>NC_087436.1:109816673-110137715 GCF_036321535.1 Camelus dromedarius | reverse complement strand
AAAAATGTTAACTACTTACTTCCCTCATAGGAGGAAGGAATGACCTGGATGATGATAACAATAATGACAATGATAAAGAATAGAAGGATTTTTTTTTAATTCGTATATAATACAGAGTTGAAACATTTATTTCCATTTTGGAAGATTTACTCCAGCAGCAGTACAACACAATGTAGGAAAGGATGCCTGAGTTAGGAAGACCAAGTAGGAGAATGCAGACGTAACCCAAATGACAATAACAGTACATTGAATGGATGCGACGGCTGTAGGAATGAAAACAAAAATTGAGGGAATTTGAGAAATATTAAAGCGAGGAACTTGGTAGAAATTTGCAATTGGTTGCATTTAAGAGGATGAAGGAAAAGAAGTTGTCAAAGTAATGCCTATGTTTTTAACTTCACAATTAGGAGAATGGTGGGCAAATTACTTCACCTCTCTGAGCTTCTGCATATCCATAGGTGGAGCAGAGACGCTTAGCTGGTGAGCATATTGGAGCATTCTAGTGAAAGGATGCAAAAGTACCGAGAACGGGGGCAGAAGTAGGTAACACTCATTGAAAAGATTATTATTTAATAAATTTTATTTATTGAAAAATCAATGGCTTAGCATGTAAGAAGTGTGAGAAGTCATCACAAAATAGGTGACAGTGTGAACAAAACGCACAAGGGTGAGAATGTGTATGACCAACCCCTATGCTTTTTTGGGATCTAAAAAGCCAAAACGTTAATAGTCAGAAATAATTTTAATTTATGCTTCATTCTTGAGAAAAATGGCAAATAGCTAAACATACTTCTTATAAGAAATAAGAGTTTGAGAAACTTCATGTCTTACCCAGGGCCATGCTTGCATCACCAGGGTGGGCAAGGGGATTGCAAACTAGGTATGCTCCTGGAAAGACCTTCAATACTCACAACCTAACCATCATTATCTGCGCACAGAGCATCAGGACTACTCTCATTATACCCTCCATGTCTGCAGGCTGGAATGCAAAAGAACCACAGGGTGACAGTAGAAGGAGTTCATTGATGATGGCACAGCCATCACCAAGCATAAGTCTCTAGACAGCTTTATTGAGAAGGGTTGGCATGCCTAATTGCTCACTCACCCTGTTCTATTTATTGAGAAAGAAGTAAACTTCTTAAGCCAGAAAGAGGAAGAAAAATACCATATGATATCACTCATATGTGGAATCTAAAAAAAAAAAAAGACAAATTTATTTATAAAACAGAAACAGACTCACAGACATAGAAAACAAATTTATGGTTACCGGGGGGAAGGGGATGGTAAGGGATAAATTGGAAGTTCAAAATTTGCAGATATTGACTGGTATATATAAAACAGATGAACAAGTTTATACTGTGTATTTGACATCTTATAGTAGCTTACAGTGAAAAAGGATATGAAAACAAACACATGTATATTCATGTATGACTGAAACATTGGGCTGTACACCAGAAATTGACACAACATTATAAACTGACTATACATCAATTTAAAAAAAGAAGTAAACTTGTTATCTAAAATTACTGAATTTTAAGGTTTATTTGTTATAGCAGCTAGTTTTATTCTAATACACTATCCATTTTAGTCTCTTATTTATCCTCTTACCCGACCAAGATGTCCCCTTCTTAGGATCCCCTTAAGAATCTGGCTTCTCGATGCTGCCACTGAACAGCTGAAGCAAAGCCAGAAATCAGCTATCTCCACACATTTATTACATGAGATAGATACACTGTTACCTGTTTACTATCACTTTCATTTTTCTGTAACTTGAAGCCAAGAGTGCTCCCAGTTGCTACACCATTAGTGAAGATGGATGAAAAAAAAAAGTCTCAAATGTGGAATTCTGTATAAGTCTTGGTTATGTCAAGCAGAAATTAGCTCATTTTCTATGAGTTAAGCAAGTACCAGGTCTGTTCAAACAGGAAGAACAATTATAATAGCATCATTGCCTCTGTAGGAAATTTAGCTTTTTAATCAAAATGTCTGTGATGTTTGTATCCGACAGATCTTAAGATACTTGGAAGTCTAGATTTTAAAAAATGTGAAAGCTGGCATTTTATATGACTTAGCTCATCAATCATTTCTTCAGGTGTGCTAGAAATCTTGCTTACACAGTCTTTCTCTTTCTATAATAACTGAAATATTGGCCAAATAAAATAAATTACATACTTAACAAATGCAGCATAAACATTGCATATAGCCTTGTTTCTTTGATAGAATTTAGATAAAAAGACCGAGGCAGCAATCTAAATGCTTATAAGTGTATGTTTGGAAAATTACTTTAAAAACTAGATCTTGATATCAGCTTATTGATATGTCATTAGCCTTCTTCTCCTGGGGGGAAAATACAAGACAAAACAAACAACAGGGAAAAACTTTATTTTGTTAATTTTTCTCATTTGGATTCAGCAAAATAAAAATGACATTTTTCAGTGGCAAGCAAGTGAAACTGGAAGGATTATGTACAATAATCCATAAAGATTTCAAAAGAGCTTGGGAATTTGCTGTATGTTTCCTCCTGGTGGAAACGCTCACTTGCAAGTAATGGAAAGCTTTCATCAAGCAGGATTGCACTTCTGAATCAAATTTGGTTGTAGAAATACTTCTGTGGAAGCTATAAGATTAATTTATTATAGAAATGCTTCTTAATTTTTTAACTTATTTGTTAACATGTTATTCCTTGAATTAGCCAATTTTATCAAGCATCCACATTATGAAAATCCTATCAAGACAATGGCCTTCCTCTGAGGAGAGAGTTTAGGACAACAAGATATATAATGAGTTTGAAGCCAGACATTCTTAAGTCTGAAGCCCAGCTAGGCTCTTCACTTCTTGTGTAACCTCAGGAAATTTAATTAAGGCTTTGACACTCTTCATCTTGTCCATTATACCCACATTATATATTTGGTGGGAGGATACGGTAAGACAGCATATACAAAAGTCTAGCTCAGTTCCTAGACCTGAGGAACATCCATGGGTATTTCTTCTTTTCTTCTTAAAGAGTTAACATTCATCACATGGGTGACAAGACAGACACCACACTCAAAAGAAGTATGGATAGAACACTGTGAGGGTGCACAGACAGCTTCCGGGGTGGGCAGGACAGGAAAAGAAAGCAGGAAAAAGATGACTTATGAACTGAACTTGGAAAGAAGGATTTCAGCTGAACAAGGAAAGAGGTATGGATGTGTCTTCCATTGCTTCTTAGAAAGGGAATCACTTTCTGCTTCTCATCCAGCAAAGTGGTACATCCTTTTTAGTATTAACTGCACATCAGCTTCGTTAATGTACTTGATGATTTGAGTTCTTCCTTATTATCCCTCATTATTTGCTGTCTTGCCCAATTTAACCTCCTCCATCTGAAAACTGAGAAACTGTGTTTAGATTCTTTTTCATAGTTGTTTGGGTTAAGCAGGCTTGAAAGTGTTGAATCCTTAATGACCTGTCTTCATTATGTGAGGGAATTACATAATGCAGTGTACCAGCATGGCATTTAACCTTAAGCTTTAACTGCATTATTTCACCATTAGCCTTACGCTTTATATGACCCCCATTCTTAGGATGATTGGAAGAGGCTCACTCTTGTATTACTGGGGGATAAATTAAATTAAATTAAATTAAACATCCCAAGTGCCTATCATGGTGGGCCAGGCACTTTACATGTTCATCTTTGTATTGTCAAGCCTACCATGGTACCTACATAAATTAGGCACTAATACATATTGTAATGAATAAATGCTGGGGGTTCTGAAGAATATCAACATGATGAAATGATGTTTTGACACTCAAGAATTTTTAAAAATGATTATGAAGGTGTCCAAGTCCATTTGGGCCATTAATTAGGTGTCTTCTAGACAGCAAACACTTATTTCTCATAGTCCTGGAGGCTGGGAAGTCCAAGATTATGGGGCCAGCAGATTCAGAGTCTAGTGAGAGACCTCTTCCTCATTGACAGCTGGCTTCTCATTCTGACTTCACATGGCAAAAATGCCTAGGGAGAACAGTGGGGTCTCTTTCATAAAAGCACTAATCTGTCTTCATGACCTGAGCATCTCCCAAAGGGCCTACCTCTGATAGCATCACACTGGGAATTAGATTTCAACATATGAATTTGAGGGGTGGGAGCAAATATTCAGTCTACAGCAGAGGGGTAATTAAAATATATCCGAATAATTCCACATGTCTGATTATATATGTAGAGATACAAAGTAGTATAGGAATTAGATGACTAAAAGGGTAGATGACAACTGGGTGGGAAAGGAGAACCAGAGACTTAATGCGAAAGGCATAGTTAAAGAAGAGTATTAACAGGTGATTAAGGAAGAATAGTTTGAAGTCCAGATGTACAATTCACATGCATTCCTGCATGGTCCTCGTAAGATACCACCATGCTTCTTATGGCTGTATCCTTCCCACATCATAAAAGCATGAAATAACCCCAGACATATAGTAAATAGTATATAAGATGGTATAGCTTGTGAATTACATAGACAACTCAATTGTTAAGGCCAGTCAACTCTTATGAAACCAACGGGCCTGCCTAGTAAAATTCATTTGTTGTTGTCATATGTGGTGGTTCTTACATTTAAAGGGAAATTGCACAGAAAAAAATTATATTTTTTCTCATGGAAAAAATTACTTATTAATCCAATGAAAATTATCCTAAACATGTCACACAAGTCAGAAGAATCCTCACATCAAGCATAAGGTAAGATACTTGGAATTACAAAATCTGGTTTCAAATCCAGGCCCACCATTTTTTACCTACGAGTGTAGGTTATTTGCCCTTTCTTAGCCTGTTTCAGTATTACTAAAGTAGCAATCATAACCTTTACCTCAATGGTTAGGTGCAAATTAAGTAAGATTAAGGTTCATTAAATGCTTAGCAAATTTCAGAAACTTGGTGTTTATGAATGAACCTATTTACAAAACAGAAGAAGAATCACAGACATAGAAAACAAACTTAAGATTACCAGGGGGAAAAGGGGTAGGAAGGTGTAAATTAGGAGTTAAAGATTTGCAGATACTAACTTCTACATATAAAATAGATAAATAAGTTTCTTCTGTATAGCACAGAGAACTGCATTCAATATCTCATAGTAACCTATAATGAAAGAGAATATGAAAATAAATATATGTATCTATATGTATGACTGAAACATTATGCTGTACACCAGAAATTGAGACAATGTTGTAAACTGACTATACTACAATAAAAATGTAGCTTCTTTTATATCAGTTACATTGTCTTCATTTCCAGCTAATAGACACTTCTAACTCAAATTAACTTAAAGATTAAAGAAATTTTTTATTATGTGTAACAAAAAGCCCAGGAAAACACATTTTAACTTGGATCCTTAGAGGACCAGATTCTGTCTTTCTACACTGACATTCCTAATGAATTGTTTTTGTATGCTGTCAGGTTAGCCTTGATTATTCTCATGGCCCAATAGGGCTGCACCAGTTCCAGACATCACATGTAGACAGAGTAATGGCTGGAGGCATAAAGTGACTGTCTTTCCCAGCGTCTCATTTTTTTTTTAATAGATAAGTATTTTCTAGATTAAACCTAATATCTGTATTTCCTTTCTCTTTGGCAAAAATGAGACATATGCATGCCTATAAGTCATCTGCCAGGAAGAAGATGGGATTATTTTTATCAGTATGAGTAATTCACTTGGGATGGAGTGGATTTTGAGGAGTCAAAAAACATCACTATCATCAAGTATGATTTTCTCATTTGAATTTTTAATTTTATTTCATAAACCTGGAAGCCAGGATTAAATTAAATTTTTTAAAAAGTAGTCTAATAAGAGGAAAAATTTGGTGATGAAATATTTTTCAAATACATGTGAATCCTATTGAAGTATTTGTTTCTATCCAATAAAAATAGTCCATTATACTTATTCAATGGAGAAAAATACTCTTAGCATCATAGAATTTAGGCAAGCACTAAAAGATAAAAAAAATATCAAATTGAATCTTGCAAATAAGTCTAAATAAATTACAACAGATGGACTACCTCTCTGTCTCTCTTTCAAAGCTATTTTGCAAAAAACTCCATGTACTCCTCTGTGTGTTTTTTGTGTATTTTCCATAGGTTCTCCACCATATATGTATTTGATTTTTATGAAGTAGTGTTCTGTACCATGAAATTGCATTTAACCAGAGATGAAATATGCATTTTGATTTGACCCCTAAAGAGACTTGACATCATTTAATGTCCAAATATGGGTTCAGTAAGTTCTAGCAGCATCTCAGGAGCAGAGACTTGCATGCCATTTACTCACATTCTTTGTTCCCTTTGCCCTTTTTATAAATCTTTAATGTTACAAGAAAACTTTACCACAAGACATTGCATAGGCAATCATAATTTTGTAGAGGCATTATGATCTTAAAATACTACTTCCAATAAATATATGAAGTTCTGTGAAGAATTTGACCTCTTGTGAGGAAAAAGCAGAATACAAAAAGCAGGAATGGTTTCTCTTGGATCTTAACATATTGGCCTATTTTTACCAGATGTTTTTATTTTAGTGATTTTTTTTTTTTTGGTTCCACATAAATGACAATATTTTTTCTCCAACTGTAAAAGAATGAATATTTATGGAAAAAAATAGGTTGTGAAACATTACATTTGGCATTTCTATTCAGTGCCAAGATTTAATGATGTGGTGGGAAAGTTGCAAATTATTAATGTGTTCATTCCATTGAATGACCATAAGGTTTTCCTTTTATGGATGAAATGTTCCCATCCCAATTTTATCTTTAAGCTTTTTTTTTTTTTTTTCGTGCAAATGTGCCTCTATAAACCACATAACCCACCCAAAACAGCTAATGATTTACATACTCCCCAGATGTTTAAAACCATGTAGGAAAAAAAATAGACTAGCAAGACTAAACAATTAAATCACTAGAATTGTGACCAAGACACTCATCAGAAGACTTTTGTATTTCCTGGTAGCTTATATTTCAGGATTGTAAATTAATATTACAGCTCCTTATAACTCAGGATACGCCATGACATTTTGAGATCACTGAACCAATGCTGGTTTATACGTATTCAGATAGAGCTGCAGTTAAAATAATCAGGTGTCATAGAAGGAAAAATAAATCTCAAGCGTAATGGTACTATGGGCCTAGACTATAGCAAACGTGAGGATTATTAATTATCTATTACATTTTCACGCTATCACATCAAGAGGATCGAGGGAGTAAAAATTATCTGAAATTTTAGACTTGATTAGATATATATCTGATATTTAAAAATTGATATAAGACAAATTTTCAATATGTTTACTCGATACAGTTTAAGATCACAGATATCTATAATTTTCTTGTAGTAGTGCTAACTGTTATTTGATAGGGGGAGACAGAAGATGGTAGTAAGTGAGGGTGACAAGTGAAGCCTAATTAATTTTTCAAAAGTAAATCACAGAGGATGATACTATGTTTGTGCCTTCAAACATTCATGTTAGCGTTGCAGCATCTGGAAATATTGGACTTCGTGACTCATAGTAATTCAACACATAAGGAAAGAGAGCCAAACACACCAACCTCCAGTAAATTCACTTCAAAAGGGACGTTCCTTCCCAATGACCAGAATTATTCTCTCTCTCATCCAGGGAATACCCATTCTAGCCTATAGTTCGTGGGAAACTGGACTACTAGTATTTGGAATGTTGCTTGGAGGACACAGAGACAAAGCAAAAGCAAGTGGTGAGTTTGGCCAGAATGAGTGGGTTTCATTATAAGGTGACCGGAAATGAAGTCTGCTTTGAGATCACTGCTGGGGCTGGATACACTTGTTCACGGTGAGGTTCTGACGTCGTTCTCTAGCTCTTCCAGCCAACTATATCTTTTAATTCAGTCTTTCTCCAATATAAATCATTAGTTTGCCACTTTTAAATTTACATCACAGTCCAGTTATGCCATTTAAATTATTTCTACAGCATCTACAGTGGTGTTTTGGATGTGCCCAGTGGTTTTAAACCACACATTTACAATCTCAGGTTATCATCAGATTTGTCTGATAATATTCAAAGTCCTGGAGAGTCGCTTTGTTTATTGGTTTATTTGTTTGATTGTTTCTTACTTATTTATTTATTTCTTGTAAGGTACCTACCCCAAGATTATCATCTTTCTTTTTCTCTTTGAAACCACCCATTTACTTTTTCTCCATACTGTATTTCTCTTTTTTTTCCTATGTCTAGTTCTTAATAATAATGCTGCTGATGATAATTAAGATCTACTGCCTAATTACTAGTAACTCAAATGTCACAGCCAGGATCTGAAGTCATGTTTGTATAACCCAAATGTCTGTTAATTAGTCATTGAATAAACAAAAGCAAGCAAAATTGCCATTAAACCTATAATTATAAATAAAAATAAATAATCATAGTAAATGGTAAATATGACAAGAGTTAAATAAATATTTCTCTAATAAAATAAACATAAACAAGTAATAAATTCACAATGAAAGTGTCACTCGTTGCTTCTTTCATCTTTAGCTGAAATTCCCAAATGCTAAGCAACTTCAGGGAATAGTGTATAGGATCAGCAAACTGCACTATTGGCCCCACAATAATAGTATGATTTGGTCCTTTTTTGTCTCTCAGTGATCTTTTCAGCCATCTCTTACTGAATCAATTACTCCACATAAATTTTATTTCAAATCTCTTACTCTTTTTGAGCCCCCAGCTCTTCAAATTAAAAGATAATCTTGATCTTACTTATTACTCATGCAGGTACAAATGAATGAATGGTTAATCGCCGCCTAACTCCTTATATTCCACCTAGAACTTTTGCAACAAATGAATTTTCACCTTAGCGTCGGGAAATAATTTAACCTCTTTGAACCAAAGAAAGTGTACTTTTCAGAAATGACAATGAAAAGAAACAGTCCAGAATACTGAAACTAGACAAGTAAAATCATATTTTTTAAAAAAGGAGATGAAGAGAGATTACAAAAAATAAAATAGGAAGTTCATTACCAAATCTAGGCAAAAGTGATAATAGATATTATGAATTTTACTTTATATGTAATTGCATAGGTAAAATTATTTATTTTACATATACATTTTACATAATAACATTTTAAATTTATTAAGATTATGTATGATAGTAAAATATACCAAATTTGAAAAATACAGTAAGGTTTAAAGCCAATAAATAAATAAATAAATAACATAAAAACCCCAACTCCCATCTCACTGTGGTAGATTTGTCCAGAATCCTTTACTCACAGCTCTCCCTTGCCATTGTCACCTTGCAGAATAAACTTTTCCAGACCACTGACTTTGGACTTCTTTATGTGACTAGTTCTGGTCAGTAAAATGTACATGACTTGGTTATGATGCTTACAAGGAAGTTTTAGAAGCGCTGTGAGTTCTTGACAGTCTTCTTGCGTTCTTGGAGGGCACACTGGGCGGCATCATTGGAACCATGTTGCCCTCTTGTGTTATTGCCCTCCACCAAAGGGAAACCCAGAAAGTGCCCTTTCAGAGGAGACCTAAATCTGATCTGCGGACTGAAGCCAAGCTCAGTGGAGACCAACTAAGATCAGCAGGACTGTGGATACTCTGGGATTCTTTGAAGTGCAATATTCAACCTTCATACAGCGTGAGTAAGAAATACATACTTCTTGTTGTATATGTCACTAAGGCGATTTGTGTTTGTTTTTATTGCACATATGCTAGTGAATGCCGACTAATACATGTTTTATCCCATCTGCTTGTTCCTGCCCTAATTGGGCAGGGAGGAGAAAATCTTGGTAAAATATTTTCATGTATTTTTATACAGAAATTGTATTGCTTAAATCTCTTATTGCCTAGTTGAGGTAATATCTTGAAATACAATTTTCTAGTGTGATATTTTAATTTAACATTGTCCATGATAGGATAATTTCATATAGCATATTTGTAAATGATGAATACTATTCCATCATATAAAAACTCCAATTTAATTACTTTATTACTAGACCACTATGTTGTTTCGATTCATAAATGACACTGGGATGAGCACCTTTGATCTTAAACTTGTATTTTATTATAGACAGTAAGGATGTGAGAGTTTCCTAGAATGGAATTCATTTGTCAAAACAAATATATATGCTAAGTTAACCCTGCTGATGCTCATTGTTTCTGTCATCCAGAAATTTTGAATCATTTTACCCTTCCATCACCAGTATATGAAATTTCAATTTTTGTTGTACTCTTATCAGTGTTAAGAATTGAAATGCCTGAACATTTCTTAATTGTATAGGCATAAATGACATCTTGTTTTAATTGTGATTAGAATTTAATTTTAAAATATTGAATTACACGCATTAAATGAGAAAGGACTGCTCATCAGGAGTCAGGCTGGGATTACAGTGAACAGTTTATGTCACATTAATATGCACACTGACATTGTTTACTTTGCAAGACAGCATCAAAGAAATGGTATGCAAGGGATTTCTGGAGACATAATGCATTGACATTTTGAAAAATCATTTTTCAGAGCTCTTTGTGAATGAAATTGAGAAGACGTACTTACGGATATTAAAAATAGATGCATTTGTAATAGGTTGGAGTAGTGATTTGGGTGTGGTTCCACCAAAGACTGCAAAAATTTTGAAAATCTACTTTGAGTTGTTACAATGATTTAAAGATGCCATAGGCACTTGGTAGATGGGGGCTCGGTACGAGGCATTTCTTATATTGCATAGGATGGTTCTTCACAAAAGAAGGTTGCCCCCAATGCTGGAAACAATTTTCCTTGAGAATCATTCGACTACAGGATACAAATAACAACTTAGATGAGCTCTATAAGATCTGTGATAAGACATTTTTCCCCCTGGTTTGTGCCTTTATCTCTTTCTTCCCTTCTGTCTTTCCCTCTACACACACAGGTGCACACACACACACACGTTTATTCACGAATTCATTTAATGACTTGAGTGGGAAAACACTGACACAAAGCTCAAACTCATAAGGAGAAAACTTTAAGAAAGAAAGAAAGAAACCAATGTCCTGGATGACAAAACAGATTCCAAAAATATTATAAAAGACCAACCACTGAAAGTATTTTTAACAGGAAAGAAGTTAAAACAGGAATAATCACCTAAGCAACAATCCAATCAGAGGTGCTGTGGGGGCAGGAGTCAGTGAGAGCCTGTTGACGTACCGGAAGTCAGGAGGTGCTAAAATTGACTTCAGGCACTGTCAGTGATCTCAGGAAGCAGGTTGTGTGAAGATGTTTACTCAGAATTGGTTGGAAAGTTTTCTTCTGCCCTCTGCCCACCTTTCTACCAGCTCCTGCCATAGAAAAGTGGCAATGGTTTCTCTTCTTCTCGGTATTCTACATCTCACATGAGTGCCTCTTGCAGGCAGATCCTGAGCTGTAGCTCAACTCGCCAGGAAGTCAGGGAAATGTAGTTTTCAGGTTTCAAGCCCCTGTGAAGCCACGAGGATACAGAAGGGGAGGGAATGGTACTGAGCTATCAGTAGTCAATCTGACACATCAGGCAGGATTTCCAAACTGTGTTTTCACTTTTTATTTTGCTCTTTGAAACACAGTATTACCACACCATCTGCTGAACTTGTTTCTGTTCCTTAATTGCAGGAAATAAGAAATGTCAAAGATAGGTTCTAGATAGAATACAGTTCCTGGGATATAGATATGTTGGTGGTATGGCTAAGACGTGGAAACCAGTGTAGGAACTAGTTCCCGAAATCCCTGATTTCAGTAACATCAATCACATGAGTACCTATTTAGAAAACTGTGGAATGTGCTTTGTCTGAGAAAAAGACAAAGCCCCTAAACATGCCTAGTATTATTAGCAGATACCAGGAGCAAGATTAAATTAGCCGGCATTACTTGACAGAAGAAAGTGAAATCCATGGGAAGCATGTAAAGCGAGAACTGCAGACGTGAGCAGCAGAGGGCTTACGTGTACATGGAGTGGGCAGAAGGACCTTGAAAGATAAAGGGAAGTCCTCAGGAAAATGAAGGAGGTACCGGGATGTGCGGAGATAATGATGCTGGATACAGTAGTACAACCATAGCTGTCCTTTGTCATAAGTCACTCCTCGTGTGACTCTGCCACTCCATGATTATTAAGATGTGGTGTAGGACTTCTAATAATGTCCCTTCCATTTTCCCAATATTCTAGTGTTTTTTTAAACTTAATGCATTCTTTACCGCATCTCTCATGGACAAATCACATTCTTTCTCTAAAACAACTCCAAATTCTGCTCTTCAACATCCAGCATGTGCTGAGCGGCATTTGTTAAAAATACAAAATAATCTCCATATTGCATCTTCAAATGACTCTATGAACCACCACATAGGTCAAGATTATAAGGCGGGGAGAGATATCAATGCATTCACAAATTCTGATTTCTTATGTTTTAGACTAATGGCAAAGCTTTTCTGTAAATGTCCAGAAAGTAAATACTTCAGGTTTGTGGTGTCGTATCTTCTCCTGCAACTACTCAGCTCTGCTGTTGCCGTCTATGCAGCAGCCACAGACAACACATAGGTGGATTGGCATGGGTGTGTTCTATAAGAAATTTTTAATTGAGAATAAAATTAAAATTTCCTATAATGTTCATGTATCACAATATTATTATTATTTTGATTTTTTTCAATCATTTAGGAAGGGAAAAACCATTCTTAGCTCTCAGACTGTACAAAACAGGTTATAGGCTGGATTAGGCCAATAAGCCATAGTTTGCCGACACCTGCCCTTGACCTACACTGTCCAGTATAGTATCTAATAGCCATATATGGTTATTGATCATTTGACATGTAGCCAGTGTGGACTAAAGGATTAAATTAGGTATTAACTTTTTACTTTTTACTTTAAATTTCAAAAAGTAAGGATACTCAATTTAGTTACAAAATTTTAAGTGTGCTTCAAACAACTTGGGTATATAAATGTACTTTCTAATCGCAAATTTTAAGAAATATAAATAGCAATTGAGTATTTTTTATTAAAATTTAACATCTGAATTTAAACATGCTGGAAGTACATTAAATACACATCAGACTTTGAAGACTTGGTACGGAAGAAAATGTAGAACGTCATTAGTAATTTTACATTGAATACATGTCAAAATGATATTCTTTTGAACATATTGGTCTAATTCAATTTGTCTAATTGAATAAATTTGTCTAACTAAAATATATTATGAAAGGTGCTTTTATCTGTTTCTTTTTACATTATAACGTGGCTACTAGAAAATTTACAATTACATATGTGGCTCACGTTTTATTTCTATTGGACTAAACTACTCTAGATATGCAGCTAGGTTACATTTCCTGGCGTCTTTTGCAGCTTGGCGGGACTATGAGTTCAAGTTGAAAGAGTGTGGGAAGAAGTGGAATAGAACACATCTAAGCTTAGATCATCAATATTTCCATGCTTTCTGTCTTCACCCTCATGCCGACTGAATGCAGAGAACTCAAAAGAAAACGAGGAAGCTTTAGGGCATGCTGCACAAAAACGTGGATGGAACCTGAGTCCCGAGAGACTGCTTAGGGGCCAGCTGGCCCAGAGAACCACCCGATCCAATAACCCTGCTTTGAATGACAACGAGAGCAGGATATAAACTTTAATGGTGCTAAGCCACTAATCGTAATCTATTGTCTTCTGTAGTAAATATTCTGCCCTTAAAAGAATACCCCATGGAGCCAGGATAGGGTACAAGGCATATATGTATCTTTCTGCTTTCAACAACTGGAATACTAGACACACCATATAAGACAACTACTTTTTAAACATGGAAAACTTGAGGCATTGGCCTGTGATCTCTGAAAAGGAAAACAAACACATGAAGTCCTATGTTTAAGGGAGAGAGAGAACTCTAGAAACTCATAGAGAGATCCCCTTGACAACCTGACTTATACTGATCAGTGAATGTGTGAAAGGAAACTGTCAGAGACCTGGGGGAAGCCACCTAAAAGGAGGAAAGAGAATAAATTCTAGTGCCCATGATGTGAGTTGGGGAAACTTGTGTTTCCATCATCTGTAGTGGAAGGATAAGATATAAAGTAAATGATACATGGTGTAGAATTCTCACAAGGGTATAGCCTTGGTTGAGAGGTTAATGTAGCCCTAGAATAAATGCTGCTGTGGACCAATCTGAAAGCCTTGAAATGGTCAAGCTAATTCTAAGAAATCTACTTGTGTATAAAAAACCCCACCATTTAAAGGAATAAGAAATATCCATCAACTAACAAAAAAGTTATAATTCCAGCAAACAATAAAAATTATCAGGTATACAAAGGGGCAGGAAAATATGACCCACTCAGCATGAAAAGAAATACTCAACAGAAGCAAACCTGGAAATGCAATAAGGATGGGACTAGAAAACATAGACGTTATGACAACTGTCATTAGATGAAGAGGAATGAATTGGGAGTTTTGGATTTGTAGATACTAACTACTATATTATATAACAGATAAACAACACAGTCCTATTGTATAGCACAGGCAACTATACTCAATATCTTGTAGTAACCTATAATGAAAAAATTATGGAAAAGAATATATATGTGTGTGTAACTGAGTCATTATGTTGTATACCAGAGACTAATACAACATTGTAAATCAACTAAACTTCAATTTAAAAAAATACTGCATACATTTAATAAGGTGGAGGAAAACATGATCATGATAAGATGAGAAATGGAAGGTATAAAAATATCCAATCAGAAAATCTAGAGATGAAAATTATCAAAAATGATAAATACACTGGATGTGATTTATCACAGATTAGATACAGCAGAAAAATATCAGTTCACTTGAAGACATATCAATAAAAACCATCCAAAATAAGACAGAGAGGAAAAATATTAAAAACCCTGAGCAGCAGCAAGCTCAGGCAATAATCAGAATACTTGGAGTTCAAGAAGATGGGGGATGACATACAGAATAACAATTTTTTAAATCCAAAGGCACATCATATACAAATTACTGAAAATAAGTTACAGAGAAATTCTGTAGACATACATAGCTTAAAAGCAAAAGTACCAAAGAAAAGATGTACCACTCAGATAGCAATAAGAACATATGGCTGACTGAAGTGGTTAATAAGAATTAAATTACATTTCAGAACAAGAAATATTGCCAGGAATAAAGAAAAACATTTATGATGATAAATCGGTCATTTCATTATGAGGGTATAACAACTGTAATTGTGTTTGCTTCAAACAACATGACAGACTTGAGTAGAAAATAGAGAGAAAGACAAAATCCGTGGGTATAGTACATGCAGAAGAAATATATAGAAAATCAGCAAAGATTTTATAGACTTGAACACAACTATTAAATAAAACTCCACTCAACAACAGAATACATATTCTTCTGAAGTATACATGGGATACTCAATGGATAGATCACATTCTGAACCAACACCAAGTCTGAAAACATTTAAAAAGATTAATCACATGAGGTATGTTCTCTTTCCACCATGGATTCATTAGAAATCAACAGCAGAAATATATCTGTTAAATATTTGGAATTTCACGATAGACTGCTAAACAGCCCATGAGTCAAAAATGACATCTCAAAGGAAATTACATTGGAGAGGTGGTAAGACTCTCCCTAGTTTCAAGGATGGGCAGGCGAAGTGGCCCTAAACTAATCTGATTATACCATTATTGTATAATCAGTCATTGATTCAGAAAAGATTACATGAAAAAAGTTTATTCAGTCTGACATAATCATGGATATTGTCCTGGCGAGACTAGAAAGGTGACTCCTTCCTTTTGCAGGTGCCATGTTGCTCCTGCCCTCATGTTATCTTGAGAAAAAAGCCACCTGAAAAGAGAGATGATCTCAGGAAATGAGGGCCAAGAGAAAGAGAAAAACAAGAGAGCTCTGATGATACTGTCTGAATTAATAAAATTCAGCAAAATCTGAAACTAGGACTAATTTTCATCTCTGCAGTTGTAAAAGTCAACAGAATTCCCTATTTTTAAGCCAGTACAAATTGGGTTTTTTGCCTTTGCATCAGAAAAAGTCCAAAGTAATATATTCATCAAACCACTCCTCTTTTGTGTCTCTCCTTATAGGAGACTTATTCTCTAGCATTGCCTTTCAAAAACACATATGGCAAAACACTAAGATTCAAAATGCAGATGGAATGAGTATTCTACCTACTTTCCCTGACCTGCATCCTGGGTCTCTAATTAAAAACATGGAGGGACTGGTGGCCAGGAGAGATGGGCAAGAGGTTAATTTCTTCATTGGCCAGACTTCTGTGGTTCAAAGCTCAGTATCACTAGAAACTGAGCTCTGTTGCAAAAGCAATTATCATTTGTTTCTTATTAGTTACATTTTCCAACCAAATCATCTGTGCCGCAGAACAACAGTCAAGTGTCCCCAATGAGTAGCCACTAGGTTTTACTTTTTAATGCTTTTATGGGTTTAAATATAATTCCTTTGCTAACTACAGGATATTTCCTTTAATTTATTTGATTAAGCAAGCCAGGAATTGGAAAGATAATGTTTCCTAACTTCCTTTCTGATGAATAATAAATGTCACTAAGGAATTGAATAGTAGGAGGTAGTTGCCTGGGCCATCTGCTGCATGTGGGAACAGAAGAAAGATATTAAACTTTAAATTAGGTATTGCTTCACAGAACCTAGAAGATGAAAGAAAACACACACTAAACTGGAAGAGAATCATCAATTCCTACAAGTCAACTTGCTTCTTTGAAAGTATAAAAAGCATAGTTATCTCTTTTACTTCTTATTTGATGTGTTTTGTATTAGCTGAATTTGGAAAATCAGTAATTAGCACAACTTTTCTTCAGTTTGGTGTATCTTCAAATTTCTACAAATAAACGTATCATTTAAAAAAAGTATACATCTGCTGGACCTCTATGAAAAAAGAAAAATACTATTTTTTAGACATGTAACACGAAACAGTCTCATTTCCATGGCAACTATATCATAGGCCAAAGGAGAGAAATAGAACATGTGTGGACAAGTACATTTACTTTAGAAATTATTCACCAGGTTTTGATCACCAGCATAACAGTTAATTGTGATGAAGAAAGGCCCTCTTCATTTTTCTATATAACTATTTATAAGAAAGCAATGTATAACTATGTCCGATTTCTGATCTTTTAATGTTATTTCTGTTTAAACAAGTTGAGGAGACATTGATTTCTATGTGAGGAGTGTAAATACTGGAAAGGATGCTACAGAAATAATTTAGTGTAGTTGTTAATAGCATAGCTACAAAGTCAAGGAAAGAGTTTAGATTAAGATTGTATAGACACTTGGACAAGTTACTTGACTTTTTTACCTCTAAATTATTCATCTTTATAATGGATAAATATTACAAATTTCCCCTAATATACATATTAGGGAAAATAATGTACACATTTTGAGTGAAGGATGTGAAAAAGCAATTCAAAGGAAAAGAAATACACATAGTAAACATGTTAAAGCACTCAATTCCACTAGTGATTAAATAAAAACACATTTACCACTTTTCACACACTAAATTGAAAAAAAAAAAACAAAAACAGTTTAGAATGTCCATGTCAGTAGAGTGGTAGGAAGGAAGGATAAGTCTCATGCTCTGTTGCTGGATGTATAATTGGAACAGTATTTTGGGAGTATTTAGCAAGTATCCTGAGAGATTTTAAGATACATATACTCTCTCATGCATTTATTTCATGGTTATAAATCAATCTTATTGAGATACTAATGGAAATCTACAGCCATCTATATGAAAAGGTATCTATTGCTAGACTATCTGCAGTCGTAAAAAATTGGACCAACTTACATATCAACAGCAGATGAAGGGACAAGTACACTGAGAAATACTATGCAGTTTAAAGACAAATGAAGTTAGTGTGTGTACAATAACATGGAAAGATGTCAATGAGATACCATTTTATTAATAAAAAAAAGGGAAAACAACATATGTAATATGACCTTCTATTTGTAACCATAAGTATACACTTGAAAAAATGTTTTAGGTTTAGTATTAAAATGTTAAAGCTAGATTAATTATAATATTATTTTATAAACTATTCAGCAATGTTCCTGCAAAACCTGTGTTAAATAATTAATATTATTTATGCAATTATTTATTTAATATTTTAGGTCAACAGGTATAAATAGCAAAAGAACTGCAGTTGTCTTACCTAGAAATGAAAACTTAGAATAGAACAGTTGTACCTGAGATATGGCTGCCAACAGGACATTTCCAGAAGTGTAAATTGAATTATTGTCAAAAGAGGGTAAAGTATTAAGATAAAAATTTCTGTTTCTTCTTTGATGCTATAGATACAAAAGGATTAAAATGCATCTTTCTCTTTCTTTTTTCCTATTTAAAAAAAATAGTGCTTATCCTGGCATTCGTGTTCTCCTGTATTTTAAGTTCTTTGCTTCTTTTTGTTTTGCTTTATTTGTTTAATGTGAATGGTTTTGTGAATAGACAGAAATATTTGATTTTAGAAAATAAGTCACCGCAACGCATTAGGTCAGATGTGATGGGGATGGGTAAGGTTGTAGACTGAAGAAGCCAGGGGAAAGGAGAATGTCTTAATATTTAAATCCCAGTGGGAAAGATGCACATCCCCTGAGGCTAGGAAGACTGAAGAGCGATGAAATTCTTATGTGATAGTCATGTGTACCCAACTGGTACCAACACCCCAAAGTGATAGAATATTATCTGGTGACGACTGTATGTTTGTTTTGAGACAAACTCTAGATTCTGTGAGCAGTGGATCTGGCTTGGTCCACAGGGACTTGATTCATTAGTCTTCTCCTAACTGAATATTCTACAAGGTCTTCATGAATAAAATGTAGTGAGAACCAGAGACTCTTAGTATCTTTGGCTTTGTAAATTTAATATATCTTGTAAAATACGATGGGAAAAAGGAGGAAGTGGTTCTGACCTCAAATGATTATATTGAACAATTTGCTAGGCAGAGATTGAGTTTAAAACAAGTGAAATTTGATTTATATAATAAAATATGGTCTATCTAGCTATAATTTCCACATACATCAATTTCCTGGTTGTAGCTTCAAATAACATTATGCAATTTAACACTAAGTAGGTGGTTAATACATATGAGTTAATTATAACCTCAAAGTTTAATATTTTAGAATTGGAAGCTATCACTTTAAAATTTCTTGGTCTTGATTAAAAGAAAGATAAACTGAAATCCAGAGGTGTCCTGTGCCTTTCACAAGGACATGTAGTGGCTTCTTTGGCTCTTTATAAGACATAAAATGAAATACAGGAAAATCTATCTACAAGGAATTTGATAACTCCAGTCAGAATTGCCTGATCGGTTGGTTATTTGAATCATTTCCTCACTTATGTAATCCAAATCAATGGCAAATATTGAGCATTAACTATCCATACTGACGGTTGAAATGTCCAGTTGAGTGGATTACTGAGTTCTGCTCCTTCTTATTGACTATTGAATCTATGATTTGCAATCTAATTAATATATTAAATAGCTGTTTTTCCAAAATTAACAAGAAAAACTTAAGTGTTTATTGTTTAGTTTTCTGTTTATTGTTATCTCCTGGAGAAGTTCATTAAGTTTACAAAGATTTTTACTTACTTGTGTTCCATTTAGAAATACACCAACAACTTATTAAAAATACAGAGCTATAGAATGAACTACACTGTGAATAAGAAAGTTAGGATGAAAAGCCAAAGTGGCTGGGTAATAAAATCAAGCTATGAAAATATCTCACCAAGTTGAAACAATAGGTACTTGTTAACTTGAGAGGTGAAGATAAGTTGATAAAGATACAGTTAGGTTAAATAAATTAATTCTTAAACTGTGGGATATGGGAAAATTTGCTTAATAGCAATTCAAATAAAAATAACATAGGTTTGATGTGATTGAAACTCAATATGTACTCAATATTACATGGATAGGAAAATGCACAGTTGCACACAAAGAAACCTGACAAAAGAACAGGGAATGTGAGAGCATGAGTCAGCTGAGACAAATCAATGAAGCTACTAAAGGAAAGCAGGAAGAAATCAAGGTAACATCATTAGGGAAAAGGAGATAAATGAAGTAGGTTAATAAACTCAAGTGACAGATTTTTATAAATACTTATTTCTGAGCATTATAAATTTCTTACAGAGCAGTTTGAGTTTTTACTAGAGAAGAAAGTCTTTTTTTTTTCTCAAAATCATTGGCAAAATAAGACATCTGGTTCACTGAGTCTATATTCATTAAGGGAGTATTTATTTTGCATTTTCTGTGCCACGCAGTGTCCATAATTGAATATTACTCTATTAGTAATTGAGGCTTGTAGTAAATATGACCCAGGTCTTAAGGTTTGTTAAAGAGTCAGTGTACAACCAAACAAAATTGACATAATTAAATTGAAATGATTTGACAGTTTTTCTGGAGGCATTTCATAATTCTTTCTTTCATTTGATCCATCTTCCCTGTTTAAGGTGGCACAGGGCAGGCCACAGTGCTAAAGCAGTCTTGTGCTTCAGGTCACCCAGCATTTAGAGTGGACAGAAACAGATACAGACGTGACAAAATAACAAGGCGACAGCTGCTTTATGGATGGCGGAAGTGCAATGAGCTCTGTGGGTCCACAAAGGAAGATTAATTAATTCTTCAGAGATAAACTTTAAAGGAGGCAGGATGTTTGAATTGGGTCTTGAAGGACAAATATGAGTTTATCAGATTTTACTTGGGAGTGGAGAGATACTGCTTCCGTCAGTGACAAACTTATTGAAATATTTTAGGGCCACCATTACTAGCATTCAGGATCACAAAAACTGCAGAATAAAATAACACGACCCTATCTCATGTACCAAAATCAATGTCTAATAAGACTTGATTTCTATTTACCATTTTTTTTTCCCTTGGGAAACTTCTGTCATTCAAGAATTAACCTGCTGTACCTTCAGCTGGGGAGGCTCCCTGATCCTACTCACCAAACTGGATTAGGTGTCCCTTCTCCGAGCTCCAGTGAGCACTGTGTGCATACTCCAGTCACAGGAGAAAGTGCTCTCAAGCACTTGTCACGTTTAATGGGCACAATAGATGTTTGTATAAGTTGCCCCACTAGGCTGTGGGTTCCTGTGGACAGCTCTTATCAAAGTGCCTGTCACATGGCAGGTGGTTCCATAAAGGTTGAATGAGTTAAATGATGAATGAGAAGAATATGGAGATTTTCAATTGTTTTATTTTTGCAGTGAGTGTCGAATACATATTCAAGCAAAGGTTCCCAGTTGCCTAGGAAATTGATGACAAACTGCTTAGCCCAGTATCTCCAAGCTCACAATCTCTCCTTAATCCATATTCCCATCCCTAGCCCACTGATCTGAACCTTATGCACCATCTGAACTGGAGTCTTCCTGAGCCTGCCTTGGACTTGTCATACCCCCACTTTCCTTTGTATTCTCTCTTGCCTCCATTAGACTATGAGAAGTAGTAAGCATTGACTAAGATTTGGAAGACAGATTCTAATCCTAGCTTAGTCAGGAATGCCTGTAAGACTGCGAACACACTGATTAATTTTGAGTGTTTGATTTTATTATCATTAAATAGTTATTTGTCACTGCTGTCTTCCTACACCCTAAGTCTGCTCCCATGACTTTACCCAAAACAATCTCTTTCCCTTGCTTTAACTTCCTTTATAATATGCGTCACTATCTGATGACCCAGAAACCAGAATAGTACCTAGCACAGAGTATATGATCAGAATGTATTTACTGAATGAATAAATGAATGAATAATTGATTCCATGCTTATTTCATAACTCTGAAGCCCTTCAAACAGTCTTTGTCCAATATACCTTTGTGTCTCCAACATGCTTAAACTCTGAACCAGTCATATCGTGGATTTTCCAGGGATATTTTTTTGCGTGGTGAAGGAGGAGAGAATGTGTCACTCCAAAGTGTGCCATTCTGGCATATTGATTATTTTAAATGAAAGTCACTTGAGAAACAGCTGGTTCAATAACACTCTGACCCTCCTTTGTCCCTCTGAAGGCAGGAAATAAATCTCCCATGTGAAAAGTACCCTTCCTGTGCCAGGAGTAGAGAGACATCCTTATCACCAGAGATGGGGAATTTAGGGCTGAGAAGACTGTGTAAACAAACCTTGTTACCTCTTCACCAATTTACTACCACAAGTCCAAGCTTCTTTGTCTTGTCAATTCTTCACAAATTTATTGTTTGTTTGTCTAGATGGTATAAAAGCTTCCTGCTTTGGTCACTTCTGGGAGTCTCATATCTTTGGGACTTCTGTGTGTATGAAATTAAACTTGTTTTTCTCCTCTTCATCTATCTTATGTCAATTTAATTGCTAGACCAGCCAAAGAACATAGATGAGAAGGGAAAATCTTTTTGTCTCCTACAGAGGTGAATGCATGGATAATGTTTGAATAAGTGGTTTTCATTTAAAACTATAGTAACCGTAGCACAGAGGGAAGTCCAGATCTGTTCACTGTTGTATTAAAATCATGAACTAAATAGAACCCTAAAAGCATGTTCTTGAATAATTTTATGTAACATGTACAAAGGATGTAATTAAGTAAAGACACTATTTTATGGTATTGGGAAAAAAGTCGCAGTATCACACATTTTCTGGGGAGGAAACAGCAAGCCTTGGGCACTCATTATTAACATATTTATATATATGTAGATATAATAATAGGAGTAAGGACTTTACGAAGTTGCCTTAGAACAAAATTAGACTCCAACACTGGAAAGCAATTTCTAGCAGTTCTTTTCTTCTGAAGAAAAATGAAAAGAAAGTCCACCACAGCCCTAACATCTATCTGGATTGTATTACCTGTTGTCCTCTGAGGTCACTGTCATGTCTCCATTTCTCTGCTGATGCAGTCAACTCCACCAGGAATCCCTTGTGTTCACCTACCTTCACCTCCCAACCCCCTAGTTATCTTGCAAAGCATCTTTCAGTCGCCTCCTCTTTAGAAGCTTATGTTTATCAGATGTGGTTGTGCTCTCTTTTACCCCAACAACACTCTACATACATCACTCCTATCTCCTATGTCGCATATCCGATTCTGTTTTAGGACAGCCATTGTATATGGATCTTATTCTCCATATTAGTTTACAAGACTCCTGAGAGCAGTGAATCATTTACTCATCTTTGCTTCCTAGCAAAGTGTCTTGAATTCAGGTTGTATATAAACACCCCGTTCTATAAATTGAAATGGAACACTCCGTTTCCCGATGGTGCTGACCTACTCCATTCAAGAGAAGCACAAGGGAGGCTCTGGATCCCTAGATGTTCACACATATCTATGCATTTATCCAGGTACTCTAGCATTCCAACTGTGGCTTTGTATAAGGCATCAGTGGCCACAGTCAGGAAGAATGGGCTAAGAGGGGACACACTAAATGTTGACTTTGTTATTCAGCTCCTCACTTACCGCTTTCACCTCAGTGCCTACAGATGCATGATTTCCAGGTCCAAGACAGGGTAGAGGCTGCTGATACTGTTTGGGGCATATTCCAGGCCACACTCAGTAACTATGGTAATAGTTACAGGTAAAACAGCTGGTGGTACTGTACCATATAAATGAGCCAAAGACGGCCTTCATGTATTGGGGTCTAGGTTCTTATTCCTTCAATGCAGGCTCAGACTGGTTAGCTCAAAAGCCTGCAGGCCCCAACTTCAAATTTTTACACATGCAGTTACTTTTAAAATAATTCAATATGTGGATTTTTAGAAGTTAAAAACCTGCCTTCTTTGCACAGCCAGTGGAAACTCACCTCACATCTGCTGGCCATTGATAAGAGAGAGCCCCATGGTTGTTAGACTCCGGAGCTGTCTCTCTGAGGTCTCTGAACCAGAGACTCCTACCAGCTGCTAGCAACATCCCCTAGACATGTGAGCCCCTTCTGGATCCCCCTCTCCCCCAGGAGTTCCCTTGCCCATCTCCCCATCTGGATGGTGGTCCCCTGGGGGCTCTTCCTCTTAAGGAACCCTGTCCAGACCACCCAACAAAGAGCACTGGGGTGCTGCCTATCATGGTCATATCTTTTTCCTAGATCAGCCCCCAATACCTTCAACAGAATATCATCAAAGTCCTTTCTCAGAAGAAAAAAAATAAGATAAATCTATTTATATATAGAGAGAGAGATCTATAAATATAAATATAGATAGCTAGATAGGTATAAATATATACATAGATTCCCTTTTTATGTTGTTTTGCTTTGTTTTTCATTTTAACTCACATTTTGATTCTCTTATCCTTTTCCCTTTTAAACAGTCTCATGGGCTTTCTTTCCATCGATTTATGTTTTCTCTTGAGGAACAGATAGAATTTTAAACAGCACAGGTTATGTAACACATAAAGATTAAAAAATAAGAGCAGAGAAGTCATGCTGGAATGTGAACACGGTGTTCAAACACACACATCCTGGTCCGCAAAGTACCCTGCAAGAAAATCTGCTCAGCAAGCTTTTGGTGACCTGTACCTTAGCCATACAATCTTTATCTAAGGTAGGGAGATTACGGCTGTGAACCTTTCTTTTTTCCTTCTTTATGTAAACTGCATCCTTGATAAAGAAATACTAGCTCACACAGCCTTTCTCTCCACCATCCTTCATAGGCTCCAAGCCTGGTCATTTCCCATCACCTTAGATACTATGAAACCCTTCCATGGTTTTCAATTACAATTAACTTTAATATTGCCTTGGCCTCCCTCTGTGTTCCTACTCTGCAGTTGTGATTGAATGTGGACTTCTTGACAGCCCCAGCCCGGCATTTCATCATGGAAGGAAGCTCCTGACTTTCATCTAGACTGATTATGCAGGTATGAGTTTCCCATGGCAGCTGGCTGAGATCTCCGTGGCAGCTTGCCTCCCCCTGGCATGTATACTCTGTCACCAAAAGGCATTTTTATGTCTTTCTTTGCTATGTGTCCTTTATAGCTCCTTGCTAGACAAAACAATTCCTTAAGAGAAAAAAGGGACAGTGAAGGGAGGGCAGGGTGTGGGGAACCACAAAAGAATTGGAGGGGAGGAACAGGAAGAGTAGTGAGCAACAACTTCCCTTCTCTCAAATTGTCCTATTTGGTATGCCCTATAAAACTCTTAAAGGGGACTCAAGGGTTTTCAGAAGAAGGAAATAGGAATTTACCAGACTTCTATGTAAAGAAACAATTATATTGAATGCTGACTATTACCTTAATACTGTAGCAAGCATTTAAGCTCCATCAACTCATTAAAAATTGACAACAAATTAATTTGATGGTCACTATTATTCTCCTATTTTACCAAAAAGTAAACTGAGCAAAGTTACACTTCCTAGTTAGTGAAGACGGGGCCTTGAACTGTACTCCTAATACTTGCAGATCTTTCCTACCCATAGCCATAAGTTTATTCAGCCTCATGGTGAATCTGAAATACGTGTTATACTTTTGTTTTAGATGTAGACACTAAGGTTTGGGAAGTAAACTGCTATTTACTCCTATGTATGTACTATATATAAACGTACTATCCCTTCAAAAGAACTGTGATATCCTACAGAAAAACTACAAGCAGTAAATTAGGTCTTCAAAACGTAGAGTGGCTCCAAATTCAGACAGCTAGTGAGGTGATGGAAAGGGTTCAAGGACAAATATGTCTAGCTCCAAAACACACTCACCTTCCATTATAGCTTATTGATTCCCCAAAGTAGCCTAGACAAAGGGGAACAAGCCAGTCTCATTCTAATAGGATATTTCTGGGTGAAATTTTTCTTAGATGTTATTTATTTGTAATAGTTCCAACCAAGTGGCCATATTTTCTAACAGTGTCAAAGTTATTTGGGCCCCTAGGACAGATATAGGCATTTATACAACAACAAAAAAAGGAATGGAAAATTTGACAAATGACATCCCATTACACTAAGAAAATGGAGAAGAAAAACACTGTTCATTTTATTAGTCATCAAAATAAGTCTTTATTTAAGGGGTCAGGTGGGAAGAGTTATTTAACAAGACAGGATGCTTAAGTGTTAATATTTTTACTCTGGGTGTGGGATTTCTGATGACCAATATGAGGAATCTCACTAAATAACCACAAAAAGGAAATCATACTGCCTGGAGCAATGCCAGTGTGAGAGGGAAGGAGTAAAGGGGACCTACTAAGTAAGCAGGACAGTCTGCCAAAAGCCAGATTCAGGTTAACATACAGATTATTAGGGCATTTGATATATGGCTAATAAGGCCTGTTTTGCTTTATGGTAGCCTTTTTCAATTCTTATTTTCCATCATATAATTGACTTGTATGTGACGGAAATTTGATACCAACTTCACCATCCCGATAGAAGTATTTCTTGTTTTATTTTTTAATAGTATTTTTAATAATATTTTTAAAATCGAATCCAGTATTCTAAAGGTGTTCTTTACAGACTTCTCTAAGAAAATTCATTTGCCTGTCCTCTATTCACTCATATTCATATCAGTACCATAGCAAGTACCGATACTCATTATCTTGTTTTCTTGCCATATCTCTGTTTCCTATTAAATGAAATTATTAAAGGAAGAAACTCTAGCATTATAACCTATTTTTAAAAGTGTTTAGCTTTGTTCAAAGTAAGTTATCAATAAGCAATTAATTTATAATTGAAATTGTAGAATACAATCATCTGTGCCTCGATCTTTGTTTGTTCTGAGCCCATAGTGGAACTGGATAATGGGAAGTAGTCCTTTAAAAATGGAAAGCTGACTTAATACGTGTATGGTGGTGGTGGTAATGTTCTATCTTATTTCAGTTAAGATATAATTAATTAATCAATTAATTAGGTAAGGCACAATTCTTGCTGGAAAAGTACTGAGTGGCTTGTTGACTACATGGTTTAAAGCCCTAAAATTTATAGACAGAAAGGAGTAGGTGTTTGATATAGTCAGCTTGCCCATGGTATCCACTCTATGCTCCAGAAGACTGGCCACCTGAGGACTGCAGCCCAGTGTTCCCTTCTGGCTGTCTGGTTGTCATCTGGGTGTGGTCAGTGGGAAGCACAGGTCAGCATCAGAAGGAGGGAGGGGAATGAGGTCGGGGAATCTACTACCCTGGCTTTTGTCCCCTTGGGTCACCACAGTTGGATATGTCCTTCTACTGTAGGTCATAGTCCCTGTCAACCCCTGACTCTCTCCATGCCCTTGCCATGCTAGGTTCCATAATCATGCTGCTGCATTATTTCCTCAGACCCAAAAGTGGGAAACGCCCCTGCTATCACCAGCTCTAGGAGTAATGCACAGATTCACATTTTTTATCTAAACCCTCCACATCCTTGAATATAATCCCTTTATCAAACTCTCCTCAATTGCATAATTCAGTAATGCTTTTTCTTACTGACAGAAAGATATGGAAAGTATCACATGTAGTGCTTGGCAATGATTTACGGAGCGTCTCTATGGATGTGCCTTGCAGTAACTTGAAAAATATAAAATGCAGAAGCTGTATCTTTACAAATTAAAGCTGAAATTTGAAAAATTCAAGTCCTTCTTCACACTTTTTTACACAACCACAAATAATAGCTTCCATTTCTTTGCCCTTGTACTGCACTGATGCGATTTGAATTTTCACTGTATCGGGAAAAGGACTAGGTGTGATTATGTGACTATAGCCACAAGTCTCAATAAAAGCAAGTGGCAAAATCAGAGTTGGTAGTAGTTAAAATACAATTAACTTGCATACATTTGTAAAATCAGCTTTACATTTTTAAAGGACTTCTTGGAATCAGTATAAACAAAAATTGAAGCACAGAAGATTGCACCTTAAAATTTCAATTCAATTTTATGAAATAGTGTAACAAAAATTTTAGTTCTTGTTTACCAGGTGTCTTTCCTAGATACTTTCCAGTGTGTTATGAGTACAGATTGAAGACTCCAAGTGAGAAGCAGTTTATGCATTAGTAAAATCTTTCCTCGTGAAAACAAGCAAAGGTGTTTTGATTAGAGATAGGTAGAAACCAATTTTGTTTTAAAGTGTGAGGGAAAATTTTGACTAATAGAAAATAAAATTATTCATTATATGGGAATACATACTAACTGCCTTTAAAATTTATTAAATTGTACTTTTCAAATATATGGAGAAAACACCTTGCTGATAGTGAAATGGACTGTGAGCTCACTTGTATGTCAGAGGGACTTGACCTTTATCCAGTTAACTAAGGTACATTTATTACTATTGATAGATACCATTTATTTTTCTTCTTTCTAGTTCCACATATTCTATGTGTTCCTATTTTGACAGTTTGAAAGTGTATTCTATTGACTGTATATGTGTGGTTGAAAGAGATTTAATTTTCAGGCTATAAACATCAAAATTAAGTAATGCTTAATTACACTTTTATTTCTCAATTGTTTACTATTTCAGATATAAATGATACATGTTTTTGATTGACTGCCATTAATAAACATAAAATTTGCAAATTTTATAATTTTTCAGAACACTGAAGTCAATAAAGTAATAATGTATCGTGTAACTACTTTTTAATAGTATTTATTTAGAAAACACATTTTAGTTTCTACTATATGCCAAGTAATGCCTAAAAGAAAATTTAGGAATTGAATACTAAAAATACTTGCAGTTTAATGAAATCACAGATACTTGATTAGATCATGTAGTATGAAGAGCTGTCAGCTCAATATATAACTTTATGTATAAATATATGAATATCAAATCACCGAAGTAAGAAAAGTGCTGTTGGTCAAGATAAATTATGCTGTGGCAACAAATAATCCCCACAATTCGTATGCCTTAACATGATGGAATTTTATTTCTCTCTCCCTCTGTATGTTAAATGCAGGAAGGCAGGTTGCTCTAGTTATTAATAGACACCCAGAGATTGCCCTAACAAAGGCTCGATCTTGACACAGGCGTTAATAATCACCATGACCAGGAACACATGACATATCACACACTGAATCTTAAAGCTTCTACCTGGAAGAGACACACTTCACTCTCCCGTATGTTTCACTGGTCCAACCAAGTGTTTGACCACACTTACCCTCAGAGGAAGTAGAGAGGCACAACGTGTTTAGAAAAAGAGAACTGAAATATTTAACAGCTCAAATGCTTACACAGTGTTAAATCTGAATATACAACGCAGCATATTCCACAGGGAAGGTAATACTGAAGTAATTCCTAAATAGGAGAAAACATTTTTTTAAGGTAGATTAGTTATTTCAAAAATAGTTTGCACCCTAATCTGTTCTACAGGTCCTTGTAACTTAATTTTTATTTAATAATTTGTCATAATAAACAAGGATTTGTCTTTCTAATTATTAGCCAATATCTTCATATATAAGATTTTTCTATGCATGCATTATAGATATATAATGATTTGACATTTTTAAAAAGCCTAAAATATTTCATCAGTATTACTGTAAAGATAGTCTATGTCCTTTGTCACATATACAAACTGATATCAATATTTTTATAAGTTTATGAATGTGCTCTAAATTATTTTGAGAGGTTTGGGTTTTCTCTCATGCTAAATATTTCCCTCTAGTTCGTTGTTCTATGTTGTTTTCAAAGCAAAACTAGATACTACAATTTTGATTTATTTATTAAGTGACCTTTATGAGTTTTGTGATGTTCCAATATACTGGATGCCCTGTATAAAAAAAGAAAAGACACAAATGCATGCACAGATAAAGTATTTTTTTCTTACATATCAGAAAATGATGTTTTGTCATTGTTGAGTAGAATTTGAACTTGGGAAAGCTGATGTTTCCTTCAAAATTCAAAAGTGACAGTGCTAAAGCATATTCTGGCCCTGGGAAATTCAACTTACCAGTCAATTTTAGAACAAACATTAGAAGATAAATGTTTTGTTTGAGAGCTCATCTGTGGAAGAAACTATAGAATATTTGATATTTTTTAAATGGGTCCAAAATAAATTTCAAATATAATATTAGGAAGGTTTTCAAAGGCTATAGATCTACGAGAAAAGAGTTGTATTTTTACTTTTCTTTGGAAGACAGTATTGGATGGTGGGATTTTCGGTAATATATTCATAGTTTTCTTTAAAAGCCACATTTTTATTTTTTCCCAAATGTTCAAAAAAATGCTGCCAACATTCTACCATTCTTTCCAAAGGAATTAAATTGATTTCCATCTTCAACTACAAGTACAGCTTCCTTTCCTTTATGAAGCTCCCTTTTCTCACTTTATTGCCTATTCTAATATTCGTTCTCATTTCCTCCAAGTACCTGCTTCTCTTCTCTCTAGACAGACTACAATTTCCTGCCTGAATGTTCTGAGTTTCATTTTTTTTATTTTCAATTCTATCTTCTGGGTTTAAAATCGTTTCTTCTCTTGTGTTTCAGTGAAATGCTACCAGTTTCTCTTTCAAGTTCCTTGGTTGAAAGAAATCAGAAATTGCAAGGAACTGACTTTAGATGCCCTCAGGATATGCATATACAGCCCTGAGAATGCTCACAAATATGTATTACCATATATCTTGTACAGAAGAGGAAATTATGGTTGAGAGAGACAATTATTATAATAAAAATAATTACAGTAGTTAATGTATTTCTATCTTCTAGGCACCATGATTTGCCTGTTACAGAAATTATCTCATTTAATCCATACAGTAATTCCAAAAGGTAGGTAGTATTATCTCCATTTTATAGAAGAAAATGAAACTCAAAAATATTAAATCATTGGCCTATACACTGTGGAATTTTAACTAGCACTCTATAAAGAGTTCCCCAAAATGGTAGTCACAAAATGATTCATGGGACAATGACCATAATTTCCATGATTTTATGATGATTTATTTATGAGTTAACCCTCACTCTCATATCAGATTCATATATGCCAAAACATCACACATGGTATGTTGATTTGTCCAGAGGTAACAAACGTATCTTAGTCTGTTTGGGCTGCTTTAACAAAACACCACAGAATACGTAGCTCAGAAAGAGCAGAACCTTGTTTCTCACAGTTCCAGAGGCTGGAAGTCCAAGCTCAAGATGCCAATATGGTTGAGTTCTGGTAAATGTCACCTTTCTGGTTCATAACTGATGTCCTCTCTCTCTGTCCTCACGTGGTGGATGGGACAAGGGATCTCCAAAGCCTCTTTTATAATAGCACTAATCCCATTCACAAAGGCTGCACTCTCAAGAACTAAGCGCCTCCCAAACACCCACCTCCTAACGCCATCATCTTTGGAAGTTAGGACTTCAACATATGAATTTTGGTGGGACACAAACATTCAGACATTAGCATTTGGTAATGTCACCCCATAGATAGTCTAACAGCTGGTATCATTACTTCTTTTTTTCAGTTGCTTTCAGCACATTGAGATGCAGTGTAGTTAAATTGCCATTAGCTAAATAAATTTAAAAATACATTATTTTAAAAACTATTATTTTTTAAAATAATCTACTCTGTCATGACATGAGAAATGACTATAAAATGATATTTAGAGCCATAAAAATGTTTGCTGATCATCTCATGGCCAAAACTTATGAGACATTCAACATTCAAGATAAAGTATGCAATTTTTTTTTCCCACTTAACAAGTGCAACTGCCTCTATCAGCTGACATTTTTATTGGCATTGTGGAGAACATACATATCTTTTTCTTGTAACTCCACATAACTTCTACTGTGGGTGGAGTGTATTTTCCAGGACCATGATGTTGGACTTGGCCATGTGATTTTCAGTGCTTAAAATTATCTTAGTAGACTTAGATATGTGGGTCTGGTTTGCCTTGCCATTTTGAGCACCGGTTTTCTATAAAAAACATGCTATGAGTAACTTTTGATTAAAAAGTAGTAATTAGAAAACACACAGAGCAGTGCTGAACCTAACTCACAGTGCAGAACCAAGCCTAGCTGATCCTAAGTGGATGCCCCAGTGGACCCACAGACTATAAATATTTGAGACAGTTCAGCAGCAAAACAAGTGCAGATACCCAGTGGTAGTCAATGGTATGCTGAATAGCAGATATTTTTTTGAAAATATAAGCACACAAAATCAGTCCCTTCAAGAAAAATGAGTAGCCACATATTAGAATGTTATTCCTTAGAGGACTTGGGTATTTGCTGTTACACTCTGCCAACTTAAACCAGGGATTCCAGCTCATACTGTTTTGTTTTCACAGACACGGATTCAGAACTTGACCATGATTTTTTAATAATTAGTATGTTAGCTCTTTATGAAATTCTTCACTTCACTCCTGTGATTTTTAGTCAGCCCACACACAGTGGGCTCGCAATCCCTTTCCCTTCTAATCTACACTGTTTTTATAACTTAAATAATTCATGTCTCTAAGTTAATTACAAGTGCCCAATCAGGCAAACTTTCATTGATGGCATTTTGTTTGTATTTTCCTGTTTGTGTTAACTTTCTTCTTTTGTTCCAACAATCATATTGAAAACATATATTATGTATAGGTTATGAATGTGGGCTCTGTAATTAGACAGAAAATCAATCACAATTATTTAATTTTGTTAAGCTTCAAATGCCTGTTCTTGCATGGATTGATATTAATTGCTTTTACAGTTGTTGCCAGTGTTAAATAAGTCAATAAATTTCTTAGCAGAGTGGTTGACACGTAGTCAGTACTCAGTGGGCAGAGTAGGGGGCTGTGGGAAAGGACACTATAAGGCAAAAGACTGCCATTTTGGTTTATCACACAAGGGCCATCACAATATGGTCTAAAACTGCCTTGAGAAATCTACACTACCAGGTACCATCCTTGTACACTAAAGGCCATGCACACAATTCCTCCTTGCTTTAATGTATGCTTGTTTATTCTTTCTATAATGTCTTTATTCTTCTCTTTTTTTTTTTCCTAGCAGCCAAACTTCTCTATTTTAAGATGCAAGTCATATATTACCTCCTCTGAGATAACCTCTGTGATCCATGCATGATGAATTTGTATATTTCACCTTCATTATCCTATGATATTTTGTTACTAAAATTATGAGCCTGTATGCGAAACACCCATCAAATGGTCAGTTGCAAGAAAGTCTGGGGACGTTTTTATTCATCTCCATAACACTAATGCCTCTGGCCGTACTCAGTATGTGTTTATTAAATGAATGAATATATGTATGCAAGAATGAATGAGAATGGTAGTTCACTTTTTGTGAAACAAATATTAACATGTGAAGACTCTCTACACATTCATATTTTCTGCCAAAATTAGTAAACACAGACTCTTCCATGAATTTAATTTTCCATGTGTCCACATGTCCCAAGATCTGTGAATACCATACAAACCCTTCCAAATATTCCTTTATATAATTTAAATGAGATCATCAGTACCCATAGTTATATAACTTCAATATGTTGGATCTTGTTATTTTATTCAAAATGACTATCAGTTTGTCATATTTGACATCTCAGGTAAATATTAAGCGTTTTAAGAATTTCTGTGAATTTTACCATTCTTGTTATGCTCTCCAATTTGGATATTCTGTGTCTACATTTGGAGAGCACAGTTGGATGTCTTTATGAAGCCTTGAATAATTTTGATACTAATTTAACTGTGATAGACTAACTCCAGCATCTTGATTAACCTCAGTATTTTTAGTGCTCATTGAGGCATTTTTTTGTCAATGGTTTAAAGATTACAAAATTCAGAAGTGAACATCTGCTATTCTTTCCATCTTCACTACATAAAAAATTCAATTCCGGAAGAAAATCAGAAAACCCTCCAGGACTAGGTATCTCCATATTGTCTTTGATTTCACTTTGATTTTCAATTTAAATACGTCTGTAGAGTTTAGTTACAATAATAATTGTGTCAGACTGGGTACTCCCTATGTGCCAGGCATTGTATAGACTTTAGATAAATTACTCATTGAATTCTAAGTTGGTACTAAGAAGTAGCTATCATTATCTTTATCATATATAGATAAATGGATAGACAGGTGGATAAAGAGATGTGGAGCCTCAGGTAAATTAATTTGCCTACAGACACATATTTAATAAGCAACCAAACCTGGCTTTGAATTCAGTTCTAAAAAATTCCAAATCCCTTACTCTTTTCATGTACCACATGGCCTATGTGCTATTTTGCATTTAAAAGAGGAATTTAGTTGTTTAGTTGGAGTATGTAATAAAGTATTTCATAACCGAGACAATTCCAGCCAAATGCACGCACACACACACACACACACACACACACACACACAAACACATATGCACACACACAAACACAGAATGACTTTGGTCCCCATTTCCCAAACTTGGCAAAGTCTTGATGTGTAATTATAATATACCAAGCATAGCCTAGAAAGCTAGAGGGTAATTTTATCCTGATGTTCTTTTGATATAAATGAGCAGGAAAGGCAAAAAATATTTCAGTCTTCCTCTTATTAACCAAATGAACATCTGAGCAACCTGCTTGAAACACTCTTTGATGTAATTTGTGGATCTTAGCAAAGTTCTGCCCAGAGCACTGTTGTAAAGATGAATAAGGGCCCTATTACAAAGTCAACAAAAATATAGATCCTTGATACAATCATTTAAATAGAGTTCATGATGTAACTTAAGTACACAAGTGTAAAATGGAGAACACAAATGACGAATTGTACACGTGTTGGGCAGAATGTTATTTTTTATCAGATTAAGTATGTTAACTGACTGAAAAGGCGAATTTTGTCATTAAAAAAATGTTTAGTTCTCTTGTCATGTCATAGTATCTTGTTCACTTCCAATATAACACTAATTATATTTATAAATTAAATAGATTTATTTGCTTCATGCTTGCTTTTCTTCAATAAAACTGTTTTCCAGAGCAAGAACTAAGTTTATCATGTATCCTTAATCCTAACCACATAGTAAATACTCAGTAAGTATATTGTTGCATAAATATTGTGAATGGATCTATTTAGATGGTCTTACTTATAACCAGTCTAATAGACAACAATCAAAGTAAAATGTCATCTTAGCTTAAAATATTTTAAACTATTTATTTTAAAGTGCAATATAAAATAACGTTCCAAACTCAGCTTTGCTGTGTACTAGTTATATGACCTTGGGCAAGTTATTTAATCTCTTAATGCCATTTCCTCATTTTAAATTAATCATGTCTACATCCTAGCATTTTTGTAGGGATTTCATGAATCGACATCAGTGTCTAGTATAGTGCCTAGTAGGGACTATATAAATGTTAGTCTTATTTTCATTCTTTATTAAAGATTAGGCATTTTTCCTCTGCACCATGATATCCAGCCACGTTGAGGGGATGGGGTTGAGGAAAATGATGGTATGTAAGGGATGATCCTTAATCTCTTAATGGAGACTTTTCTAGCACTAGGAGTTTTCCACGACGGCAGTCACTTTTGCTTAGAAGTCATTACTTTCATAATTAAGCAGATTAAGAAAACTCCATAGAAATTAAAAACAAACAAGCAAGTGGGAATAGCCTGCCACAATGGAAAAAGTATAAATATTGCTGAACAATAGACTTACTTTCAAATTCTGGTGATGATTGTGATCTTAGACGAGCACCTTTCTGATTTCTGGTTTCTTCATCTGTGAAGTGGGATTTGTTTAAAAAAAATTTTTTTAAGATTATAACGTGCAGAATCTTAGCAAAGTTGTCATTTCTGCCAGAGAATTTTATAACTCTTCTTTGATTTAATACATTTACTTATCAACAACTGGCTCCTCAAACAACCTGAAGTTGCATGGCCTAGTGGTTTAACACCCGTTCCCTGGTCCAGAGGAACTGAGGGGGGACCGCAGTGACTTGCAGTGTGACTTAGCAGCAACAGTATTCAACAAAGCCTGTGGATTCTAAGCCACCATTCTGGCTCCTGCACATTCTCATGTGTTGGAACTTGAGGAAAGGACTATATTTCCAAGCCTTTGGCTAACCATGCTGAGTTTATAATTATTATACTTAATCATAATGAAGACCAAATGAGAAAATGTAAGCGGAGATGTATTCAGATCTATAACGTGCTATGCGAATGTAATAGCTTGGGACCCAAATGTTACAAACGTGGAATACTTGCTTCAGAACCCAGTGGGGCAAGTTTCATTCATCTGGATCCAGCAGGCATTGCTAGGGAATATGGCTGGGCATTTGGCATCCTAGAATTAAAACAGGAGCTACTAATACGTCTCCGACTATTATGAGGTTCATTCATAATTCACTCTGCCCAAGCTTCACTGCTAAAAAATCCGCTGAAATACAGCCCAGCCCACTCAGTACAGCTTATTTACCAATCTCACTGCACACCTTCTACGTGATGTGGAGCCATCCATCAGGGACACATACAATATTTCGGGCTCTGCTATTTCTTTTAGCAAGAAAAATACTGCTTTTAAACTGTTGCCAGATGAAAACTCTAATTTTTAATGCTATCTTACATTTATACCAAACAAATTAACATAGATGCCACAACACAAACAACTTAGTCTTTCTTTCAAGCGTTACCAATTGTAACAGTAAAGTCAAGAGATGATGTGTTAGTTTGCTAGGGCTTTCATATCGAAGTACCACTAACTGGGTGATTTAAACAACAGAAGTTCAATGTCTCACAGTCCTGGAGTTTAGAAATCTGAGATGAAGGTGTCAGAGAGTTGAATTTTCCCAGGCTTCTCTCCTTGGCTTATAAATGATCATCTTTTCCTTGTGTCTTCACATGGCTCTCCCTGCATGTGTGTGCATTCTAATTGCCTCTTCTTGTAAGGATACTGGTCATATTAGATTAAAGCTCATCCTAATGACCTGACTTTAACTTAATTATCTCTCAAAGACCCAAATATAGTCACATTCTGAGGTACTGAGAGTTAATTTTTGGAGGACACAAATCAGTCCAAAACAGATAGTTATGAAAGTGCAAAGACACATTTCTAAGAGAATTTGATGGAATATTTTCAAACATTTTCTCCACTTTTTTAATTAACAAAGATTTGGCAAACATTTACTAAATAACAACTTGGAGCAGGAATCTACATTATCCTCTAAGAAATAATCAGGTGGAAACACAATTAAAGTAAAAGTAAGAATTCTATAATTTTTAATAATCTTCATAACCACCCTGTGTTATTATGCCCATTTTGGGAAAAAGTAAACTGAGACAAAAGAGGTTAAGTTACGTGTTTAGAATCATATAGGTGGTAGCTGGTAGTCCCGCTAGTCAATCCCAGAACTGTCAGAGTCCACAGCCCATAATTTTTATTCTATTTAAAAAAAAATGTTTTTTTCTCTAATATGTTGACTCTACAGGAATGCATGGAGGCTGGACTAATCAGCTATCATTAGGGACTTCAAAGAATGAAATCTTTATCAAGGATTGGCTTCGGGGGTAAGCTGCAGAGTATGACCTTAATGCTCACACTCGTAAACCACAGCTCTCCCCAACAGCCCTACATTGTGCAGTCCAGAGGTTCAAAATCCCTTCTGCTCCTAGAAGGATGAAAGCTGGGCACCGGGAAGCTCTGCTGTGGTTTAACAGCCAGAGAGTCAGAAGATAAATCCAAAAAATACAGAAGGTGACAAGGGATTCAATGATACAAGCCGGAAGAGCAGAATGAAGAAAATGGCAGACCCGGGAGGCCAGGGTGAGATCAGAAAGCAAGGAAGACTCCAAGGCATTAATGTGCATGGAGAGAGATGGTATGAAATATCTCAGAAAACCAGCTCCGGGGCAGGTTTTGGAGGACATCGAATGCCACAGTAAGGGATTTGTGCAGTGGTTTCTAGGCCGGTGGTTCTAAACATTTGTTGTGTAAAGAAAACACGTGGAGTACTAGGGACCTGTTCCCAAAGTTATTTATCTTGTACCTCAGAAAATTCTGAACCTAAGTTTCCATATGTCCCACATTGAGAACTATGTCTGTAAACGGAGTACAGCCAGGAGGGGACGGTGAGCAGGAGAATGAGACACTGGCAAATGAAGACTGGGAAACTGGGAGACCAGTTAGGACATTATTTCAGTAGATGTGAAGGTAGTTATACATTCCACGTATTTCACACTTTAATACACATATAGTATTCTTTTATTCAACTTAGTGGAAGAAAAGTTGTTTGTTGTTTTAAACCAAGATTGAAACTGTGTGCAGTCTCAAATAATCTCAGAAAGCATTTTAATTCTCTGTAAGCATCTTGCTGCTTATCGGATTGTTTTTCCTTTAGCTTAAATCTAATAAGATAATAAAGCCACTAAGAAAGGATTAGTGATCCCTGACCTGTTCCTCTAAGATGCTTTTACCACTGGTATTATGAATCAACTGAGCTGACTTAAGTAAAATAAACGACATCCTTTACTTTGTTTAATCTGGCAGTAAGAAAGACCTAGGTCTTTCTTAATGTTCCTGCCAAAGTTTCCTCAGAGTTCATTGCAAATCCTTTCCCCTCGTGAAGGGACACAGTCTCCTTTTCTGGTTGTCTTCCTTGCTCCCAAGAGCAGTTCTGGGAGAAAGTAAGGTGACCAACTCAAGAGGATACGTGTATAATTGTCCACAAGTTCACGGGAACCTGACTTAATCAGAATGCTGTCACTACAGAGGCTTCCAGTTAACTAGACTTTCTCACTGACAAAAGGTGAATCCTATACTTCAACCCATGCTTTGATTCAACCCATGTTTAAAATCACGAGGCAGAGACTAATTTATATTTATGTCTATAGGTTAGAAACAGCACCTATAGAGTTTCGCCCAGAATGAGTATTCAAGAAAAACAAAACACGACAATTACTGAGTCAGACTTCTATCTTAATACACTTAATTTAATGAGTAATATTTAATCTCTTTATGGTATAGATATTCTAGTCTCTTTCCTTTCTAAAATTTCATAATGATCTTCTGTTAATAAAATACTGCCATTATTACGGAAATAATAGTATCTTTCTGGAACATTTAGAAAATATAAAAGCAAAATTAAGAAATTAAAAATACCCCCATCCTCACTAGAAAGAAAGAAATATTTTTATAAACTTTTTTTAAGTATTTAGTTGTTTAAAGATACGCATTTTGGCATATCGTTAGGCCCATATATTCAAGCAGAATATATATATGCATAAATATGTGTACAGGATGCACACATAGATGCATAGTTCATGATACAAAGGTGATGTCTATATATTTAGATTTTGCCTAGTACAGCAAGTTTAGCCAAAAGGCTTTTATGTGATATTACTGATTAGAAATAATAGTACACTTCCAGACTTACATCAAATTGTGTTTCATTAAAGGTCGTGTATCCATTAATTTATTTACTTACTCATTCAACATTTATTGAGCCACTGCTCTATCTAAACCCCATGGTCAGCATCGCTGAAATGCACATTTGCAGAGTGTACACTGTCAAGCCTCAAATAGTTAGCTGACAAAGTAGTATCTAGGCTTGTGAAAGAGACAGTATTGTCTTTCACCCAACAGCTCCCAGCAGTGCCTCTGCAGTCTACATAACTCACTTGCTTACAAGGTTTATGACTCTGCACAATAGAATAGGACTTGGGCTACAAGATGGCTGTGTATGTCAGAGAGAAGTTTGGGAGCTGGAGAAGTTCTTGGGCCATTCAACAAAAATATTTACCCTTTGGGACAAGAGATACATCCTCATTCTCTGGTCTTTGCTAACTGGGACAATGGAGTCTGGAGTTGAGTAAAACAGATAGTCATTATGTTTGTATTATTAAGACCAAGGAGAGAATTAAACAACACTATGACTTTTGTACTTATCAAATAGTGCCATCATGATTGATTTACTATTGTTCTGGTTGAAATAAACTATTTTTTAGGTTATTAGGCTGTTTTGTACCAGTTCAGTAAAATCATTTTTGAAATGAATATATCTAATTTCACTTTGAACTGTTTTTAATATTTTGTTTTATTTTGGAAACTTGGTCCAATTTTTTCAGTTTAGGTTATTTTGAGATTTAACAAAATATTTTGTTACAATCTTATCTCTGGTTCTTGATCATTTAGATATAACTCGAAGGTCACTTCATCCTGATTGTGTCTTCAGAGATAATGCCATGCTAAAGTCTGAGCAATGTTCTAGTCAATTGTGTGGTAAACTTGTTGTATAAAACTCACCATTCATTCTTTATTCATTCTTTCATTCAATAAATATGTATTGTACATCTACAATGTATCAGATTTTGTGTTAGATGCTGGATGCTGGCCCAGTTGAATAAGACATGATGACTTGAGATAATATAGAACAAGCACTTTGAATGAATATGCATATGAAGCCAACAAAGTGTAAAACAAGGGGATCTCATAAAAACTGTGTATTCTGAAAAGGTTTTTTGAAAAGAATAGAACGCAGGAGGTATTGAGAATGAGCTACCATGAGCTGTTTGGGGAAATATAAAATAGTACCATATGGTAGGTGTTATGATTGAGAATGTTTTAGTAAATAGAAGAGGTGAGCGTTAGGAAGAAGACAAATTATGAGAGATCTCATTTGCAGGCTGTACCATAAAGGTGATACAGCAACTATAAAGGTAGTATTTTGATCAACTTTGTATTCAGGATTTTGTTAGTCATCAGACTTTCTATAAACAAATGTGGTAAAGCGGTGATCATTAACAACGATAAGATTCAAATCTTGCTTCTCTACCTTTTTTTTCTCATGCTGTGTCCTTTTCCTAGAGTGATTTTACCTACTATTTCTATGCAGAAAATCCCTGCTCATCTTTTAAAACTGACTTCAAGATCACTGTTCTGGGAAGCATTTCTTACCTCCTATCCACGCAGACACACTTTTCCTCTGTGCCCTTTATCCACATGAGCACTTAATTCATTGCAACTGCACTGACGTTGTGTCTGTCAGATACCTTCACTGATCTATGAGATCAATGAGAAAGTGATTGTGACCAACCCATCTTTGAATGCCTTGTTCCCAGCTCACGGAATAAAATGGAGCAGAGTCAATCACTGCTAGTTGGAATTTTGAAAGAATGAGCCATGGCCTTTCTAAAGAAAGATTGGCCCCCTAATCAGTACTGTGTTACCTCCTCTATCCTTTGGCATCAAAAATGTCTTCAATTGGATTATTTTACAATAAATTGTATGATCTGTTTTCATATGTTTATTAAACAATGCATACATAGTCAAAATTTAAGAAGTTCTAAAGAGCAAAGGGCAGAAAACACCAAAATTCTAGCACCTAGAGACAATCAATGGTAACATTTTGGAATCTGTGCTTACAACGTACTAAATTTTATCACAGAAAGGCTGATTTTGTTTTGTTTTTTACAGTATGTGGTACATGGCAACCAGTTTAGTTAAACTTACTATATCAGTTTATTAAACGTCTTCCTCACTCCATCATTTAATGACTGACTGCGTGATTATTTCATCATATGGGTTGGTTATAATTTGTTAGCCATTTTCCTTTGTAGGAAAGCAATATTATTTTGTTTTGGTTTTAAAGAACTTCTCATTGTAATAACTAAAGATGTGAAGAATATTATTTTACCTAGGTCTTTGAGCTTCTCACTGATATTTTGTGAGGTTTATGTAGGTAAAGGAGTACCAGAGTTGGAGACTTTCATACACATTTTTATTTTTATTTTTTAACATTTTTTACTGAGTAATAATCATTTTACAATGCTGTGTCAAATTCCAGTGTAGAGCACAATTTTTCAGTTATACATGAACATACATATATTCATGGTCACATTTTTTTTTTTCGCTGTGAGCTACCACAAGATCTTATATATATTTCCCTGTGCTATACAATATAATCTTGTTTATCTATTCTACATTTTAAAATCCCAGTCTATCCCTTCCCACCCCCTGCCCCCTTGGCAACCACAAGTTTGTATTCTATGTCTATGAGTCTGTTTCTGTTTTGTATTTTTTTTTTTTTTTAGATTCCACATATTAGTGATCACATATGGTATTTTTCTTTCTCTTTCTGGCTTACTTCACTTAGAATGACATTCTCCAGGACCATCCATGTTGCTGCAAATGGCGTTATGTTGTCTGTTTTTGTGGCTGAATAGTATTCCATTGTATAAATATACCACATCTTCATTATCCAGTCATCTGTTGTTGGACATTTAGGCTGTTTCCATGTCTTGGTTATTGTAAATAGTGCTTCTATGAACATTGGGGTGCAGGTGTCATTTTGAAGTAGGGTTCCTTCTGGATATATGCCCAGGAGTGGGATTCCTGGGTCATATGGTAAGTCTATTCCTAAGACTTTCATATATATTTTTAAATTGCCAACTGGAAATGTTAAATAATTTACACTGCCACAAGCAATGGCTAAGAATATGAATTTCTTTGAATAGTTTAATATTATTATTATTATTACAAACTGTCAATTTGATGAAATAGGTGTATCATTTTAAAGTTTGCATTTTTTAATTATAAAAAAAGTTTGGGTATTTGGATATTTTCATATACTAGACAACTATTATTCATCATGTAGTTATTTGTTATAATTATACAATTATTAATTTGCAGATTTATCAGACTATATTGAATTGCTACAAATTATTTATTTGTTGTAGTTTCTATTTTTTAAGAATACCTTTATGATATATTGCATAGATTTTCCCCATTTGCATTCTAATGCTAATGAATTGACCACAAGTCGCATTTTGTTCAGTCATGTTTTACAGCTAAATACTAGTGTAATGCTGGGGATCCTTGACTTCTTCCTTGAGTTTGACACTAATGTGAATGTCTTGCTAGCATTACTCATAATTTATATTAGCTTTTAAGATCAGTGATAGATTTCTTTCTCATAAGAAAATATCATTTCATTCTTGGTTCACTAAATTTTACTTTATTTAGGCATAGATGATGCATTTTATCAAATATTTTATACATTTAACTGGATGTAATTCTTTTGTAACTGCAGGAATTAATGACATGAGTTGATTCTCTAATATTGAAACACTTGATATAACTGAGTAACTTCCTACATTTTTATGGTTCCCTTATTCTTTCAAGAAAATGAGAAGCAGATAAATATTTGCATCCTTAGTCATAAATGAGTTTGGCCCTCATTTTCTTTTACTGAGATTTCTTTTTCATGTTGGGACTTTCGGGTTCATTGACTGGATCAGTCTTATGATTTGGAAATTTTGAGACTGTTTCCTGTTTTAATTAAGTTAATAATCTATGGGTTAGTAAAAATTGCTGCCTTTGAAAAATGGAGCAGTCAGCTGTAGCTCTTACCCTCTTATTCCAAGGCACTATTATGTTTTGCTAGTAGAATTTTAGTAACCTTCCAACCAGTGTCCTGTGTCCACCCTTGTGAACCTACATTCTATTCTCCAGACAGCAGTCAGTGATCCTTTCAAAACACAAATCAAATTATGTCAATCTTTTGTGTAAAATCCTCTAAAGGCATCTCCTGTCACTGAGAGTATAAGACTAAACATGCTTTCCATGAATTCACAGTCCTCAACTTGTACCATAGAAAACAGTACTAGTCATGAGTCAATTCACTGAATACACAAGTAAAGCATGGATGTAGCATAGTTGGAGGGGGTACACTCCACCCCCTGCAGCATTGCTCTTTATTCCTCAACCCCAGATGGAGCTGGGATAGAACTCACTCCCTTTAGAATCTCAATATATCTATTCAGTGTCATCCGAATGTTCCAGGGCGGGTGGTGGGGTGTTTCCGTAGGAAATGTAATAAACAGGCCATGGTATAAGATCACATGGAGTCATAAGCTAATATAAGTACACACACAAATGTATGCGGGTAGGTATGTGTATGTATGGACGTTTGTTCATATTATTAATAAAGGCAGTGCATGCATATTTTTTTTTTAAACACATGAATTATGAAATACTAAGTATGGGCTTGTTTTTTCTGCAGTGATGTAAACTGGAAAATCTTTTGGCTGGAAGGACTCCAACCCAAACGACGCCATACCTGAAATTCCATGAAACGCCCCACCTCCTTTCTATCTGGTTCTCCCCAGATAGATTATTTTGGTTCAGTTATGCCTCTGCAATTGATTTATTTCATATAGCTGTAAATCACATCTACAATGAATCCAACTTAGACATCTAAAATATCTCTAAAATATCTTTCTTTCTGAATGTGTGTGGAGCAACATGAGCTGTAAGTGTAATTTCAGGTACTTCGTCTCTTTATGCTTAAAAAAACGTTAAAATCTTCTCAGCAACTCTTAGTATTGTTCTTTTCAGATTATAAAATGAACGATTAGAACCAGAGGCATAGGGAAAAACGCTGGTTTGCATAGCAGCTTTTAAATGGCAAATTGCCTGAGAATTTACTATACCTAGTCTTTGCTTTCATCCTGGAATTTGCTTGGAGAAAATGTTTAATTATGATTTTCCATTTTCATTTAAGTACTTGCTTAGTATTAGCAAATTAAATTAGTAACACTACAAAATAAGGTCTCCCAAGCCTTTTCATTATATAGCATACAGAATGGCAGGTTCTGATCTTATTAGTTTAGACCTAGTCAACAAAATCACAAAACACAGAATGTTTACTGTGTGAATGAAAAATACTGCAAACCATATCAGTAAACAAAGAATGCTGAAATCATCATGTCATCAGCCGCTGCCGCAACACCCCCCAGTGAAGACAAGCCTGCAGCCCAGCCTCTGCAGCCACTCACAACTGTGCCCTCGGAGGGGACTCAGAATAAGAAAGGACAGGATACTGGCCCTAGATAGCTAGGTGCTTGTCAAAGGAATGAATTCAGTGAGCCCAAATGTTTGCTCCCTCCCATATACAGAAAAGTGCTAAATTCTTCAACTTGAGATGCCTGGTTTTCTTTAGTTAACAAGTAATCTTTTAATGTTCCAACTACCTGGTCTTTGTTGTAAAGCTCCTATATATCCTGGCTCATCCCCTACCTCTTCGGAGCAGTCCCTCAGAGGCATCTGAGAGGCTGTCATCCCGGGCTCAAAGGGGTTGAGTCCTTAGAAATGTCCGCCAAACAAAGCATAACTCTCAACTTTTAGGCTGCGCATTTATTTCAGGCGACAGCTGTATGGGCAATGTGTGGGACAGAGATGACTGATCTGGGTAGTTCAGTCCTGAAGTCTGCAAGGATGAAGTAAAAAAAGCTCTTCTGAATCTGCTACAGATCAGTGAGGCAAATATACGTAAAAACAGTAATAAAGAAATAAATTGCTTTAAAGAAGCCAGAAATAAATCTCAGAAAAAACACTAAAAGAATAAAAAGACCCTGACATTTCAAAGCCTTGCTACATAGATATGGCTTTAATATCTGATATGTTTGGCCTCAGAAAGCTGTCAATTATATTGAAAATGTAAAAAGCATCTGAGATATCATTTATCTAAGAATGATCAATGATTTCAAACCTGCTTACTTCTCAGTTCTTATTTACCAATCAACATGTACACAGTTGTAGGTATTCTGAAGTCCAAACCACTTTTGCAAATGTGATAATTCACTGGCCTTTAATGGGTAAAAGTGAGAACTTTTGAGTCAGATGACTGACTTGAAATCCTGCCCTGGCCTCTCACCATCTACATGTCCATGTAAAATGTATTTCACTTCCCTAGGCTAGTTTCCTTAACAATAAAAGGAAACAATAATAGAGTCTTTCTCAAAGGTTTTAGGAATTAAATGAGGTGTTATATAAGAACTGCTTAAAATAATATAATATAAACATTAGGTATTTTATTACATGTGTGATACATTCCACTGAGCACCAACCATGTGCCAAGAACTATGTTAGGAGCCATAGGGCCAATGGAGAGCAAAGAATTTGTAAAGAATGCTTGCATGGAGAAAGACAGAGAGAGAGAGAGAAAGGGAGAGAACTGTAATTACAATGCATTTGTGTTTTACCGTGTAATATACCATGACTGTAATGCTGGACTTGAGCTACTGTAATTATTCTTATTTTTACCATTGCTTTGTTATTTCAAATATCAAAAGTCTTTTTTAAAAGATTTGAAAACATGAGATACGTTGATTTGCTTGATGTTATTTGCCTCCGTGAACCTGGGGAACACTACTTCAGCATTAATAAACATTTAAGGTCAGTACTAAAATTTGGATGAATGAACACTAGATGGCGGCATGTATGAAAAATTAAATTGGAGTAAGCCACTGTGCCAGGTAAAAAAAAAAATCAAAGGAGTCTTTCACAACAATGACTTGCTTTTTTTCATTTGGTCGGTTATACATTTTTGTTTGTTTATTCTTATGGTTTCAAAAATAAATTTTTAAGATATCGTAAGGAAAAAGAGACAGGTGGAAATATATTTATACGCATTTCTCTTGTTCTATAGGTAAGGTCATTGAACACTTTACTCTAGAATATCCACATGCAGATAGGTGTTTGCTGAAAGGAGATGTTTTTGAAAGAAACTCGTTTTAAATGCATTGCTTGACATTTAGGTACTAAGGATTCCAGAAACAATTGAACTTAAAAAAAAAACATGATAATGGATATAATTAATTGAGTGCCTAGGGAGGTTCAGGGTTAAAAACTGTTGTGGGTGTCACCTCATCATGTTTTTCAACAATCTAACAAGGTGGGTATATTTTTGGTCTTGTTTTGTATATGAGGATGCAGAGTTTTACAAGGCTTAAGAACTGTGAGGTTACATGTGTAACTGAGGAAGCTGAGTTTCAAATTTTAAATCCAAATCATTCTGAGTCTCCACTGAAATTTTAGCCATTTTGTTGTACAGATACTTAAATCACAGATTTTAACTACTTGATTCCTGTAAAATACATAATTTTGAGACATAGAGATAGTAGCAACCGATGTTGAATATGAGGTAGAAATGGTTTGATTTGCAGATTGGAATCAAATTATTTACAAAAATTTTGAAAATATTGGTCTCTTAATTATCCAGAGAAAATATTTCACTCTTTTGACTTTGTTAGATAAGGAAAGTCAATTAAAATTAATTGTTTTATTTTTCAGTTGTTTTAATTGCTATTCTAGATTGACTCAACCAGCTGTTTGTGTAAATGAAACTCTTAACATATTACAGAAGAAACAGATTCTATTGTCATTATCCTTAAAAGTCAGTAATTCATAAGATTCAAGAAAAAAGAAAAAGCAAAGAATCCACTGATTTTTAATATAGACACAAGTTGCATAATTTAGATTGTATGTAAATAGTATGTCGACTTCTAGCTTTTACATTTTCAGTATTTGAGTCATGTTGAAGGAGGATTAATAAAATGGCCGCACTTAGGCTAACAGATTGCTTATTCTTATGCTCGCCCTTAAAACGGTCAACTGACCAGTTGCTACTCACAGTTCCAGGCCTATTGTTAAAACTAAAGCTATTGATCTTACTGTTCTACTTTATTCCAGTAACTGAAAATAATAATCAAGCTTGGTCTCTGAGTCTCTGTCTAAGGAGAAGGTCACAGGACTGTAACCTTACAAAATAGCCTGAATTACCAAGGAGACTACACCTTGAGTGCTCATGAGATAAAGAGATCTAACCACTGGCCTCTATAGAATTGGTCCCCTGGAGTTGTCATTTCTCCATTCTAAGTCTTCTGATGAGAAAATGATTCTGTTGCTTGTTATCAATGCTTTATTGTTAGAGCTCTGGCTGTATAACCACCCCACCCCATCCCCAAGGTGGGTTCACAGTTTTGAAGGCACTAGCCTGCTGTGGGTCCCCTTTTCTCAGCAAAGCAATAAAATTGCCTCTTTTCTTCTAAGCTCCAAGACCTTGTCTCTGGGTTATTTGGCTCATCAGGGATGGGGGCCAAACTTTTGGCAACAATGCTACAAAATATAACATGTAAACTTTAAAAAAAAATGTGTATTTTGATGCTAAACTCCCAAAAGCTGATACTCTCATTTTAAAATGACACTATGTTCACAACTCAATTGTATACTCTTGTGTAATCATATTAATATTTTAAATTATGAAAACTAACTCTGCAGCCAAATCCTTATAGAATCATGAGAAAAAATTACTAATTGTCAACATTTTTTTTTGTAGTAAAAGATAGAGTGAAGGAAGAAAGCAATCCCATTCAGTTATTTAATTAGAAATTTTCCATGTCCCAGCTGATTCAGTATTTGCATATATCATTTACATGTATCAATGTTTTGTCTTAATTTGGCAGGTAAAAATAGACCTTTTTACATGAAATTATAACATCAATCTGTTGGACCCATTTAAAACATCTTATCCCAAATTGGTAATACCCCATGTAGAAAATTTTTAAAATATGGAGAAATAAGTATTATTAAAATATCCATGCTCTTCTCAATCTACAGATAAGTATTATTCATGCTGAGTATATTTTTCTTTTGTGTTTTCTTGATGTGTTAACACACATGTACATAAAAACAGACATACATATATCACGTGCACACCCGTATGTCTAAAAATTGGAATGACATTAAATAAAAAACTTAGATTCTGTAGTGTCGACTGAAATAAATGCACAGCCTAAAAGTTGAGAGTTATGTTTTATTTGGTGGGCATTTCTGAGGACTCGAACCCCTTTGAGCCCAGGATGACAGCCTCTCAGATGGCTCTGAGGGACTGCTCCGAAGAGGTAGGGGATGAGCCAGGATATATAGGAGCTTTACAACAAAGACCAGGTAGTTGGAACATTAAAAGATTACTTGTTAACTAAAGAAAACCAGGCATCTCAAGTTAAAGAATTTAGCGCTTTACAATGTATGGGAGGAAGCAAACATTTGGGCTCATTGAATTCATTCTTTTGACAAGCACCTAGCTATCTAGGGCCAGTATCCTGTCCTTTCTTATTCTGAGTCCCCTCAGAGGGCACCATTGTGAGTGGCTGCAGAGGCTGGGCTGCAGGCTTGTCTTCACTGGGGGGTGTTGCGGCAGCGGCTGATGACATGATGATTTCAGCATTCTTTGTTTACTGATATTGTTTGCAGTATTTTTTTTTTTACAGTAGGGTTTTTTAAACAACAGTATTTTGTGTGCACATTCCCTTGGCTATAAATAGTCTTTAAGAAACTATATGATGCAACATTGTATTCATTTAACAAAATCTATTTAAACATCCTCATAGAGATATATACGCAGGTTTTATTCTATTTTTTTGTAATAAATAATTGCAGTAACAACTTTATACATATATTTGAGTGTTTTTCTGAGTATTTCTTTCAGGTAGATGCCTAGACATGAAAATACTGGATTACAGGATGTGAACATTTTTAAGATTCTTTGTCTATATGCCCAATTGCTTTCCAGAATTTGTGTATCTACTTTTATTTCTACGGTAGCTTGTGAAACAGCCTTCCCTAACACACACTCAGCAAATCTTAGCATTTTTATTTTTAAATTCTTAATCAAATTGATGTATAAAAAAATAGTATATCGTTATTTGAATTCCCAGGTCTGGTTACTAGTACAGATGTCTGTATTTTCTCCTTGTGTTTCTTTTGTGCATTGGCTATATTCATGTTCCTTTTAGGCAACTTTATTGAAACAAACATAAAAGCAGCATCAAAACAACATGGTTGCCATACAACCACCAATCAGCTTGAAGCCAGTTTAGCTCTTTTTGTTTAGAATATGAATAATGTACAAAAGGATGCTGAAAAAAATTACCTCTAGGGTAGAAAACCGATGCTAATAGTATTATTGTTTTTCAGGGAAAAAATTTTAAAAGTATGTTTGCTACTTCCCTTCTATTCCCTTGGCTAAATTTTGTTTTCATATTTATTCAGTTAACTTAGGTATTTTTAGTGCTTCTCTGGATCACTTTTTCCAGTTCACCCAGATTAATCCTAGAATAGAGATGCCAGATTTAGCAAATACAAATGGAGAATATCCAGTTAAATTTGAATTTAGAATAAACAAAAATGACATTTTTAGTATATGTGTATCCCCAATATTGCATGGAACATTGTTAAACTGAATATATATACACACGTGTGTGTGTGTGTGTGTGTGTGTGTGTATACGTATGTGTGTGTGTATCTATATATATTCATTGATTAGTTGAACTTCAAATTGAACTGGCACCCTGTGTTTTATCTGGGAACTCTATCCTGGGATCATCATACCCAAACTGGGGCATTTGTCCCCACTCTCCCTAAGGTAGCTGTTGACCTACCATTGAGCTTTGATGAATACAGAACTAGTAAGAAATAGATAAGGACTAGTCATACTTTGACTTTCCCTTCCATTCCTGAAAACACATGTTTTCAGACTCTAGAGGAATTTTATCCTCAGATACATATCTCAATCCTATCTACCTATTCCCAGAAGGAGCCAGGAGTACTAACCTTCCTCAGTCCGAACTCAGCCTGGAAATCAAAAGGTGTTAAAGACAGTCATCTAGAATGCCACAGTTTTCATTTCAATGATGCAGAATGCAAACATTCTTGAATGGCTACAATATTTAGCTGTTTTTTTTTTTTTTACACTTTCATGTAAAATCCTTATAATGGTCTCTCTTTGCCTAGCACACGGCACAAATTACATTTTCTGCCCGCTGTTTTTTTTTTTTACACTTTCATGTAAAATCCTTATAATGGTCTCTCTTTGCCTAGCACACGGCACAAATTACATTTTCTGCCCAAACTTCTGTCGGTGAAAGTGAAACTATTATCACTAGTGAGAGCATGGTTAGACTTTTATTTTAATTCAACCTAGACAAAGCAACCAATTAAAAACTGAATATTTAAAAGGTTAGTACATACCAGGCACTATGCGAAGAGTTTATCAGTGAGATGAGGTTTCACGTTATCTCATTTAATTTTCAGCTCCTTGGAGTCATCTTATGCTCCCAGGCTTTCCATCATGTTTCTCTCTCTGCCCCTTTTTACATCTATCTTCTCGCCACTTCTCTTTACCCTTCAACATCTAGTCCAGGCACCATTTCTTCTAGGTAGCCTACCAGACCCAGTTTAGCTGGCTTGAGGGATGTCCATCTGTGCTTCCTCAAACCTCTTTGCTTCCCCCTGTATTATAATAAGCCTTGGCTGCATGCACTCCAGAGCATCTCCCAGGGGCTTGTCACACTGGTGACCCCTTCCTTGGATAACAGTCAACCCCATAGACCCCCAGGTGGAGGTTTCCCACACATAAGAGGCAATCTACCTTATATGGTGAACCACAGTCCATCCACAGTTGATTGAGATGAAGAGATCTCTCACTGATGAAGCCTGGTCTATGGGTTGGCCTGACAAATTTTTGTATCAATGCTTTTCAGAGAGTCTACCAAGCTAACTGAATTAATTGAATTATTTCTAAGAAAATCTGAAGCAGACAAGGAGAATATAGATGGGTCCTATTAATACTAGATCTCTGAAGTGAAGTGTAGTAAACTCTTATTGCTGCTGGGGGGTTGGAAAGAAAACTCTATTACTAAAGAAACTTGGAAAACTTTCACCCTTAGTTGTGTAGCAAAGTCGTCCTTGACCCCTAGACGACGTTCAGCCTGCTGTTACATGCGCTCATGTTCATGTCACGGTTTTGAACTATATATTTAGAGGCATGATTTATGTCTTCCATTTCTATACAGCTGTAGAAGGATGAGATGGATTTGCATCTCCAGTGAAGGCACTCCAAAAGATATACAGCTCAATGAAGTTTGAATGAACTGTGATTTTCACCTTTTTTTGTCTCCAAACAGCTGGCAAACGCCAGCCTCCTACATTTTATTTAAAACAAGGATCTCTCTGCTTAGATTGGCTTTAGAAACAACTGCTGAAATATTGCCATAAGTTAAGCCCTGGTTCACATTCTGCCTCCTTCCACTCGCCCTCAGGGATATTCCTAGACAAACAGGATTCTTGCACCTGTAAATTCAGGTCTTTGTTTTTTTTTTTTTTTTAAATGTGGGTTATATGTTCTCTTTTATTGTATGAACAACACCCATTTAAAAATAGAAAAAAAAAAAAGAAAAAGGAAAACAACTGTAATAAAAAAAGAAAAGAAAATCAGTAACTTTAAGAGCAACAAGAAGAAATTACCATGGAAACACAAAAGAATAAGTGCTATATTCTTACAAAAGTGATTAGGAAAAGCTTAATAAATGAAGTGATATTTTAAATCAATCAACCAATCAATCAACAACTTCCTAAAGAAAGAGATTAAGTCATCTCTAATCTACCGTAGCAGTATCACAGACTCTCACCTCAGTGTATGTGGTATGTTTTTGACTGAAAAAATGTTGAAAAATTGAATATGATCCAGTCTTTTTTTGTTTTCAAATGGAGTCTTTGCTAGAGGTAATAGGGTTTCAGAGCTCAAAGGAGCTGAATAATTGAGTCTAATTTTCTAGGTTTATAAATTAGGCTGAAAGTCCAAAGAGGTTGTGACTTATCAAGTTAGACCAGCTGGGTTATTTTGCATAATGATAAATGTTCTGAAGGCAATACATCAGAGCAATAAGACAGATAGTCACTCAGAGAGGCTGAAGGAAATGACAGAGTTGGGGGAATCACTGAAAGCCATTTGAACTGAGAGCAGAGTTATGAGAAAGTGCTCACTGTGCCTTACATGAGGGCAAAAGCATTTCAGGCGGAGAGTATGTAGCATATACAAAGGTCCAGAGGTTAGTAACAACTTGACCTGCTTAAGGAACAAAGAGAAAGAGAGACTAGAAGTAAGAGTTAAAGCAGAAAGAACTGAAGTAGAGGCGAGATGAAGGAAGGCCTCGTAGACTGTGGCAAGGCATTTGGGTCTTATTTTAAACTGAATGAAAAGCCATTGGAAATTTGTATATATTTGCATATACTTATGTAAATCCATTATACATTTTTTACACATTTAATACATTTATACTTTTTATATTTATATATGTATGTATTTATAGTGCACACATTTTTATATACTTTTATACATTTATAAATATTTATTAAACTTCTCCTGTATACTGAGAATTACGTGCAACCATTGCAATCAGACATGATTTAGGCAAGGCCTCTGCTCTCTAAAACTTCACAGTCTATTGGAGGAACATACCTAAAAACTATATATTTATAACAAAATGTAATCAGTGCCTTAGAGGAGGTAGGTTAAACTGCTAACTCTATAAGGACAGAGATATCCTCTGACTTGCTCTTTTCTGTATCTTCAGCTCATAACACAATGTCTAGCACACAGTAGGTGCTTAATAAATGTCTATGAAAGGAAGTAAGGGGAGAGGAAATACAATAGTTAGGTAGATCAGTAGCAGGTGCAGATTCTGTCCTCTAGGAATTAAAATACCTCGAGCGAAGTTTTCCTGTTTGCTTTTCACAAGGGCTTATTCTGTGAAATGACAGAAAGTTTGCTTAATCCTCATGTTTCCCTGCACAAGTCAGTTCCTGCAGTTACTGAGGTGCTGTCTTTTTTTCTGGTATGTGTAGAAAAAGCTATCATGGATGTCCCGGGTGGGATATTACATCAGACAGTCAACTTCTCTAGAGCTTGGGTGACACAAATGGACCTCCAAATGCCGGGAACTTGCTTGACAGACTTTGTGCACGTGCCAGCCCGCCTGACAAGAGCTTCATCGTGGAGAGTATGGGTGATGGTGATAAAGTGGAAGGATATGGTAGAGTGGGGACACTGTGACTAGAGTCACTGAAGAGAACAGAGCCATCGAGCAGGGGGAAGATGACAACAAGGAAGGTCTGAGAATTACAGGGTGATCTTAAAAACTGCATACTTGTCTTGAATAAGTAATCAGAGAAAAGTTACTATTGGTATAAAGCTTGAACTACCTCCTTCCAGAAACCAAGTAAATCCTGGGAAGGCATCTCTTTTGTTTGTGATCAAGTCACTGTGAGTGTCTTAGGTGCTCAGAAGCAATCACACAATAGGATTATTTACCACTGTTTCCTTCTTTTCCCTCCAGTAACACTTTTGTAAGGGCAGCAGCAGCTCTATTCTGGGAGGCGGGCTAGAGGGAAGAGTGTTTATAGACCCTCAGAACTGGAAGGGCATTTAAAGATCATCTGTTTCAAAACTTTTACCCGCAAACAAGGCAACTGAGGTTTAGAGACGTCAAGCGACTTGCCAAGGTCACTTTGTTGTTTCACAGCAGAGCCAGTCACAGAATCCAGGGCTCTTGATTCCCAGGCAAAAATATTTCTACACAGCAGTGGAGTCCCAGCTGCTTTTTCAGACATAGTGACCTGAAGGTGGTTTGTCCTGGGGCGGATGGAGCCCACAATGGTCAGGCAGCTCAGATTCTTCAGCCAGTTCATTCTCTAATAGCCATGTTTGTTGTTCAAGTAAAAGGGTAAATAAACGTGAATTGGCTTAAGGGTGGAGATTGAACAGTTAGTTGAGAAACCAAAAATCCTTACTAGCCATCCTCATGGATAATCTGAACTGGCGTATTTTACTTACCACATATGGCAACTTAGAGTTGAGCTCACCTCATGCAAATCTTAAAAGCTGTCTGGATGGTAGGTATTAAATAGTCACTATGTGGTTAACCGAGTATGTTACAAAGCAATGAGAAACCATGGGATGGGCAATAGATTTGGCTTCAGACATACCTGTTTTCCAACCTCTGCTCTGCTCCTTCTAAATTCAGAAAATATGGGGGGGTTAAGAGTTTCTTTGTGCCTCAATCCATCCAGTCTAAGATGATATTAATGCTCTGAAAAGGTGTTTTAATGACTGGTTATCTTCTACAAAATGATAAAATATACACAGACACATATACACCTATGTTCAGGGCAGTCAGTGGTAGATTTTAAAATATTACTTTATAATCACTATAAAATTAAAGTAAAAATTAAAATTCTGGATCAGTATCCATATGGGCAATACGGTTTGGGGTCCTGCAGAGTTTGATGCTTTACAAAGTGAGCTTTCAAGTTATGAAGTTCTACCTTCTTGGTTCTCTTCCTTGTCAACTATTTGAACACTGGGTAAGTCATCTAAGTATGCTAAACTTTCCTTATTATTAAAAAAGAAGGGGGGAGGAATGGGGAGAAATGGGAACTTAGTGAGTAAATGTTATGCGTCTTAATTAGTTATCCATGCCAGGACTTAGCACTTGCCTGGCTCAGTTAGCCATAGCTATGGCTATTATCATCACCACGATTACTCAGCTTGTCAGACTTGGCACCTTTGAGACTGGGTGTTATACAGGGAAAATCATGACCTGGAGACCAAGTTTCACTCTCTGACTCTTTTTTCACTTTTCATGATCACTGCTGTTCTCCCATCAGGAGGGCGGTTAATGGAGATGGGGCTAAGGCATCATCGCAGATGACTCAGAGACTGACCACGTCACACACAACAGCCCATGAAGAAACAGAGTCACTTAACAGGGTTTGTCCTGTATCAACAGTCCCAGGTCTTTCTGAAGACAATGTATGAACACTATACTCTTCTCTTTCTATAATGCCCAATAAAAAAAAAAAGTGCTATAACTGACAGAAAGCATATTACTATCTTAGATCTAAAGTACATACAGAGGATATGAGAATAACTCCTCTCTTCATTCTCACATGAAGAAACTGAGCAGACAGCCTTCCACACTAGTTAGGGGCAGAGCTGGAACTAAAATTAAGGATTCTCCTAAGACCTTTCCATACAATCAGGCTGAAGTGATATTTTTCTGTCTTCTTAAACATTCAATACTAAATATAATGAAGTTCCATAAATAATGAAATGTTTAATTCCATGAATGTATCTTCCTTCTGAAGATACTTTGTGAAAGTTATTTATTCACACATTGAATTCAGGACCATGAGCAGGTTGCAGACTGAAATTATTAACCTCTATCTACAAGGAAGGGCATTATAACAGAAGAAACCAAGGATTGAGACCAATTTCAAAGCAATTCAGGGAAAAATGAAAAGCTTGGGCTCGGAATTGCTACATATCATGTCCCAGATGAATCCCCTGTGCCCATATTCCTTTCCCTCGGTAGAGAGGATAGGACATGTGGAAAAGACCATGGGCTTTAGTGCCAGAGAAACTTAGACTACAAATCCAGTCTCATCACTATTTGTAGAATATCTTAATCCTCAGTGTCCTCATGTGTAAAATGGGGATAAATACCCACTTCACAATCTTGCTCCAAAGATTAAACAGAATATAAAATTAAGCAGCATAATGATGTGTTAAATAATGCCAGCTAGCTTCCCTTCTCCTTTTCTTTAGTACTTGTGGATTCATAGCTTTAAAATGTTAGCTTCCCCTTTCCTGGGAGGGTTTGCTTTTCTTAAGAGCCATTCACAGACAGCATTCCTTGCAAGTGCTCCTTTGAACTGCTAAGTGGTCCACCTCAGTGACATGAACCACGGCAGCCTTTGACTTGCATTATCATGTCTGTGATCACCAACAGCTATTTGGCTTCTGTTCAACGTATGGTCATATTTATGATGATACCTTTAATTCAGGTCTCAAGGGAAATACACCTTTCCCATTAAACACATCAGTGAAAAAGGACATGAAAAACATTAGTGTCAGAGTAACTACAAAGGAGTAAATACTACTTAATTTTCACCTGAGACATGAGAAACTAAACTCAGAACCTTACATTGAAAACCTTTGGCGTTCCATAGTAAATTTTTCAAATATCAAATTTCAGTATTATTGTGTTGATTGAATTTCCAGAGACTGGCTCTGTACAGCTCTAAGAAAATTACTAGAACTAGAGGAAACACTCTGAAATTCGAGTAAGAACAAATTAAATGATGTAAAACCACCAAATTTATTTTTGGAGGAGGTCCTCAGAATCATTATGTCCAGTGGTAAGCAAATCTCCACAGAAAAACGAGAACACATTTTCTAGACCGTAGGTGTTTAAACAGATTTTTTAAAAACCTACTTTTTACTTCGGTGATAATATTGAAAGCAATGTAAGAACATCCAGTGTCATTTTAATGACAATATAAAAATAGATCAATGTCTCAAGATTTTAGTGCCAGAACGTATGTTTATATTTATAAGTACATTGGCACCAAAATAAGTTGCTTAAATGACAACATTTAAATACGATTTCAGTGTTTCTGGAAAAGTTAGATGCATGGAGTATGAAGAACCTGGATTTGTATTTTCCTTTTAAAAACACCAACTGTATCGCTCAAGCATTTGGCCTACTTATTGCTAAGCAGGTGGCTGGAAGACTTTATGAAACTTGTAAAAACTTAGTATTCTCACTTCTAATGCAGGAATAATAGATCTTATGGACTGCCATTCAATCAAATGACATGATTTAAAGTGTTTAGCTTGTGGTCTCACAGAGGAGGCACACACAAACTTGGTAACCCTTTCCTTCCCTTCCTCTCTGCTGATACACCCTCTTCTTGGGGCCACCAGCCACATGCGTTCCACATACAGTTAAGTAAAACAAATAATGGACATGCTTTGTCACTAATAAAATAAATGCAAAATTATTAATATGTAAAATGACTTACATATTAAAAACATCTCTAAAATACATCATAAAGCAGAGTTCTTAAGAATATTTTAGGAAATGTTACCCTCTTAGGACAGTTTTCTGGCCTGACTTGGGGAGGAGGCACCAAAACTTTTTCCCACTGGGGCAGATGAATCTTCCAATTCTGTCAAATGGAGGCAAAGCACCGCCCAGGAAAGGAGCCCGCAGTATATGGATGTATAAAGTTAGCCAGATTGCTTTTGGTACTGGGTCTAGTAAGTTTAAGAAGAGTCCTGAGTAACCTTTCGCCCAAGGGTGACAGCTCTCCCCAAATTTGTCTTCTGTTTTCCTCAATGGTATCCTCTCTTGAAGCGTTGGCATAGACCAACATTTGTGTTGCCTTCTCATTTTTGCCCTTACCACTGCATTTCACGGCCTAAGGACAGATCCATGCTATATTTTATGGTCCTGCCAAACTCCATCTTTCTCCTGGAAGACTGAATCTTGCTCCTAAATCTCCCAAACATTTAATGTAGAGGCACAGGGTGGGCTGATATGAAGAATCCAAATAGTTCAAGACAATATTCATTCATTCAACAAATAATTATTGAATTTGTAAATCTGCAGGGTCACTTTGAGGGTTTCCATGACTGAACAGTAGGAATGCTGAATATAGTGCCTGGAATGCATAGCAGATAAGCTTTCTTATAAGATACTTGCTCTAGTTTATCTTTATTCAACTAATGGAGACTTAAATCTCGGCAGACATGTAGTGCATCATTTAACTACTTCTTAGCTACACAACATATAACAAGATAAGAATTTGTTAATGTTGGAGTGAAGGAGGAAATATCTAGTGGGGTTCAAACCACTTAAAAGAACAGATGAGATGGGAAGGTGGTGGATTTAGGCAGATGTGATCTATGTCAGCATAAAGTCTTAATCCTGAAAGATAGGAGGGTGGAGATAAAGGCCAAAATTGTACCCATGCTGTAAATAGGTAGAGCCAAAAATTAAAACCATCCTGTGGAGAATATCCAGATCCTCTTAGAGGATTGTCTAGAGACAGGCCAGATGCTGGCATGGAAGAGTCTGGAGGAGTGTCAGTTCCTGGGCGATAAAGAGATAAAGAGGGATGGATCATGGAAGTGATAACCAGTTAGAAAAGTCTGACCCAGGAGACAGAGGAAAATCCAGTTGCATAATCCAAGGTGACAGCATCCAGGCAGGGTCTGTGCTCTGTAGGCTCAGTGTCTGAGAAAGGGAGTCTGGATCATGAAGAGAGTAACTAGTTCAAAGATTTATGGTAAACAGAGATCACCCAAACTGATTTGTATGTTACTGAGTCCCAATGGCTACTGCTGGCTGCTTCTTGCCTTCTGTCTCCTTTAAAAAAATTTGAAGTATAGTCAATGTAATTCGTTGTGTCAATTTCTGGTGTACAGCATCATTTTGGTCATACATATACATACATATATTCATTTTCATTATAAGTCACTATAAGAGATCATCTCCAAAGTGTCTCTGGTGTCAATAGACACATACTATTTAAGTATAAAAACCAAGAGCAAGAGTAAATCTTAGAGAAATCAGACTAAGGTATGAGACCAGGAATGTGTGCATGTGTGAATACTTTGTCTCATCTGGGTGACTTTGCAGACATTTGTACCCAGTGTGAGGCAGCGATGAGATATAAGGATAATGTATTAAGCCCGAGTTTTAAAAACAATCTTCACCTTTTTTTTTTTCTGTATCCAAAGATGAGCTGTATCCACAACAGGTAAAGTAACACAATTTACTCAGCTATATTTGTTCCTCCAAATGATTTAAAAATTCTCACCTGAGCCACCCTTTGAACCAAATATATATTTTTTTAAATTTAAGTTTGTTTTTAAATGAAAAACCCTATTGTTCAATCACTCTACTCTTTGACCAGGATTCATTCTGACTGATGTTCAGCAGTTTTTAAAAGTCAAATCTACCCTCAAGTGGTGATGATTTTTATCAGTGGTGACATTTAGTACAAGTTGAGTTGGAAAAATGTTTTGAACAATTTTCCATGAGGAGTTATAGGTGGTGAGAATCTAAGCCAGGACAAAAATGTTTATCGTGCCTGTAGAAATAGCCACTTAATGTGTGATCTTACAGATTCATCTTGTATACCTTTTATTTTCTCTTTATATTAACACGTTTGTTTTTGTTTTTTTGCATCCCATAGGACAGATTTGATTTTACAAAGCAAAGAGAACATGCCCATAGATAATCAGTCTTAAGGTAGTTACCTTGTTGTTTGTCTCATACGACTGTATAATTGGTGAGTTAACTCAGAAGTGCCTACATGTTTGGCTAATAACTTCATTTTGTCACTTTTATTACTACTTTAGCATTCACACAACTTCTTCCGTGGACATCATTCCATTTGGTTCTTAAAAACATTGCAGGATGTTCATTTTAGGATTTAAGTAATTTTCTATCTCTGTTTTAAAGATGATGGGTGAGTTCAGGAGTTTAAGTGACTTGCACAGTTTACATAGTGAAGTGAAAGGGTTTTGCTAAAATGCATTTCATAAAAGATTTCTTTCCACTCCGCTATGTGAGGCTCTAAATGATTTATCTGCCATAAAAATGAATGCTCAGATAAAAGACACAGTCTGAAAATTCAATAGAGAAGACATCCAGGAATACTAGATAGCAGGGTATTTTGTTCACATGTGTGTCAGGAGGATGTGTTTGTCTGTGAGAGGGAGAGAGAGAGAATGTGTGTGTGTGTGTGTGTGTGCGTTGTTTATTGGGAATACAGGTAATTTACATTAAATGTACTGAGAGTTTTATATATTACAAAACTTTAGTGATGGCGTAGGGAAAACTAAAATAATATGGGCATAATTGATGCTGCCTTTGAGCCAAATAAGGGTAAGATTTTCAAAATATATAACAGGTTAAACTACAATCACTCTCCACAAATCTCTGTGCTTGGTGATACTCCCCTCCCTGCGTGTTTTTGCACAACGTCAGCTCAGCTCTTTTGGCCTTCGCTACAGCCTATGCTTCCTTAAAAGACTGCAGTTTAAGGTTTACTTTTTTGAAGAACTTTTTGACTTTTCAAATTTTACTCACTGAGCTTTTTCTTAACTCTGAAGGCTCAATGCTTCATGGATTGGTGCCCAATTCTTAAATTATGTCTCATCTATCGGTTTTCTCTCAGGAAACAACCAACAAATGACCACCATGTGAATTTAGGTACAAATTCCTGCTCTCAACCCACATTGAATAACAAAGTGCCTAAAGTCAGAAAAAAATATTGCACCTTGTGTCCACAGTATTAGGGCAAAGATTATCACAAATTTGGAAATGTAATTATTGCTTAATTGATTATAGTGATCTGTATGATAACTTTATTAAATTAATAAAATATCAGCAAACTTATATCAGGAGGAATTGCTGAGTGACTAGTTGTACATCAGAAGGAATTGTTTAATGTATCAGTTGATGTAAAAATAACTCTTTTAAAAATGAAGATTTAAGGGAATTTAAAATAGTTTGTTCACATACAGTTAAATATGACTCCTAAAATAAAATATTATCATACAATTAATTTGTTCATGAATAATCAATAGCCATTTTGTCATAGGTCAACCTTTTTAGCTTGGTTCTCTTTTAGATGATCAATTATATAATTATATATATATATCAATTATAATCATGACATTGTGGCCATGAGTGTGTGTGGTATGAGAATGTCTATAAATTCAACTAAAAATATCTTCCTGATGAAAGCTCATATGAGGAGGTAAAGAGCATACGGACTTGCTTTCTAAGTCACATGGGTACATTTTAGTAGACAATAATGGTAATTTATTGTCCAAAATCTTTTTGCATGTAAACATCAAGAACCCAGAGTGGATTTTAAAAATGCTTTGCGGTAGAGATTTGCCTTATCGCCTACAAAAAGACTGCCATGTTTTAGACATTGAAAAATACAAAGGGATCATTCTAGTCACTTGGTTGCCTGGGTGCTCTGGATACACAGTGGAGAAGAGGAATGATAAAATAAGTGGTTATAAAACTCCACTGGGCTAGAGACTGCCAAAGTACAACTTCAAATTCCATTTGCATTTAAAAGAAGCACACTCAAAAATAATTTTCTCTTCGAACATTGTTAAGCCTGAATTTATTTTATATAACTCCCACAGGACACATTTCTGGTAGCAATTGAATGCATTTCCTTGCTCTAATGTTAAAGCCAATTTCTTGAGCAACTTGTGCCAAAATACCTATCAAAATTATTTTGAGGTGTAAAAACATGGTGTCACCTGATTCTAATTCCAAAACAGTCCAAGTTACACTGCATTTAAAATTTCTTGCCAAAATATTCAATCAAGAGAAAAATACAATAATTAGTTAAAATTATCACCCAAGTTTTCAGACTAGAAGAGTTTTAACTGGATCCACATGAGAATTGCGAATGTTTCTGTTTGTTGATGATATTTCCATTGTCTGAAATTCTAAAGCACCCACATTTGTAGGAAAAAAAATGCATAATTCAAATGCCAGACATTGGACTGGGTTTTGCTATTTGAGAAACTGAGAACAATAACTTTTTTCAGATGAACAGTGTATTTAAAATTTACTCTTCCAATTTTTTTTTTGTTGTGGTCATAGTGAAAACAAGGTTCAGAGACGTTCACTTAGTCCCACGTTACACAGCAAATAGGACCCAAGTTCAAATCCCCTAATTGTTAGTCTGGAACTCTTTCCTTTACCACACAGTGTCATTCCGGGTTGCAATTCATGTGTCTTCATGGAGATAGTTGGTGTTCTGACACCCTGCCATGAAACTGTCCCACACACCTGAGTCCTGTCTTTCTATCCCAGTGTGCGGATCAAATGGACCTTCAAGCATCTCTCACTTACCCCACTCTTAGGAACATTTTGTGGGTCTCTGACTTGCTTTGGACTTGACCATGGCAGTTTGTCCCATTGCACAGGAGTAAAATGTGGTGTTAGCATTTGGTAATCACATTTTTCATCCCAACGCCTCTATTCCCCAATTCAGAGTTACGTGAATTGGAGAATGTTAAATATTTTTTATAGGGTTGAATATCCACATCTCTCAAAAGAAAATTTACCAAACTCTCAAAATTGTGTCTAAATGTGTCTAGAGCACATAACAAACATAACAACTCTTATAAATGGTACCTATCATTCTTATTATTAGTAAATTCAACATGATTCACTAGTATGGAGCTCCTGTCAAACAAGGCTAATGCAGTGATGGGTATATTAATGGAGATATGTGTCCGGAAGGGAAGACTTCTCTTTCCACTTCTGCCTTTATGACCAGTACATCGCTGGGCTAAATCTTCAGTACTCTGTATAACAAGGCTTTATAAATAACATAAACATACTTGGGAGTACTGTTTTATTTTTCTTCTCAACTACAATATGAATTCCTTCAACTGAATTCCTAAGTTTCATTTGCCCTTATATCTTTTGAACCAAATAACCTCAGCCTTCTTATTAAAAAAAAAAAAAAAAAAAAACCACCACTTGCAGGGTTGTTGTGATAATAAATAATGACAAAATTATGAGCAAAGGTTCTGATAGATGGTTTACAGTCCTTGAAAGATATTAGCCCCTACTCTTGCCTCAGTTCCATGCCTGCCCTCCTAGAAATGACTCCTGGTCTCTGCGTTTCCTGGTTACACCCTTTGCCATTCTGAGGACAGTCTGCCTTCTGCATGATGTCATCCAAGCTCTGCTGTCGTGCAGAAACGGCTTGCTAATCTAAGAAGTCTGTGGTCTTGTCTTTGCAGACTTTAAATTCTTAGGTCTGGAAAATAAAAATGAGAACCAGCTATAAAGGTGATCAGATCCAGCCTCACAATGGCTGACTGAGCTTTCACCATGGCCCAGGCACTGGGTTAAACAGAATTATTTCTCCCACTTCATTTAATCCTTAAAATATCTCTATAAGGTGTCTCCAATTTAGAAATCTCCATTTTAGAAATTAGAAAAATGAGGTTCAGAAAGATTAAGTCACTTATTTCCAAAAACACAGCTAGTGAATAGCAGAGCTGAGAGTTTAACCTTTGTTGTCTGATGCTGAAGCCCAGGTCCATAATCATTTTGTATGATGCCTCTTTTCAACATCTACCCATTGATCCGGATTCTGCTGCTAGATCTAAACAAAAATCTTAAATCTCTTCTTCATTTGACAGCCCTCTACACAAGTCAAATCGATTATCATTGGATCTTGGAGTCCTGAGCTTCTGTTTCTCCAGGCTAAAAAAAAAAAATAGAAACGAAAAACAAACAAAAAACTTCAGGCCCTTTATTACTCACACATACGACATCAGCTCAAATCTTGTCAATACACTGGTCACTCTTCCCTTAACATCCATGTACCATTTTACCTAAGCTCCACTGAAAACAGGAAATTTAAGAAACCAAGGACACCACATTTGTTTCGCTTCAGCAAGGAGTAGAAACACACACTCCTGTTTCTTTTTCTATATTTTCACCTGATGGTTTCACTATTCTTTTCTTGTTACTCACTTCATAAAATTAATTATAATAAAACCATATTACATGGAGAAATGAATTAATACACGAAAAGCACATTGGTCCCTGTGTTGCTGTTTGGTGATCTCTCAGCAGCCATAAGGAATAGAATGGCTGGGTGATGCCAGCACAGCCATTTTTCCCCTTTCGTGCATTATGTCACATATACTGAGGAGTGATGGGCCAGTCACTAGAGACGAAGTGATGCCTGAGATGTCTGCTTTTTCCACAGGAGGTATATAGCCTCGTAAGGGAAAACAGACAAGAAAATAAAAAGGAATTGATAAAGCATTATAGATTTTGTAACTGAAGTGCATACATATTTTTGTGGAAACACAAAAAGAGACGGGTTATTCTACCTTGAGAGAATCCAATTAAAATAGAGGCAATGATAGTTTAGCTGAAACTTTTAAGATGTGACGCTGACCAGGAAGCCAAGGTCATGGTGTTAGAAACGAGCAAAACGACTAATTCTCAGAGAGGCAGAGATAACTGCCCTAATTTGTATAGTTAGAAGCAGAATTAAAACTAGAGTCCGACCTTCTCAGCCTCGTCTAGATTTCAGAGATTGTCTCTACATTCTTCCTGGGCTGGATTTCAATACCGGAGCTACCTGGAGCCAACACACTACCCGACAGCAAGTTGACATCCTGCCAGGTAGTGGGGGAGAGGCTGACTTCCCAGGAAGAAAGCTGGTGCCTGGTTCATCCTGCCCCAAACTAGCCCTTTTAAAAGATCGCTTGAGCCTTCTGAGAAGGCTGATGTTAGGCAGATACCTCAATCAGCAGAGAAGAATCTGCTTGAGCACATCCTGAAGATTCCAGACAGAACCGTGACACAGGGGATCTTGAAGCAATGCTCTATCTGAATATGTTTTAATGATATTTTAGGATGCTGAAGTAGGGATACAATAGGAGGATACAGCCCAGGTGGAGAGAAAAAGAAACTGAACGTAAACTGAGCATCCACTGACATTCATTGCATCAGCCGCTAATTTAAGGTTGATAACATCTTACCAGAGCTGTTAAGTTTTAAAACATGTCGGCAAATTCTTTGACGATTTTCTCATAAGAGATGGGATTGAACTCCCCACCCCTTGAATTTGCATCAACATTAAATGACTCACTTCTCATGAACAGAATGTTATGTAAATTCTATACAATTTCCAACCATCTTTTTCTGGGTCTCCCCTTCCCTGGCCTAGGTCTTCAGAGCCCTGCATGTCCATGAACAAAGTTCAGCTCCCCTGAACTCAGTGTGCTTCAGCAGCCATGTGGAGACAGAGAGACTGGCTCCAGGAGCCCAGCTGTTCTATTCCACAGCCATTCAGGTCCAAGGCCCAGTGCGTGAGTGCGAGAAACATCAGGTTTTCCTCTTTTGAGGTTTTTTGAGCCACCCCAGCGGATGGTGAGAAGCAGAGAAAAACTTTCCTCTCCTCCTTACCAGATTGCTGATCCAGGAACAAATTGTGTTGTTTTACTTTAAGCCACTTGGAGTAGTTGGCTACAGTAGTTGGAACACTAGCGCAGATGACCTGAGACTCAGAATATTTTCAGCATTTGCTGTCACCGAATTAGCGAGTTCCAGAGGCAGGCACTATCCTCTAGTTTTCCTTACACCAAAGTGACTGTCTTTTCATCATATTACATGAACCAGTATATTTTAGTTCAGCTGCAGACGTGTGAGCTCCCATTTCCCCACCGTGAAGTCTATCTTACCACAGTACTGACAGCTTCCCCTTGATACTGACAGTCACAAAGCTGTTATCTGAATGGCAAATCTCCGGGAAAGCACCTGTGACACTGATGTAATAATACTAACAACCAACTGTATGTACATTTGTAGTTTAAGTGAATCACACCTGTGGTGGCCAGTCTTTTTTAAGAGATGGAACTTTTATCCTCTCCCTTAAACCTACAGTTGATATTACCAATAGAATGTGGAGGATGTGATATTTTGAAACCTCCGAGTTTTGGCTTCTGCTTTCTTTTTCTTGAAAGCCTGAGCCACCAAAGAAACCCAAACTAGGCTGCCAGAGAAAATGGCCCCACGAAAAGAGGACGGAGAATAACCTGCCATGTGGAGAGAGAGGCCAAATGAAGGAGCACGAAAGAGCAGACATCCATCTTCAGCCACAGCTGCCATCTGAGTAAAACACATGAGACACCCCAGTGAGGCCAGAGGAGAAACAACCCAGCTGATCCCAGTCTAACCCATGGAATTGTGAGATGCAGGAAAATGGGCTAAAATCTACGACTTCAGTGTGCAGAATTCTCTACTCTACTGGATCACAGAACTATCACCCTGACATACCCACTTCCTCCCCTCACTCCTACATTTGCTGTCTCTTGTCATTTATAAAAACTGGTTCTTAGAAAACTATACTTGTAAGTGGATGCTTTACAGACATTTCTGGGAGACGGGGTTGTTTTGGGGCATTTGTGTTTTCCAGGAGGAATCACCAATCAAGTTTCACTGTATCTTTCAGGAAGTGAGAAGTTCCGGAGTTGGCCTGGAAGAAACTACTGACTAGACTCCTAATTAGAAAACTTCACGCCAGGAGGAAGCCTCTGGTCCAGGTCAGAATTTACAGGTGCATCTGCCCAGAATGGACTTAGTGTATGCAGAGAAAAATGAGCTACCTTAGTGAGTGTACAGACCTGCCCAGGTAGAATGGACATCAACCTGGGAAGATTTCCAGTTTGACCTGGGGGCTCTAGCACCAGCGTTTGACCTGGTATTCTTCTATTCTTCTGGACTTTACAAAGTTGGTGGTGTGAGTTATTGCCTGTCTCCCTGCTGTGCCTTAAATTACAGAAATCATCCACTTACTCTATGGAGCTCTAGCTTGAAATCTTAAAAAACTTGATGGCACATTTCTTTAAAATGAAAGATTGGCTTCTAAAATTGATTTAAAAACATTATTGAGAAAAATATCTGTTTTAGAGGTGATTTCCTTCTCACTTCCTACTTTTTATTTAAAAAAAATTAATTCCTGTTTACAAAGTCCATGTAACTACTGTTAGTCCTGAGGATACAGTGATTAAATAAAATAAAAACATTTTCATTCTTTTAAGAGCTTAGAGTTTCCTACCTCAAAGGGAGGCTTTTTCCTGAATTTCATGTTGCTCCAAATTTTAGGAAATGTTCATCAGTGATAGTGTGTCTTTGTTCCATGGATGAGACCAAATGAGGCTCAGAGAGGAAATAACTTTATGCATGTGAACTACTCCACAGACCTGCAGATTATTAAAAAACAGAATTTAGAAATAAATGATTATCAGTGAAGCCAGATGAATTACCCAGAGATGTCTAATGCCCAATATCTTACAGAAGTCAAGACTTTTGATTTGCAATTCAGCATACCTAATTACCAGTTTCCAAAGAGGGTTACAGTCTGAATCTTCCAGTGCACAGTAAGGTGTTATCTGTATTATTAAGACGTTGAATTGGTTATTCCAAATTTTTATAGAGTAATTAAGGTCACAGTCTTTGGAGTCATAGTGCCCTGGGTTCAAATCATGACCTCTCTCTACTAGTTGCATTATCTTGCACGAAATGATAAATTTCTAGGAGTCTCAGTGCTCCCATTGCTAAAATAGATTTTCTGTCACCTTGTAATTATTCAATTAAGGATAGCTATGAATTAGCAATTTTCCTCCCTTGGACTTCCATTTTATCTTTTATCTTTGGAAATATTTTATTTTCATTACAACTGTCAGTTGTAAAGTAAAGCAATGCTTTACTGATGCAAAACTAATGATTATAAATAGGGGTTTGTTGAACAAAAGTTACTTTAAAAAGACAAGGAACTCACACTCAGAAAAAGACATTTCTGCCTACGTATTTCAATATAATTTTTTCAGTATCAACAATCACTACCAATTTAAGGTAAGAAGAAAGAATGAAGAATGTTATGAGAAATAATTTAATTCAAAAACCAAAGGCAACTGGGCATGGTCTAAGGACCTCGAGAAAATATGGTCCAGTTCTCAAGGTAACTCCAAAAACATTGCTTTTTTCTCCCGATGTCCAGAGTCTCCTTTCTCCACTTGTAAATGTAAATTAACTTTGCTTCTCACCATCAAAAAAGCATGCTGTATCTTAAACAAGCATAGTAACAGGTGGGGAAGGGGGTAAGGACTGATGAGGAAAGTACTCAGTTCTCTTTGGCAACTGTAGGCAACACACTGAAATTAACAATTTTTTCAGCTCTCAACTGAGGTCTCTGCTTACTTACTCTTTTCCTGCTTCTTAAGTCTCCATGTCCATTATTTTATTGTCTTGTTTCATCCATGACACCATTCCATTATATCCAAGCCTTTATCATCCTATACCCTCCTTCCCAATTGCAATTTAGACCTCATATTTCTGTGGGAAACACAGCTTTTTTCACATCTGACATCCACTCTTCTCTTCATTTCTACAGGTATCCACACCAGCAATATGCTCACTAAAAAGTTTTACTCGTCACTCTAGGACTCGGTGACTGAGTGAGAGTCTGAGCAGAGGGCAAGGGTACTGCTTACATCCTGTGCCTTGATCTGGGCACAGACTGGATTTAAGGTATGTTCCAGTTGTAAAAATTTATCACACTGTATCTTTTTCATACAAACATCTTTTGATATGTTAATTATTGTTCAACGTAAAGTGAAAAAAAAAAAAGAAGAGAAAAGAAGCAGTTACAAAAACAACACAAATCACTCCTATTCAAAATGAATGATGTCTGTGGAAGCCAGTTCTGTATATCAAGATATAAGCAGAATTCTACAGGATGGGGCTTGTGGTAACTACTGTTTTCCTGGTAGAAGCAGAAGGTTCAGGTTGACCATGACTTTTGTCTTTTATTCTCTCCATTCTCATGTTTTTCATTCCTGGGACTCAGTCATGAGCCTGGAGTTAAGTCATATCCCTTGTAATCATAATCGTGAAAGCTACAGGCTAACACAGTAAAGTAGAAAGCTAGAAGGAGCTTGGGCATTGATTTCCTTCGTCCAAGGTCATCTATCTTGGGTTGCGACCTCTAGACTTCTTGTTATTTAGGAAAAACACATCTTTATATATTTACAGCACAAAGTCTTAGATTTTTCTTTTGATCTCTCTTTCTCTATCTTTCATTCCCTTTCTATTTTTTTTACATGCATCCAAATTTAATCCTAACTGACTTTCCAACCTTTCCTGAGAGACTCCAATATTTGCTCTTTTTTTTTTTTAAACAAATAAGGCTATAATTTTCTTACAGAGCCAAATGTTGGAAGGGACAGGTGTGGATGATTGTCTTGATCTTTTATTCATGGCAGCAAGGTGGCTGCCCCAGATCCAAACATCACACCCACATTCACAGGAGAAAGATGAGGAATGGGGCTACAAAACCTTCCCCAAAAGCCTCTCTGTTGGCTTTGCTTAGTTCACAGTAACAGACAGAGATCCAGCTCTGACCAGAGCTGGGTCACATGGCAGCCTCTAACAGCAAGGGAAACTGGGAAAGTGAGGAAAAGGATTGTCATGATTGGCTGGGACCAAATTATGATCCATCATCCATATCTGGGCATGTTGTTGCTCCAAACAACATTGGGTTCTGTTGGCAACAAACAGGTGGGGAGCAGGGGCTGGAGACTGGTCAGCAGCAACAGTACCTGCCATAGACCCGGCTGGCAATATTTACTCTTATAGCAGAACTGTGTAAAGTTTAAATGTTTTATATGTAGGATTAGAGACAAACTAGTACCATTTTGGTAAATAAGTCTGGAGAGTTTATGTCCTTTATTGGGGATTACTAGTTACTTGCACATGTAATATTACAATGAAATTTTTTCAATTTTCTCTTTTTGCTACCTTTTATATTCACTATCTACAATGCCTACAATATTTCATGTCTAATACATTGGAAGTCATGTTTTAGAAAGAGACAAAATTAAGGTAAATATACTCTGCTATTTGGTTTTAAAAATGAAATTAAATGAGACTGAATATTCTGTATGTTTCATTAATCGAATGAAATTCCAAAGAAGGACTTTAACTACTCTGAGCTGTGCAGCAGTATTATATGTACCAAGCAGACATTCTTCTTAGAGAAGTCATTTGAAAGCTAGCATTTATTTCTGCACATATTACATATGCAGAATTTATATATGCATATATTATTTGGGCATATTTTGGTACTAGCAAAAAACTCCAAAAACCCAGCAGCTCAGCAAATGTCACATTTGTTGTTCTGGTTGTTTATTCTCCAAAACTTGAAGTCAGACTTAATTCCTCAGTGTCTGTCACAGTCCACATCCAATCTATCAAAATCTGCCCTCTTTATGGTCAAAATACAGGCAGGATCTGTGCACTTCTGTCCAACATCACCTGTTCCAAATCTAGTCAGTCCATTCCTAGACAATTGCAATAGCCTCCTTCTTCCATCTCTCGTCTGGATCTTGATTCTTCTATCTCCTCCTTCCCCTAGGCAGAAGTCAGTTCGATCCACTGCTCAAAAACCCACCTCTGTCTTCCCATCTCACTCATATTATGATGTACTGGCTTTATTTTGACCAAAAAAAAAAAAAAAAATTTTAGTGACCTGGCCCACTGCTATCAAACTTTCTTCCTACCATTTTTTTTTTTTTCCTTTATCAGGATGTACTTTTGTCTCAGGGACTTTGCACTTGGTCTTTCCTCTGCTTGAAACTTTTATCCCAAATGATACCTTGGCTCACTCCATTCTTTTGTTCATAGCTTCTATCAGATATCCCCACGGCTTAAAGCCCTATAGTGACCACCCTATCTCAAACAACTGACCACCTTCTGCTCCCTCATCCTTTCTTTGTTCCCTTTAACCACACCTTTTTTTCATACTGTCATGGGAATTAATGTACATTTAACTTATCTAATAGATCTGATATATTTATCTTCTGTATAAAATGTAAGCTCTATGAGAGTAGTACTTTCATATATGTTATTTACAGAAGTGGTGTGTGCCCAATAAAAATGGACTCAATAAATAATTTAAAGAACAAATGACCTACAGTTCTGCTTCATCTTTGGATATATGTTCAATTATTGGAACAAAAGTTGCAGGAAGAAAAGAAAGAGAACAGAAACAGAAAGAAGAAATCTGCTTCCCTGGAATTCTTTAAGACATTCTGACAATTCTCTGTCAGATGCCTGATACGAACAATGCAGTTCCTTTGGACTCCATTCATCATGGTCAGCATTCCACATGCAGTGAGAGGAGGAAACCAGCCCTTCTGGCTGACACACAACTCTCCCGGCACTGACCCTCTGTGATGCCTCCTCTCACCCCGGCGTATCCCAGCTCACAAATGACAGGCCCTCAATTTGAGTTGGGAGACACAAGACAGGTAGAGAAGCTCTGTTTTACAGCTTCAAAAGGTAAAGGAATGCCCTGAGTATTCTGGTTTAAGATTTATGGTTATAAATCTGATAAATCATCAGAGATAAATGTGGTTTGTTTTCCTCTCTCTTGTCAAAGATTACCTCTCTCCAGACGGCCATAAATGTCTTTAGGCTGCACCATCTTATCACTGCAAGATAGTGTAGCAGTATGTGAAATGCTCATTTAAATCCCGCCCCAGCATCCCCATCTTCCTCTGGCTCCTCTTTCTCACATTCATGCTCACTTCTTCTTTTTCCTGTTGTAAAGTGTGAGTACACATACACGCACATGCACACGCACGCACACACACAGGAAGATACTATTATTTTAAATTTTTTTCTGGTGGTTTTGAACATGCTTTGTGTGAACAGTTTCTATTGTGAACTCTGACCTGCTTATCCAGGCAACGCATTCCAGGTTTCAGCAGAAAGGCTTTTTAATGAAACCATCATCTTGGGAAAGCAAGTGATGGTGCTTTATTCAAACATATCTAATTCTTAAAAGGTTATATAAATATAACACAATCACATTCAATCCTGAATTTTATCCTGCAACTAGATTTTTTTTTTTTTTTGGTAGTTCTCCTTTTGCTTGTGGGGTCATACCATTAGGAGATCCATGGGATTAAAACAAAAATTTGGAAAGGGACCAAACATATTGAGTTACCATTCTAGTCTTCTAAACCCTTCAGAGCAAACCATTGAACATTTCATTGTATGATATGAATATTTGATTTCAAAAGCTGAAAATTATTATTTGAATGTTTGATTTTTAAATTATAAAATTTCTGTTTATTCCACAGATAAATTTGATGTGCCAATATATATACTGAGAAAATCTAACTCTCCACATTTTTTAATAATATAGTATAACGCTTGAATTTCAATTTCCTGGATGAGGGATGCTTAAACATTAGAGGACTAGTGATGTATATTGAAGATAACAAAGCTTTGACAAATGAAGCCAGTCATACATAGAACTTTAAGTATTTTTCTCACTTTATTTCCACAGTATTTTTATGAGGCAGGGGTTACTACATCTAGTTTACAGATGAGGAAACTAAAGTTCAGACAAGTGAGCTGATTTTTTTTCTGATGGTACCCAGTTAGCATATGTAAAGGCTAATGCTCAAAGTTGTATCTGATCCCCAACCTATGAACAAGACACAAGAAAATCCATGGAGGTTCTGACACGGAACTCCAAGTATTTTATGATATCTCTCCAAGTCTTTGGTTCCTTAGAGTATGAGATCCAGAGAACATTCTAAGAAATCTTTGTAGAGAAGTAAAATTTGAAATGGACTTTAAAAGAAAGGTGATATTAAAACAATGATAAAGAAAGAAAATAAAGGTAGAAGAAATAAGGAGAACAAATACTCTAGTGAGAGAGGGGAAATGGCATTTTGTGACAGCTGATCCTATAACTGGAGAGATAGTTGGAGTTGAGAGGTGGAAATTCTGGTAAGTCAGGCTTATGAGAATCCTGCAGATACAGGTGAAGTTCTGAAGGGTTCGACGTGGTCACATGTGTAAAGCAGCAGATTAGGATGGTTCACATGAAAGTAGAGTATGGGGAAGTTGAAAGGGCAAAGGGCAGAGATAAAAGTACAATTAGAAACCTGTCACAATAGACTAGAGTAGATGGTTGTAGTCATGCAGCTTGGTGGAGAATGTTTACACAGTCATGAGCAGAATATTTTACACACAACATTAAGAGATTATTGTGTGCCCTGAACTTTTTCTTCTGTGAATACATTTATTCTTTAGTGAGTACCTCCTCCAAGGAGTTTGGAAAAATGTAATGGACAGACATAGTCCCTGATCTCAAAGAGCTTCAAGTCTAGTGAGATGGACGAACAAGACACCAGGCAGTTGCAATATGCTGCACTTGCTGCTATAAAGATGGTAAATTTAGGGAGCTATTGGAGCATGTGGGAATTCACTGCAGTTGCAGTTTTACTGTATCTTTGATCCACAGTTATTTAGTTCTGTTTTGAGCTATACTTTTATTTGATTTTAATTTCCAACTTCTTGGTGAATAAATAACTTTGTGAACAAATAGAAAGCTAATGAGAAAACAAAATTAGAGATCCAGTCATACTGGGTGAGCAAACACTCCAGAAGTTAGGGGACAACTTTGGAGGACAGGGTGGGCCTGAGCACGGAGTATAAAATCCTTTATACTTCCAGACAGCAGTTCTGGAAAGGTTCCTGCTGGTATTTGGACAACCAACAGTCACAGTTGTACTTAGAAGCAAAAGCAATTATTGAAAGGTATGAACACTAGGAGATAGTTTTCATGGTGAATTAAATGTTTTGATAATGAACTAGGTATTTCAAAATAAATCAACAATTGAAGCATCTCAGATTTTAGTTTTAAAGTTGCAGTGAAAAAATGCAGAAGTCTGCAGCTGTATTTTTCTTAGGATGAATATTTTTATATGTTAGAAGAAAATGGATGATTACAGAATGAGTTTAAAATAAATAAAGGAAGGTAGCATATCATCTCACACAAACAAAGCAAAAAGGAGGCAGAATTAGGGTATCAGAAATCTCACCCTGGATATAGTAATATCCTAGATAACCGTAAGAACTAAGAATGATCGAATATTAACTAGAATCTATGGAGTTTCTTGTCCTTCTCATTCTCTCTGTATGATACACCCATTAACCTACCCCTCTGCCTTTCTTTCTTATTTTCTTTTTACATATAGTTAATATGTATCTGTGAAAAGTAGAGCCAAATGGTTAAAAAGTATTCACAGTGATTTTTTTTTTAGTTCTATTTCTCCCAGTTGAAGTGTCTTTATTCATGAAGGAAGGATAATAATATATCACCTACTTCCTAGGGTAGTTTTGAGAATAAAGATGATGTGTATATGAGCCCCAGCACACGGGAAGAAATCAATCGTGTTCCCTATTACCATTGTGTACTAAGCACTTAGAACTGACTCCTCAGTTTAATGTCTCCTATATTCTCTTAGATATGTTATAATATTAAAGGATAATAGTAAAACCCCTTCCATCTGTGAAACTCTACAACTCAATGCTATGCATTCAAGTTACTAAGAAAAATACAATTGCCCTTGTTATGGAAAACTCTTAAACTATGGATACATGTATCCTCTCTCTGCCTCTCACTGTCTCTCTCTTTCTCTCTCCTGTCTCTGTCTCTGTCTTTGTCTCTCCTGTCACATTTCATGGGAGAGAAATATGATGCCCATATTTCAATTTAATATTTCATTCTCTTGGTTGCTATTATTTACTATTGTCTAATTGGTAAGAAATCCCAGGAACACAGCACTGGCAAAGATAGAAGCTAATTCCATGATGGATATAATGTGACCTCATCTGGAGCTATTTAGACAGTCTGCTACTTAGTTTACTTATCTTGTTTTTAACACAGCCCTGCTCATGTCTTCTGTGAAGGAAAAGCATAGAGCAATAAGAGTAGAAAAGAAAATTAACAGCTGAATTATAGCATCGTATGCATTCATTGTTTTCTTCCTTTCTATAGAATATTTTAGAAGAAATGGGGATCAAGATTATAAAGAAGCTCCAAAGAATATAAAAAAGATGAATTCCTTACATTAAAGGAGTATAGATGCGAGACATCAAAGATGGTCTTTTTGCACAAGCTACATTTTATAGCAAACATTATAATCATTTGATTAGGGATTAAAATAGCCTGTAGTTCACTTGAGAAAATATGAAAGCTTTTACATCTAATGAAAAACTTGACAAATTCTTCAATTTTATAACAGTACCAGATAAAAGTAGGTTTAGCTATTTTCCAGTTTGAGGGAAGATTCTCCCTCATAAAACATTTAGATTTGGCACTCTCTCTCGAGGTTGTAATGTAATTTAAATTTAAAGGCATTGGCTCTTTCATTCTTAGAGGGTACCTGCTCCTGTGAGTAAATGATAAAAGTTACAGACCCTGCAATTCTTCCAATAGGAAGAATATGCTTATGCATATATATTCAAAATATTTCAGAGTTCAATAACCCAGTTTCCCCCTTTTCTGCTAGACGTGTGCTCTACTGCTGAGCCACAACCCTCCTCCAATTTACCCCTTTTCTGAAGTGCTGTCATTGACCCTTGAGAAGCCATGAACCTCTGCTTTTGATAGTAATATTGTCTTCCAAAGCTAAATGATTGTCCCAGGAAATCCAAATTTGTGTTTCTCTAATTCACAAAGCAAGCAAAGAAGGTGGTGGAATTTCGAAGGTAATAGATTCTGAAAGGCTTGCTTTAGTTTGCTAATTCAGAAGAGAACAGAGCCAACTTAGTCCTTTTGAAGGACAGAGATAGTTGTGCTCATCAAAAATTCCTTCTGTTTCCTCTTGGAGATGCACTCTAGCTTTGTATAAGTTTTGTAGATGTAAGAATGAGACAAGCCGGGATTGTACAAAGAAAACACACTTTGATATTAATTGTATGTGAAACCCAGAGATGGGTCAGGTCCAAACATAACAAAAATGGGACATTCACAATAGAAAAATTTGGCCAAAGCAAACACTCCCTTCTGACTCCTCTTCAGTCCATAGGGTACTATTCACATCATGGTTGGCTGAGCAAAAATTCTCAGGATATGAATTCTCCCAAGAAGGTTATGGCAAAGTCACCAGCCTCCAGCTTGAAGAAGCCGGAGGAGTCACAGGACTGGCAAGACTGCCATGTGTTCTCTTTGTGCCACCATCTTTCTTGATTTCTTCACCTCAAATCTCAAACCAGCCAAGAGCTGGTTTCTGTCTAGGGAAGGTTTATGTGCTTGCAGGTGGCTTTACCACCTGTGACCATGGAGATCCAGCCAAAACAACGCTCCCTCTGGAATGCCTGGCTGGGGATTTGGATAAATACTAAGAGATGACTCAGAGACAGGGAGGAAGCAGAGTGTTTTGAAGGTGGGGAGAGAGTAGGGAGGGTGAATTGTAAATAATACATATGAATAACTCTCTTCTCCTGCTTCCTGCCTCTCTTTACCTCTTTATTCATGACATGATGAATGGTCCACGATAAAGATGCTCCACATTAAATTGCACAGTCCTATTAAAAACAAATGATTAAGACCTGGGATTTGTATGCTTTTGTTTTTATTTTATTCTTGAGACTGTTTCTGCTTCTGTCTATTTTCCACTGAATCTTTCTCCTGGGCTTTAAATTTAATGCTTCCTGTCAGAAAGTGTTTTCTATAACTCCCTTCCGTGGGATGATACAGATATCTGAAAAGGAGAGAAAAAAATACTTTGGATTATCTTGCTAAAACATCAGCATCAAGAAATCTGTTTATTTATTAAGCACTTACTTTGTGTCATATACTGTGGTGAGACATTTACATGGGTGATTTGTAATCATCACAACAACTCTGCAAGTCACTTTCCTTATACGCATTTTCAGTTGAAGAAACTGAGATGTACAAATATTAAATGACTTGACAATTTTATCTGTGAAAAAGGAAGACCAGAAAATACCTTAAAGTAGGACCAGGAAGTGTGAGAACTAATAAAAGCCAACATTTAGGGCCATATAATCCATGGCATGACTATTCCAAATAATTTGTATATATTTTATTATCATCAGAATCAAATGAGTTACTCCCATTCTAACAGACGATAAAACCAAGACAGAGAATTCAAAATCAAGTGGAGAGCAAGTGTGGTGGCTAATTTTATGTGTTACCTTGAGTATGGTGCTCAGTTTTTTGGTCAAGTATCAGTCTAGTTGTTGATGTAAAGGCATTTTTTTCGGTGCGATTACCATTTAAATCCATAGACTTTGGGGAAAGTAGATTAACCTCCATAATGTGGGTAGACCTCAATCAGTTGAAGACCTTAGGACCAAAGTCTGAGGTTCTCTGGAGGAATCCTCAAGACAGCAACATAGAAACACTACCTAAGTTTTAGCCTGCTGTCCTGTGGAATTTGGATGAAGCTTTTACCATCAACTCCTACCTGAATTTTCAGCCTGCCTTCCTGCCCTAAGTATTTCTGACTTGCCAGCCCCCGCAATAGTGTGAGCCAATTCCTTAAAATCCCTTCCCTCCCCCTCCTTCTCTTTCTCACCCTGCCCCTCTTCCTCCATTTTATCCTCTCACTCCCTTTCTTTTTAATCTCCCTCTTTTTCCTCCCTCCCTCTCTCTGTATAATTCTGCCTTCTCAGATTAAAATGGTGTCTGGAATATAACCTTTCAGTAAATCTGGTTTTGCTGATGATTGTGGCAGTGGAGACTAAGTGTCCGGTTAAAATTTCTGCCTCCCTTTCCATTATATAGGGTTGTAACTGGGAAGGGGCTTCCCAGGCGGGACTTAGATTTCCCAGCTCTCTTTGCACATAGGTGGGGCAAGGTGACAATCTAGCCCAAGGAATGTGAGCAGAGGTGACTTAAGACTTAAGAAATAAGTGGGGTTTCTCCACATGGCTTTCCACTTCAGTGTGATGGTCCCAAAAGATCCCAGTTCTCAGAGAATGGTGGGGACACAAAATAAAAGGAGGCTGGATCGCTGAACTTTTATAGGGAGAAAAGCCTGCTCACTTTTGAACACTTTAGAGAATTATGTCAACAAGAAATAAATGTTTAATATGTTGGGCAACCAAAATGAGGGTGTTTATTTTTAGAGTTGCTAACTTAACCTTAACTAAAATAAAGGCTATGATAATGACAATTATGAAACAATTATTATATTCCCCCAAGCACCAAAACTTATTAATAAGCAGAGTCAGTATTATAGCTTAGATCTAGTTAGATTTAGATCTGGATACAGCTATAGATATCTTACTGGTTGTTCAGTAGAAAGTTATAGCTACATAGAGGGCAGATAAATAGGTAGATCCATTGATACCTACATGTCTATCTATCCACTTATCTGTCTATCTATATTTCTATCTATCCATCAGCTTTTACTTTAGTAGTAAACAATTCTGATATTTTGATTGTTTTAAATGTATGTTTCTTACTTATGTATACAAAACAGCAGTCTGCAGTTTGATTAGGCTCATCTGGGCTGTTCCAGGCTTCTGGGCTATGCTGGGTTTGGCTCCATATGTCTCCTCATTTCAGAAACAAGGCTAAAATTATAGCTCCCCTCTGTGATATAATGTTCTTACAATAGAGGCCAAGAAAGAGACAGAAACATGAACAAGTATTTTGAGAAATCTGACTTCCATGTGGTGTATGGTATATTAGGTCATATTTAATTGTTCAAGGAAAATCATGTGTCCAAACCCAAAGGCAATCAGGCAAGAGAGTACATTCTGTCTACTAGGAAACATGGCAAGTGCAGGGAGCAAATGAATAGTCAGGAACCAATAACGCAATCGACAGCATTTTGAGGTCCATGTTCTTTGCATTATGACACTTTGTCAATAGCTATGGAAGGAGTTAAATACCATCATATGGTCCTACTAAAGCTGCTTAACTAGTAGAGTGATCAACTGACCTTATCAAAAGGCAGTCTATGTCATTTCCTATAGGGAAGACCCATATTGAAGTGGGTCCCATTTTAAAGTGGAATATGGGAAAAAACACAGGATGTTTTTAAGGAGGCATTTGAGCCATCATACTACAAATGTATGTAGTTTTCTACTTGTGCCAAAAAACATCATAAAAAGCACCACCTTCATTTTTTAACTCTCCAAATTCCACACATTTCCATATGTGGTATTTATTCAATGAAAATTCAGTGAGTAGATATGAGTCTCAAAAGGTATTAAATTTTATAATTGAGATATTTGAACTAATTTCCACCCCACTCATAACCCTCAACAAAACCTTTTCTTTCTTCTCCTTATAACATCTGGCTAGAAGAACACAGATACCTTCTTTGAAAACCCTTCGGTGAACATGGCCACCCATGGTTGAAGTTAGCTATGTAATTGAATTTAGCTAGCTAGCTTTAAAACATCCAATTGTTTGATGAAATTCAGTCTCATATCTACCTTGTTTTCCCTTCAAGCTGGAATAGTGTGTGAGTGTGTGCCTCTGTGTGTGTGTCTGTTTAACATCCTCAGTCATAAGTTCCACTTATAGATGATATCAATTAAATAAGAAATTCCATCTAAACAATTAGACAATGGTGACTGACTGGGTAAGTTTTCCACATCTCATTCAGACATTCAGATGTTGTGCTTATATACTGAAGACATTGTATAAACACAAACTCACTGCAAATGAAACAACTACATACATGAAGAATTTAAAGATAAAACATTTTTAATCAGTTCACTTTCATTAATGATGGGCAGGAGACACTGGTTCTGTATTAAGTTAAAATTGCTGAAGGGTTAAGGAAATGGGAAGTTGTTATTTAATAAATATAATGTTTCAATTATGCTAGATGAGTGAGTCTTACGTATGTGCTATGTAACACAGTGCCTATTGTTATTGTGCACTTCAAAGTTTGCTGAAAGAGTGTACATCTGTTAACTGTTCTTATCAAACACACACCACACATACACACACACACAAACAAAGGGATGGAAAGAAACTTTGGGAGTTGCTGGATGAGCATAATGTACATTCCCTTGATTGTGGTAATGGCATCATGGGTGTTTGCATGTATCTAAGTTCATCAAATTGTACACATTCAATATGTGTGGTTCTGTGTATATTAATTATACCTTGACAAAGCTGTTAAAATTGCATGTAGACTTCATTGAATATATCTTCATAACTGAATATTAATGTAGTTGCCATAATTTCAATTTATTTATGAGGCTTAGAGCTACTGAATGATAGTAACACTTGTGTATGTCAAAATATAGTCTATTTCTTCCTAGGTATGTCAGAGTTTCTTTTGCTCCATAAAAGAAATTATACCCATTTCTGTGATTCTCTTAAGCACTATCTTATGTCATGAGGCTGTGAACAGATTCAAAATAATAATAAGAAGAATAGACATCATCTTTACTCTCTAAGAGTTGATGGGGAAATCTATGTTACATCAAGATGGACAGAATTCTTATAATACATCAAGCAATGTAGACATCTTTAAAACACTGGCAGACACACTGTCATTAGTTAGTAGAAGTAAAATCCAAAATAGACACAATGCAATATTTACTTCTAGATCAATGGCTTAGGAAGGGACTAAGCAATTTAGTCTGTTTCTAAGGACAAGATCAGTTGACCTCAGTCTGGAATTTCATTCTTAAGTTGGGATAAAATGAGTAGAATGCCTTCTTTTTCATGTTATGTAACTTGGAGTATGCTGTAAAGACTTAATTCAAGAAGAACGTAAAGCAATGAATTCCTATAACTTCATTAATAGTATTTATAAGAAGAGACTATAAGATTATTCTATTTTATTCAGCTCTATAGGAGGAAACAAATACATAAAAGGTAGAAAATAAAATTTTTAAATTGTATTTTCAAAAATTTAATAAAATAATTGAAGCTGTGATTTCAAACACTCATGATAAAGTAAAAATTGTTAATAATCATGAAAAATTAAAAAGACCCTAGATATCCAAAAGTAGGAAAAGGTTATTCAAATTTTGACATATCTACAAAATTCAACATTAGGAAGTTTTCAGTAAAACATACTTTTTTATATGGCATACTGTATAAATAGTGCAAGTCTAAGTATAAATTATAGTGAAAATAGTGGAAAAAGAGAAACAAAACATATAATGTAAACATTAGATTTATCTGAGTGATAGGAGAATTTCATTTTTCTTTAATTAAACAAATATTAATCTAATACTAGATGGCAGGCACAATTCTCAGCAGCTTGTGAATATTAATTTATTTAACCCTCCAGATAACAATATGGGAGAGGGACTATGCATTAGTTTTCTATTGCTGTGTAAAAAATTATCACAAACTTAGCAGCTTAATTTGTTATGACTCAGCTTCTGCTGGTCAGGACCCCAGGTGTGGCTTAGCTGTATCCTCTGCTTAGCATACCTTAAATTTGTGGTTGCACTTTGGCAGGGCTGCATTCTCATCTGGAGGCTCAACTAGGGAAGAATCTGCTTCTGAGCTTGTTCACATTGTGAGCAGAATTCATTTCCTATGGCTTTATGAGTAAAGCCTCTGGCTTCTGACTATCAGTTGGAAAACACCCTCAAGTTTTTAGAAGCCAGCTGAACTTTTCTGTCACATAGCCCTCCTCATAGGGCCTTCACAACGTGGCTCTTTGTGTCCGCCATGTCAGCAGGGAATCTCTGTTGCTGTAGTCTGCCAAGACAGAGTCTTGTATCATATAATGGAGTCATAAGAATGATTTTCCACCTTGTTTGCCATACAGTGTAGCCTAATCAATGGAGTGACATACCACCACTTTGACATTTTCTATCAATTGGAAGCAAATCGCAGATTTTGCATGCACTCAACAGGAAGGAAACATACAAAGACATGACTCTTTGGAGGTAAACTTAATTTGCATCAAACACATACTATTTTTGCTATCATTTTATGTATGAGACAATTGAGATCCAAAGAGATTTAGTAACTTGCTTATGGTTAAAAGTTAGTAGTGGAAAAAGCTGATATCTGAACTCAAGCAATATGGATCTAGGATCCTTGCTCTTAATCTTATTTTTTCCAAAATTGAATATACATTCAGTATATAAATTGTGTGCTGCCAATGTGTTAGACACCATGATAAAGCTGGACATACTGTGGTAGGATGGATATGATCTCTGTTGTCTGAGAACATGTAGTCTAGTGGGAAGATGATACCCCCAGGTTGGCAGCAGATGCAACCAAGTGTAAAGACAGTGCTGACAAAGTGTAGGGTGATGTGGAAGCCCAGAGAAGGGTCACTTCATCTAGAATTGTAGAATTAATGGAGGCTTTCAAGAAAATGTGACATGAAAGTTACGGCCAGAAGGATGGGTAGGAGGAGAGAAGGACAGTGAGAAACGAGTGAAGGTGGAAGGTAGGTGAAGTGCTTCAGGAGATGGAAGCAGCAATGTTCAGAGGTACCATGGTGAGAGTAACATCCCTCTGGCCAGGAATGAAAAGTGTTCACACAGCTTCAGCCAAAGATTGTGGGGCTGTGATGGGAAAGGTGTAGTTGGAAGATGTAAAACTCCTGGGTCAGGAAATGACTTGTGAAGGAACAGGCTTTACATGAGACAGTGGGAAGTCATTGAAGGGAAATATTTTCCCAGGTGTGGAAATATTTTACTGGCTGCAGATAGCAGGATAACTGGAAGAGTGTAGTTGTAACAATCCAGGTAAGGGTAACAGTGGTTCGGTCCAGGTCACTGAGATTTGGGTTGGACAGAAGCTGATACATCTAGAGATCATCTTGAGGCTTTTTTGCCTTCCTTACAGTTTTTGTATGTTTTCCAGATTATATTCAATAAGCATATCTCATTTTTAATGTCAGAGAAATGTGCTTTTAATAAGGAATCAATAAAGCAGATATTCTCCCAAAACACAGTGCTCTACTAATTTTCCTATTAAAGTTACATTCATTTACTGGAAAGAATGATTTTTACCAGCGGAGGCACATACTCATCCTTGTCTACCTTCTTTCCCAAAGAGCTTAGGGGTTTCATGATAAAATCTGCTTCATTAGTTCTAATGGTTTCCCTGTCACATGGGTCTATCCAGAATGAGTTTTTCATACGTATCAGTAGGAAATAGAAAGGCCCCAAAACCTATGCCATCAGGGCCACAGGATAGGAATGAAGAGGTGTTCCCAGAAACGGGCTGCAGAACTTATATTTCAGGACGGAGGAGGCACAGAGGAAGGAGTGAGCAACTCAGTGTGAGTCTCAGCATTGTCTCTTCCCCAGCTGCTCACAGAAATGTGATATAAAAAATTGGCACAAAGAGTCTGGAGGCCTGAATTTGGGGGCATCTGCCCCATTTCCATCATCCCAAAATGTTCCATTGAGTACATGCTGCCCAAGTTTTACAACAGGAGGGCTGGAGGTTAAATTCTTCATTCTAAATGGCCCTGAGACCTGGGTGTGCTTGAAGTCTCATCCCTCTGAAGGAAAACGACACTCAGTCAATCATGCTGTCCTCTGAAGAGCAGGCTATTAGCTGGACACAGTTTGGGAGACAGATGGCAGGCTACTACAGACAGTGGTAGGCTGTGACCATCTAAAGATATCAAGTCCTAATCCTTGCAACGTGTGCATCTTACCTTATTTGGGCAAAGGGCTTTTTGCAGATATACCTAAGGATTTTGAGATGTGGAGATTACCTTCAACTGTGCCACTGGACCCTAAATGCCGCCACAAGTATCCTTACAAGAGAGAGACAAAAGGAGGTAACACAGAAGAGAATGTGATACGAGATGGAGCAGAGAGAGACGCAGCCACAGTCAAGAGCTGCCGACAGCTGCCTGAAGGTGGGAGGGGTGAGGAGCGGACTCTACCCCAGACCCCCCGCAGGGTGTGCTCCTAGCAGGCACCTTGACTTCAGACTTCTAGCCACTAGGACTGTTAGAAAACACAGCTATGTTACTTTAGGCCACTATGTTTGTGGTAATTTGGTATGGGAGCCCTAGGAAAGTAACACAGGAGGGAAAAAACAACGTTAGAACACGTTCTGTGCAGATTAGGAAAGGGCTTCGCTATCTGAATGTGCCGCATCCCGTAGATAACCAGTAGGGGGAGGAAGTACCTGGGCTGGACTTCAGCCTCCCCTTATCTCTTCAAAATGCAACTTTGTGGAGCGAACAAATTGAACCACACCCCCAAGAATGGAGGAGATCTCAAGATTCTGGGTGTACAGAAGGGCAGAACTCTAAAATTTAGAGAGCGCGGAAATAAGAGTCACGTGGCATGGAGGCCACGCTCCCAAAATAATTGTAGCTCTCCCTTCAGAGTGCATCTCAAAACTGCTTCATGTGAATTATCTCTGTGCTCTCACAGTACCCTATGAGGGAGAGCATTTCCTCGCCTCTGAATTCTGTTGGATGCTCTGAGATTATTTTCCAAATACTCTCCTCTGTGTCTTGGTTTTCTGTCACCATTGGGTTGACTAGGCAGATTCACTTTGTTCTATCGAGAGTTTAATTAGGCAATTCTTTCAGGAAGCCTATCAAGTCTAGATTGATTAAGATTGCTTTCAGAATGATATCTAATTGGGATAATGGCTTAAATTGGTTATTGATGGGAGAAGATTTGATTGTGACTAGCTTAATTCCCTCTGGATGAGAGCAGAAAGCTTTCCCCGGCCAGTATTTAGTTCCTCGGATAATTTGAAAAAAAATATATTAGGCATGAAAATTAGCGGTTGAGATAATGCTTAACTAAGGTGATCTAAGAATTTAGCCAAACCATTAGGAGTATAAACTCTCTAGAGGAAGCACGCTCTAAATGGCCAACCATTTCCACAGAGTTGATTGTGAATTTCACGGTAATGCTCTGCTTTCATAGTTTATACTAAGGGTCAGAGGCAGGCATTTGCAGGGGAAGCAGCCACTAAGAAGTCCAGAGTCCTGCCAGGGATAGAATTAGGTACTGGACCCTCCATCCCTTCAACCACTCCACTACTCTGAGCGGAAGTTTCCCATTCTCATTTAGCAAGGCTGTAAGGTATCAAATAAATAATCCAAGAGCACACGATGAATGAATGGTGATTAAAGCCCAGGAGCCTCAAAGTCTGATGCTAGTTCATTCATTCAGCAACTACTTAATAAATACCTGCTGTGAACTACACACTATCCTAGGCACTCAGGATAAAACAAAACAAAACAGATTCTCTCATCTGAAAGCTTACAACTGAGTGTGGGAATCAGAGATTGAATGCATATGAAAGGAAATAAATTATTTATCAAGGTATAGGAGAAGTCAAATGTCCTGAAACACATTGTTCCCTCCTTCATTCTTTCCTCTTTTCCCAAGGTGTTGTCTATGTCAAGGACCACAGAGTGTCGTGGACCCAAACAAGAAACTTGAACAGTAAGTTTCCAGGAAGACATCCTATAAGCTGGCAGGGGCAATGTGAAGAATGCACTGTTTCTATTTAAAAAGTTTAAGAAGTTGATTTTTTTTTAAACTAGGGTCTTAATCACCCTCTGTTGTTGAACTTCTCAAATTATCCCATTTAATCTACTTATCACCCCATTTATTTGATAATCACTGATGCTCTGCGACAAACAGGAGCAAATTTTTACTTGAGTGTAGGTTTCTATGGTAGGATTATCCAAGGTTGAAATCTGACCTTGTCACCCACTAGTTGAGCCTTAGTTTCCTTATCTTCAAAGGATACTGAAGAATCAATGGGTAAGCTCAGGGAAAGTTCTTAGGACAGGGCCTGGTACATAGTAAATGCTCAATTAGCTTTTAATGCTAATCATCATTTCTTCATATTAATGCTGATCATCATTTCTTCCAGATACTTTATGGAAATTAAGGAAATAGGTTGGGGATTGGGCAAAATCTTTGGTGACAAAGGTCTGAGGCTTCCTTCTTTCCCCAACCCCCTCCCCAGCTTCTCCTACGATTGCCTCTCTCCCTTATGTGTGTCTCACAGTCCATGCAGCTTTGTCCTGCTTTGTTCTCACACTTGCCTCGTTTGCTTCTCAACGTGAATGTCAATGCCCTTGAATTCTGGCCCTTGTCCTTCCATGCCTGTGTGGCTGTCAGCACATTTCTTAACCATCTGGGCCTAAGTTTTATTGTTTTTCAAAATCAGGGTAGTAAGTCCATCGCAGCAGTGTTACAGAAGTTAGTTGTTGCTCACACTACCTTATATTACCTGTATTTATTGATAACTTACTGGTATCCAGCAGAGCGAGAATACTTTACAAGAGTATCTTCACAACAACCCTGTCCAGTGACTATTACTTTTCTTAATTTGTTTTGCAAATGAGAAAATTTAGGCTTAGATTGAACATGACATGAGATTGAGTGTGAAAAAGCAATGCAAGATTAAGTAACAAGAGAATTACCATAACAAAAGAAGTCAAGATACAGTTCCCTTTAGAAGACTGATGAGATTGCTATGGTTATGTACAATTTCCAAAAGGCATGGTTTTAAATTTAAGTTGGGACTTAAAGGGTCTAGAAGACTTTGATCAGCCAAGGTAGCAGAAGGTGCTAGCAGAAAGGTAGAGTTTTTAAAATTAAAAACTATACCCCCATACATTTTTTAATACTCTCAGCACTTTTGAAAAAGTAGTGTGTCTTAAAACTGATGAGTTTATTTTACACCATGATATTTCCCTTTTCATCTAAAAATCTATGATAAAAACAATGATTCTGTTTTGTTGTTGTGTAAATAATGTTGTTTTGCATCAGGAAAACTGGAATTATTCATGTTTATTATATACATCTCCAGGAAGATACATCTCTCAATTTATTTCCAAAAAATCAAACACAGCCACTGCTTTGAGTTAATTAAGGAAGAATTACATTTTTGTGTATGTCAAGTTCTGCTGGGTTTGGGGTCAGGAAAACCTGCTTCCTCCTCACTAGCATAATGACTCAGGTCAAGTATTAAATCACTTGAGCACTGGTTCTTCTATGAAATCAGGATAATTTTCCTATCCAACTCCCAGGATTGGTTACAGATTGAGTAAATAGGAACTCTACTGACATCTTGAATATTCTGTATTAAATGCCTTTTACATTTTTGTAAATTCTTTAAGACCATCAAGAATGTTAATTTATTTTCTGTATCTGTGTTTCTTCAAGTAGTATTACCCTGTTGGATAAACACACAATTGAATGGTTATTATGGTAAAATCCTTTGATAAAATGTAAAAAACAAAAGAACCACACACACACACACACAACACATACACACACAGGTTATTGTTGGACAATCAACCACTGCAAATAGAAGAGCCATCAAAATTTAGGTTGTGTTATGTGCTCTTCACCATCCTAGGTGTTTGGGATGCAGCTGTGAAAAGGACAGACAGCAGCCCCATCCACTGTGCCTTATGATCTTGTAGGATTTAAAGCAACTGTGGACAGTTCAACAGAGGCAACAGCATTCTCTCAGCATGTAGTGAATTACATTCTCTTTTAAAAATTTATTTGGAAAGTAAGTGAATCACTCTGATCATTCAGGCAGCTTCTCACAATTTTCAAATAAGCCCCAATAGTATAGACACAGGAGAAAGTACATTTCGAAACTTGAATAAGACCCAATTTTTTCTTTCTGACACTGGATATTGTAAAATTTATGCAAAGACAGAATAATCACTTAAATACACTGATCTTTAAAATGATTTTTAAAATTTAAAAAACTAGTATAACTAGATAAATTCATTTATTTTATTTTTAGAGACACTGCTAATGTTATAATTTCATAGGCATTTCCCATACAATAAAGAAATAAGCCATCTAGCTCTGTCTGTTTCTTTTCATGATTAATTACAGAGCAATCTTAGAATTTCCTTCAGAATTAATAATAAAACTCTCTGAGTTCCAGTAGCATTCCAATTAGCAGATAAATGTCTAAGAGAACAGATTAATATGTGAGAGCTACCTGCATGGGTGCAAAAAGCCTTTTTAACATTTGAATGACTATCTTGCTGTTCTGGTAGCAGACTTTCTAGAATGAGAAGACAAAAAGATCACCTCTGTGGGGATATATGTTTATCCTGAGATTAATAAGGAGCATTAAGAAAGAGGATTCTATGCTCATTGCATTCAAAGGGCATGATTTTCTTTTACTATTATGGTATAGCTAATTCCTTAATTATTCTATATTTCTTTCTGATGCACTTAACAAACCAAATAATATATCCATTCACTCCCTTGTTAAATAGCTTTTCAATATTACTGATTGACAACTGAATTATTGGCCGAGAGAAACTCTTGGCTTTAAATTATTCAGATCTAAGGAAATCAGAAATAAAAACTGTCAAAAGAATAGCTGAGTGATTCTTGTAAAATAACAGAAGATGTATTTCTTCAATTCTGCTGCCAGAAAGCCCCCAAAGAAATGAAGAAAATGTATCTTCAAACAAGATGGTAGGGCTAGATCAAACATATCTTTTATAGCAAATATTGAATCAAATATATATATATATAATATATTATATAAAAGCAAAAAACTGGAAGCAATATGATTCAGAAAAGTTTAAAATTAAAGGATGGGCAAAGACATATAAAATAATATGATAAATACACGGAAACTTTGGCAGAAACAGTATTATGAGTCATAAATATTTTTTTTAAATCCACTTACCAATTGAAGAAGACAAAGAATAGTAACAATACAGAGAATACAATTTTAAGTGGCCATAAAATGATCATATGATAAATAAAAAGTAAACTACCTTTATTAAAATTCTCACTGGTGGAATTAGTACATATATCTTGGATACTTTGACAGAGATGGCCCGATTTCCCATTTCAGTTCTGCCACGCTGGACAATTCCCACAGTCTCTCCCTGCCTCAGCATTACCGTCGTAAAGTGGAAATTATAATGATACCTACTTACGGGGTTATTGTATGTATTAAATGGTTAATAATAATTTAAGTACCTAGAACATTGCCTGGCACTATATAAATGCCAACTGTCATTATTTCTAGTTATCTTCTCAAACAATCATTTCTCTGTTCTGAATATTTCTTTTCTGCAATCATTTTCTTTATTTTTCTTTTGCTTCTGCATTCTGAACAGTCTTTACAGCTTTGGTTTAGTTTTCAACAATGCCTGTTCTTATTTCACTGCCTGCAAATATATTTCAATTTTGCTGTTGCATTTTATGTCCTTAGATTATTTTTTCACATATTCATCTGATTATTTTGCATCTCAGAAATTATTTCATCATATCTCCCTATGATAGCTTACTTTCAATGTATTAAAAACATACCTTCTTGCAAATATTTTATGATACTTGGGTAATGTTTTTGAAAGTTTGTTTTTTTTTTAAGTGATTATTTCCAGGGAACCTTATTTTTCTGAATTTTAGGAAAATGCAATCTTTTCATAGATTTCCTTAAAAATAAACAGAATTTCTGTGTTCGCTTCTGATACTTGTTTCTAATCTTCATCTATTCACAGAGATGATGACTGTGTCTGTGGTGCTCTTCATCATTCAGTCAATGGCTAGACTATTTTTAGCCTTCAGATATCCATTAAATTATCATGAAAATATATACTGAGCACTTGCTAACTTGCAGACACTCTTCTAGATGATGGGGACATGTGAAACACAGGCCAGAAACAGTTCCTGTTTATGTGATAGACAGACAGTAAAAAAACAACATATGAATATATATATAAAATAATATCAGTACTGGGAAAATAAAGCATGCGTAAGGGGCTAAAGAGTTACAGGAATAGAGTAGAGGGGAAATGTGACGGGATAGAGAATTGAATGAAGAAAGGGAGGTTCTCTGCAAACAGGTGGGCATAGAACATTCCAAACAGACATGCATGGCCAGTGCAACGGCACTGAGGTACAGTAGGGTTGGCCTGTTTGAGAAAGAGCCAGTGTGGCTAGAGCACTGTGCACAGACTTTCATTAAATTACTGATACCCAACAAATACTTGATTGTCCAACAGCTCCTTGCACGAGGGAGAGTATTTTCTTCCCCTCACAGTTAGACCTAAGGTTTCTAACTGCACTCAAGTCAAGCGCACTTTTTTCAACTACTCAAAGACTGAGGTTAAGAGAACTCCTTCACTTTCCAACAGCATCCAATTTTCTAATCAAGCACACCCTCTATATTCCTCAATTAGACAAAATGGAAGAAAAAAAGGCAAAAACTTTTTGTGATTTCTTTGAGAGTACATCTTATCCGGCATTAGATTGAAACATATGCCACTTGTAGAATTATGTTGCTCAGTCTATTAACACTCACAGAACCGCTAGAAGGTTTATCTGTACTGAACATATGTTCTTACTAATTTTTAATCCATAGATCTGTTGTCAATTTTTGCTTTTTTTTTTACATATTTTAGAAAATATTTTAATAGAGGGTTTCAAGGAGACACACCAGACCAATCCATCCCTGTGATCACGTGTGAGTTTTGAGGGAATAGCTTTGGGGAGTAGATGATGGATTTGATTCAATAGACCTTAAAACCTTCCATTTAGAGCTCTCTGGTGTGTAGCAGAACTCAGGGAAAGTCAAGTTTGGAAATATAGATCTTTGAGTGTTCTGCATCAAAGTGAGAGTTTTGCATACCCTAAAGCAAGGAGAATATCATTCTCATTTTTAACAGTCCCTGTGCTTGGTGAAAGGCCCATCTAAGTGGCCCTGATTATATCTGTCTCTTTTGCTCCTTTCTCATCCTTCAGGACTCTATCCAAGTTTTATCTTCTTATGGAGATCTTCCCGGATTAAACACTCTACCATCAGGCATATTCTGTTCGTTTATCACATAGTAACCACCCCTTTATTGCATAGCACTTATCCTTTATGTATATGTGTTTTTGTCTGTTTGTTTAATAACAGTCTCCATCATCAGATTGCAAGTTCACTGATGACAGGGTTTACATCTGCTTAGTTTATCACTGAACTCTCAGCCTATCACAATATTTGCCTCATATAAAAGGTTAGTTATCATTTATAGGAGGAATAAGAAGAAAACCAAATAACATAGAAGGTGCTTGATAAGTATGTATTCAGTGAGCACATTATAAGAGAAAAAAAGGGAACAGGAGACGAAGGTCACTGTGGAAGAAAAATCACAGGACAAAAAGCAAAAACACAAACCAAAAGACCCACAGAAATAAAAGTAGAAGAATGAGAAAAGAACTGGGTTTAATCAACCGAGTGTTATTCAGTCCTTGCTTCTTTTTTTGTGGAAAACCTCCTAAGAAATATATTGGAGCAGGGTAGCTCCAAACCGGAAGTAGGTGAGAGGGCTTCACCTATAGGAGATGGGGAAAGACTTTAACAGGGAAAAAGCAGAAGCAAAGTAGGAAAATTATTGATTGGCTATAGCTTAAGGCCTAAATCCTGTCTCAGTAGTCTTGAAATATTTAAAGGCTTAGATTTTAGCTTGCTCACGTAGGCCCCCTTGCATTAGATCCACCTCAGTCTAATATGGTCTCCTTGTTTAATTAATTTAAGAGTTAAAAAAAATTGCCTTTTCTAGAGAAACAGAGAAAGAGCAAGCACTCGTTATTATGGTATCTTATAAAACATCATCTGGCCAGTAAGCAGAGCTTTTAAGAGTAACCAGGTCAAGATTGCGCTTACCTTGCTTGAAGAAAGTTGGGCAGGGAGAATGTTTCCTAAACAAATGCGATTGCTTTTCCTCACTTAAGGGATTCATGCTTGAAAACTAATAGAAAACAGGAAGCACCAGGAAATTAAAAGGAAAGACAGTTCTTGCAAAATTTCCGGGCCTCTCTTGCAAATTCAAGTACTTCAGGGGCATTCCATGCACACTGAGCCTCCAGCATGAAACACCGGTCCCACAGGAAGGATAGGAATGCAGCCTAAATAAGCAGGGCCCTATTTGTGAGTGGCTCATCCTAAGAGAGTTTAGTTATGAGTATTCTAATTATATATATACACACACACAAACACACACACACATATTTTTTTCTATCAGTTGCTCAGTGAAGGCAGTAGGAGTGAGGGAGTGAGGAAAGCAATCTCAGCAGACAATCCCACTCGTAGCATCTCAGCAAGGGACAACAGTAAGAAAAACACTGTCTTTACATTTTTAGAATATTGAGGAAAGGAACATTACAAAGTCATCATTAAAAGTCAATTGAAATAAGTAGAGAGGGGAATAGCAGAATGGAGGAGGAGAGGGGACTTCCGATAGAGAGGGTTTGGCAAATGCATAAATACCTTCTGCCTCCCAGAGAGAGAGCGAGCCAGAGCCAAGCCTCCTCTCTCCTATACTCTCTGCTGTAACTTGACCTGTTCATACTGACTTTGAAGAATATGGACCTTTGAATTTTGCAATTGCGTACAAAATAAGAAATCCCAAGTACAAAGATCAGATTTTGAGTATAAAGAAAAAGAAGAATATATTTTTCACCTGAGAAAATGTATTGTCATATTCACCAGTGATAATAACGAAGAGGCTTTCCTTTTCCAAAGAAAGGTTTTGTTTAGAAAGGAAACTGGACTTTAGGTTTAAGTTGATGGAAAACGAGAAGTACAATAATATTAATTTCAGGATCTTCTTGACAAATTCCAGGCATTCTTCCCTTTCTCTGTTTTAGAAATGAGGGAGGGAGTTTTGGCTTTCCTGAGTTCTGAGCCTCTAAAGAGATAAGAGCAAACAGGCCAAAAGAAATCAAAGGAGGGCTGTGATTCACTGTGCCGCCCGCAGGACTCCAGAGGGAGGTACCAGGGTTTAAGTGCCAGCATTTCCTTCCCAGATTTCTTTACTCAGGTGTGAAGGTGTGTGATCCAATTTCATCTTGTTTGTCCAGTGACAATTATTTCCTCGAAATATTTTCTTTATATACATTTGTTAGCACAATGAGGTACCACTTAGTTAAACCCAGGAAATCAGAAATTCCTAAAAATAGAATCACCTTCAGTAATTCATGGAAAAGCCAAGCCTCCAGGACACAATTATGAAAACAGAGATAGTGAATAATAATTGGAACCTCGTGTTAATTGACAATTATGATATCCAATATTCCTGGTATAGTCTCTTAATCACATTAGAAATGACACATTCACGCTCTTTAAGTCCAATAATTGCACTAAAGTCTTAGATAGATTTCTGGTTTTCTTGGCAGATAAAGGAGACTCTGACCTCTGCTCTTGCTTAGATGGTGGTCCTTTCATAAAAATTTCATACTTAAAAAAACCTCCTTAGCTCCTCAATCACTTTAAATTTATTTCAAAAAGATCTTTGCTGCCTAAAGCAAGCTAATAGCATATTGTTCTTTGGGGGGGGGCATTTATGAATTCCAGATAAGAACACTTAGCCAATTTTATTATCTATATACATGAGATAGAAGAGTGACCTGTAGGATTTTCAGCAGAAGTAATGGTAACCTTCATATAGGGGTAGATCATTACATATTTAACAAATCCATGAGCAACTGACATCTGGAAAACATTCTTCTGGTGCTGTGATGGCTACAAAGATCATATGGATAAGAAACATTGCTTAGAAGCTTACAGTTTTGCAATGGAGATGAAACGTGTACATAAAATACTCTAACGATGGTCAGAACTAATACAAATCCATAAGAAGCATACCCAATATGAGAATACAAATCAGAGAATAGGAGCCATAGAAGCTAAAGTAAGGAAACTGTATTCCTCCTACAGAAAATAGGGATGTTTTTAATGAAGAACATGGCAAGCTCTAAATGGAAAAACAGGATGCAAACTTGTGAAGAGAATGTAAGCGATATTTTGGATATAAGGAAAAGTTGGGGCAAAAAAGATAGGCAAGAAATTATAGGACCTTTATCTCAGGTTTCTAGGGTCATAGAAAATATTTTCACCAGTGAAAACAGAGTTGGGAAATGACTTACTGGGTCATGGAAATGCTTGGATGCATGTGAAAAATTGGGAGTGCTGAGTGAAAGTTTCTTTGAAGGAGACTGCCCTGGGTCTTTGATGTGATTAGAACTGGACATTTAGAATATGAATCTGTCAATAGTTATTAAGACAGATTTTGGTGGTTAGAAACTGGCTGGAGTGTCTCAGCTAAAAGATTACCATTGTGGATTGTTATAACAGCACAATTGGAGTGGCAAATATTAATATCGGCACTGGACCAGATGGCAGACACAAAGGTCCAGGAAAAAAATGCTATGGAATTTTTTATTTACAGTAAAATTACTACATGTCTATATTACAAAATACTAATTAAAAAGAACAGCTATTAGTAAAAGGATTCTCTGGTGAAATGTGTTGAGTAGATAATAAGTACTTGATTTTGAGACCTTTCAGAGCCTTCATTTTATCAACTTGCATTGTCAAGAGAGTTCTGTTATAAATGATGGAATCTAAAGACGACTAGTGATGGTGATGATGATTTCAGCATCACTGTGTCAAGCAGTGTGCCAAACACGTTATAGGTATTATCTCATTTAAATCCATTAATGACCATATGAAAGAAGTATAATTATTATTATCATTATGCTCATTTACAAGTAAAAAAACCTCCAGATATAGATCCCTTAATACTTTTACTAAGGTTATATGGCTCCCATGTCATGGAACCGAAGTTTGAATACAGACGTTGACTCCATACCTAGACTCTTAACCGTGATTATACAATTAGTAAGAAACCATTTATAAAAATATGTATCTAATTTTTTAAATTAATAGTGTCTGAAACTATTATTAAACATGTGAAACTAGAAACTCATTAAATGCTCCAAAATCATGGAATTAATACATTCTTTTTTTATGAAATAGTGTCAGTAGGTATCAAAAACTATATTTTCAAGCATTAGTCATGATATCTGAATATAACCGAGTACAATATTAAATGAAAAGTACAGTGCACACAACAATGTATAGTGTGATCTTAGAGCTGATTATTATAAAAATAAAGGAAAGAAATGAATTCACTTCTCCTAAAATATGTATTTGTTATTCAATTTTTTTTCATATTTTTCTCTATTTTCACATTTTTCATATTTTTCTCTATTTTCTAGATTAAACCATAATGAGAATATATTGTTATAAGGTATTTGAGTTTTATAATCAGCATTTGTGTTTTCTCATTGTAGAACATAGTATCTGAATTTAATTTCTTTTTTCAAAGTAGGGAGGACAGATAAGAATCTCTATTTTTATGTTACGGACCAGTTGAAATCTCTCTAATCACCATTCATTCTTCTTAAAAGAAATTCAAACTTCTTTCAGCAGCCTTTAATGCAAAAGTCATTATGAGTACGGAACCAAGCTAGTCTTATTCAAGAAAAGTATTTTGGGAGGTGAGACTGATTCATTAAAGTAGCATCAGATGAGAGAAAATCAAACCCTGTTTGGAGACAGCTCTTCATATGGAACATCGTCAAAATCATGCATCCTCACTTGCTTGAGCTGAAGAAAGACATTAGCGTTTTGTTTTCACTTAATTCTTTATTCATCTGTATTTATTTGATGTTTCCCATTTTGTATACAATCTAAACTGCCAAGAGAACCCCACAATTAATTGCTTTCATGTATTAGTGAGCATTGACACTAGTTAGCAGTCTTGGAGAAATAGCCATGGTTAATCTGTTCTAATTATTATGTATTTTTAAGAGTTAGCGGTAACACCACAGATTACTCAGCAATCAGTTAGCTACACTTAGAAAATCCATTTCAGCCTGGAAATTTTCTATTTTTTTTTTCTTTTTATTTGTTTGGTTGTATAAGTAGGGATCAGGGATCCATTTTTATATGTACCTTTCAAAATTAAATTTGGCTAAAGCAGTGAGACTTTATTTCCAAATAACTTAGTTCAATGTAGTCAACACAAACACAGATAAAGTTGGATTGTTCAGCAATTTTATTTTTCTGAGTCTTCAAACAAATAATTAGCTTGAATCATAAAAGGAACAGTCTTACTGTTTGTAAGTATAAGAACTTTTGGTATTAATGAAGACTTTGGATATTTTAAAACATGCTTTCTGTTGTTTTTCTGTAAGTTTAAAATATCATTAACTCAAACATTACTATGCAGAAAATTTCAACCAAATGTAAAACAAAGATTGGCATATCTTTTCAAAATAAGGAAGAGAGAGATTGTTACTAAGAATACACAGTAGGAAAGGGAGAATCAGTAACTGACAATTTAAACTTCTAAGGATCAAGAGAGAAAGCCATCTGGATTTAATCAGCATAAATCTATAGCTTGCATTAGCTCCACAATTAAGATAGTCATAAAAATCCACTGTGCCAGAGCTTTCCTGAATCATAATTTAACCATGATACTTTATCAAATAACTCTTTCATGCTTCAATTTAAGACTGCAAAGAAAATGCATAAAGCAAATAGGTGCTGAAAAAGAAAAAAAAAAATTTACCAATTGGCTGTTACTTTTCTTCTGGTTGATATAACTGATTAGAAATCATTCTTTTACTGATTTGATCGTTCTAATTTAATAGTCTATGATATTATTTATCCACAAGATATATTTTTATAATAATAACAGATTAAGTAGATTTGCATTTCATAAATCAAATGAAAAGAAAATCTGGATATTTTAATTTTAGAAGAAGCAATTATTATATCATCATAGTAACAGTGTATGGGAAACCATGGGGTCTAGATCCAGGGTGCTTGAATTTTAGAGGACAACTTGGCATTTATATATTACATTTCATTTTGTTGCATTTTATATACATATTTAAAATATTATCAAATTTCAGAAAATATGGGAGATACATGGGTGAATTTAAAAACAAAAAAGAAATAAAGGAAAAGTATTAAATTGGAAAATGGTAGAAATCAGACTGAACATTTGAACAGTGGACTGGTCAAATCAAGAAAAAGCTTCTATCACATATTTGTGTCTTTTAGAGAAAAATTTTAGGAAATGAGGCAGAAATGAAATTTGGAGCTTGGCAAACACAGGACATTCAGAGTCACTAGATATTCAGAGGAATGTTGGGGAAGAAAATGAGATTTTCAATATTTCCTGAGATGATGTCCAACCTAATTTTTTTAAATCTCTAAAAGTAAAATGACTTCAATGAGCATTTGGATTGCTAAGTACTGAGCTGAAGGAGACAGTCAATAGGTTTGAGAGAGAAAAGAACAAGGAATCTGTGAAGATATGGATGAGAACCTGGGCAAAGGGTAGAGAATAATAAAAGCTCAGTACAGAAAGATTCAGCTAAATAAAGAAACATTTATCTATGGCTATGACATAGATGAGCAAATAATCTTCCATAAACAAAGCTTAAAATGTTAACAGTGGTTGAGTTCATTAAGCATGAGGCTATCAGAAAAGTAAAAAAAAAAAAAAAAAAGGGCCCAACAGAGGATGTATCTGGACCTAGTCAGAAAGGAATGAGAAGGAATGAAGATAATTAAATGCCATCTTACTCTCAAAGGAATGAGGAAATTAAGTACCGTCACATACCTGGATGAGGGAAGACTTTGTGCAAGAAGATTCCTGTAGAACGGTTGCCTGTGTAAATACCTGCCTTTCTCCAATTAGGGGAAAAGTAGTTTTATCCCCAGATCAGCTTGGAAAGTGCTGTAGAACACTGTCACATTCCTCTATGAAGATTCGTAATTCTTATTAGCACGCTAAAGTTCCAGACACAGTGTGCATTAAAAAAATATTTTTAACCTATTTACCTGTATTTAACACAGTGTTAAAACTTCTTGCAAAGGACATAGTTTATCCCTTCATGCAAGTGTGATTAATTTGGCATAACAATGTTGACAGAGAAAAGAAAGTTCAAAGATTTAAGCCTGTACCGAGCTGAGTTCCTGTGATTTTTCTGAACAGTAAACTGTACTTTCTGAAAACATCCATTTGTGTGTGTATGTGGTAACAATTTTCTCTCTGAACGGATACTGGGTTTTGGACTAGAATGGAGAGCAAGCCGAGTAACAGGTACTGCCAAGTAACAATGAAATGCAGAGTAGGTTTCCCTGCCCTTTCCTCATAGACTCATGGATACCACAAGGAAAACCAAGACCAGTAGAGGCAGTGACTGCTCTGAGAGGGTCTTCTCTTTGAGTTTGCACAGATAGAGGACTTCTAATGTAAGGCATACAGTTGGTTCTTATTCCAAAAGAACAAATAACTTGTAGTATACACATATGACAGAGTAATACGGAGAAATACATTCAGTGAACTACTGACGCGTATACAGCAGGAATGAATCTTGAACATTATGATTAGCAAATGCAACCAGAGGACTAGATACCGTATGGATCCATTTATAGGAAGTTCTAAAAGAGGCAAACATAATGAATGAGGAAAAAAGTCAGAAAAGTGGGGATTCAGATGTGTTGGCTGACAAGAAGCACAGTGGAATTTTCGTGGGGGCTGGAAAGGTTCTCTCTTGACAGTGGTGTAGATGGTGTCACATCCATCTAATAGTACACTTGAGATCTATTCATATCATTATACATAAATTTCACATCCCCCCATTAAAAAGAGGTATACAAAATTTGGGGCTCTAGTTAGCAGAGTTTTTTTTTTTTTAAATAATGATATTGGTTCAGAACTCAGGAACTACTTTTTATGTATTTTTAACTTGAGAAATGAGTAAATATATTAAAGATAACAGGAGACGAATTTCTTGCTATTGGTTAAAAAAGTTCTTGATATAAAAAAGTGTAAAATTAAATATACCCTGCAGTGCTGGAGCGGAACTGAATACCTCAGAATGTACTCATATTTCATAAACAAACATATACATGTATACATATATGTGTATAAGTGCACACACATATATATGTAAATACACACACAAACATATGGGAAGAGAGTGAGAGAGAGAAATAGGCAAATATACTTGTATTTCTGTGGACAGACACAAACACATACATACAGAGAGAAAGAAACAAATAGAAATAGGTAAATATGTTTATATATGTGCATATAAATATATACTTACATGTGCACGTGTGTGTGTGCACACATTTCCCATCTCTGTATGTTGAGCAGGGCTAGAACCATTATTGTCAATTCATTAGAAATGTGCAAATTGTTTCCAAATCCTGCTTTCCAGTAACAATAACTATGGATTCTTGGAGAAAAAGCTAAATGCAGGATTGGGGCAGAATATCTGGATCATCAATAGATAAGAAATTAATAAAGTTATTTAAGAATGATGGGAACTTATCAAAAGCACAGAGGAGCCAACTTGAGAGAGCTCCACCTCTCCAAGACTGGGAAATTTTGAGGACTGATGTAAATAATGGCAATAATGTATTACAGCTCACTGAATAATATAAAAACCCTCGAGTCTATCGTTGTATCAATAGATCAATCAGTTAATCAATAGAGAGAGAGAAAGCAAAGCTCTTCCTTACAGTAGAATATTAAATAAAAAATATAGAAGGAATGATGGAATAAGAAAATTACTAGATGCTCAAACTAATGAGTACATTTTTAATGACTTGCAAGGTATTACATTATAACATGGTATCTCCCCACAAATTACCTAGTTGACACAAAGGAAACTTCATGGTGGAAAAGTTGAAATCTCCAATATTGAGAAAAATCAACATCCTATGATGTGATGCACAAAAAAGGGCATATCACTTCTGATATTCCTCCAAACATGCACAAATAAATCTAGACATAAATAGAATGGAATTCTATAAAATGCCTGGTTTATGCTCTTAGGAAATGTCAAGATTAAGAAAAATATTGAAAGAGACAAAGGAAATAGGGCAACTGAATTAGTGAAGGATTCTGCATTGAATCCTGGAATAAGTAGCTATAAGGAATAATATTGGGGCAATTACAGAAACTTGACTATGGATAATGGAGTTCTATCCAAGATCAACCATCTCTTTTTGTATAAGTTCTGATAACAGATGTTAGACTTTGGGAACCATATGGTTTTTATTGAAACTACTTAACTATGTGTTGTTAACAAGAAGGTAGTAGAGATAGTATGTGAATGAATGAGTTCAACTGTGTTCAAAATAAACTTTATTTATAAAAACAAGTGATATAATAACATAGTCCAGACTAATATACAAGTGAATGTTCTCCTTCTTTTTCTGTCTTATCTGGAATTAATAGAAAATTTTATATAGTTTTATTTTATCTTGCCTTTTGGCATATCAATCATATTTCTTTATAAATAGTTTTACCTTTAAACAACATTGTATCACTTCACATTAATGCAGGCACCTTACAACAGAGTATTTCCAATTCTTTTCTCCTGTAACTTATGGCATTGCTGTCTTTCACTTCATTTATCCATATCATGCAATTACCCAGTACATTGTCATTATTATGTTAACAGTTACCTTATAGATCAATTAAGAAGAAAAAAATAATTTTTAAATTTTACCTTTCTTGATTCCTTCACTTATGACCTTCCTTCCTTTTTGTAGCTACAAGTTCTGACCCATATAACTTTTCCCTTTGGCTGAAGAACTTCTTTTAACATTTCTTACAGGATGGATCTGCTGGGAGCAGGTCTGAAGTGTTCCTCCATTTTTTGTTTGTTCAAAGAATGTCTGATCCTCTGCATTCTCCTATCTCCCCAGGTTTGTTCACTTTTTCTTGCTGTAAAGACAGGAGTAATGGCTTCTAAGCTCTTTAACTGTCAGGGCTGTATAAAGAAATATTTCAACTGAGTGTTTGAAATAAATGTCTTCTTGGGATTCCCCTTTACCCCATCCTTATATTACAGGAATCTTCAGTCTAAAACACAAATATAATTTACTTTCATTCTGGGGAAAGGGACCCTCTGTGAAATATGCTCAGATTTTCCAGTAAATGAATTGTCCCATTAAAGAATTCAACTGCATTTCATAGAAGCACCTTGTTCAGCTATAGGTCTTTCTTTTGGAGGATCCTTATCTTCTAAAGTTCCTATATACTTATGTGGATGTGATTGGCAGTTCCTACTGATCTAGTGGTATCCTAGATAATATTTAACAAGTTTTATGTCTGTTTATTTTAAATATATTCAATCATCATGTCTAAAAAATCCCCTGCATAATTCTAAATAAAACTCAGAAAATAGCATCACGTTACAACCTAGTACCTATACCTGCAATATTGCCATATCTTTCTTATAACTCTTACGGAACCCAAGACTTCAAAAGAAAGAATAGGGGTTTTGATAACACTTAATCTCATGCACCTTAATCCACTCATTTCCTTTTTTCCTTCTCCCTTGCCTTCTTTCTCTCATTTCCCCAGTCCTCTCTTTCATTTCTGATTCTTTCCTCTTCCTATTCTGCCTTCTCTTGATTTAATTCCATTTGCTTATTGCTTATTCATTCATTTTTTTCCTTCCTTCCTTCCTTCTTTCTTCCTTCCTCCCTCCCTTCCTCTCTTTCTCTTTCTTCCCACCTTCCTTCCCTCTCTTTCTTCCTTCCTTCCTTCCCTCTCTTCCTTCCTTCTTTCTCTTTCTTTCTCTCTCTCTTTCTTTCTTTCCTTCTTTCCTTCTTTCTTTCCTTTCTTCTCTTCTTGAAGTTTCGTTGCTTAATGCCTCTTTCCTCTCAACATATTACTTAAAGCCTTATATCTTATAGTGACTATTTAATACAGGAGTAATATTGATGACTTAAGCATTTGCTGACCTCTAATTTATGGAAAACAGAAGAAAACGTACTGATACATTGATTTCCAAGAACTGACTAATAGAATACTTCCATTATTCTCAGAGAACAAAGGCATTGATAATTTTGTAGCTTTTGCATAACTGATTTTTTTCATATTATGACTAATGTAGTTTGCTTAGGCTGAAATTACTGTAAAAATCCTCTGAATCTGTTTTGTCATTCATCTTTGGGGTGAAAGTTTACAGTTGCTAAAGTTACCTTCTGGTATGTGCTACTGCATGGGAAGCCAAGTAATTGCTTGATGTCTTGAAGTTAATACCACCTCATTCTTTCACAGTGAAGAAAAATTAATAAAACTGTAGACATGGAAAATTTTTGGAATTCTGCTTGGAGAGAATGAATTTAGTGCAGAATCATGAATATGGTAACCAAATGACCACTAAGCCACCCACAACTTTTAAGACTTTAAAAAATAGATGAGGAAGGAAAAGGAAGACCATATACTGCTCAATTAAATGCTAAGCTTTTGAGCTTAGAGAATCAGTGTTATACTGTTTCCTATTCTCTATACTGACATCACCTCCAAGGGGCTAAGAGCACAATAACTTCCTGATTAGCACATAATATAACTAGTATATATTAGCAATTCAGGAACCAGCACTGATTGGCTAAGGGACTGTGGTTTCCCTGCTGGCTTTAGAGACACAACTTGGCTACACTTCTTAAGAAAAGGGTGAAGGAAGGGAAAAAATTAATAACATGGATGTTTTAAAATATGTCTTCAAATTCTTTTGACATTCCTTTCACTGAAATAGGGATCTATGTTCCCTCTCCTTAAAATTGGATGTACATTTGTGGCTGTTTCAATCAATAGAGTTCAAAAGGAAATAATATTAGTGACATGTGAAGCTAGACCATAAAATATGGTGTCGCTTCAGCCTTGATCATTGGAATAATCACACTTGAAGTCCTTGGATGCCATGTGACCACTATCACAGTTGTCAAACCGAGAGGAAGGTGAAAGTAGCCCCGTGGAGAGATTACATATAGGGGCTTTGAGACCACACAGACACACACACGTGCATGTATGCACACATGCCCCACCTACACACACACTTGCACAGGCCCAGAAAGCCCCTGTTGTTCCAGTCACCTGATGTTCCAGCTCCACCCATAATCTGACTGTTACTGCATGAGAGAACCCAAACCAGAACTCCCGATCTCAGTCCATCTCCATTTCCTAGTCCACAGAATCCAAGACAGCATGAAACATAGCATAGTGACAACTGCTGTTTTAAGACTCTAACGAGCTGTTGCACAGCAATAGGTGGCCAGGACAAGTGTGATTCTTGTTTGTTTTTCTTTTGCCTCATAGGATCTCAAACTTAATGATGCGTGGTTGCACATAGTGTTTGAAATGAGTGTAGAGTTAAAGAGTCATTAAGTATACAATAATCAGAAAATACTCACCTGTATTCACTAATGCAGGGTTCTGCAGAGAAAAAGGAACCAATAGGATGTGTATGTAGATAGATAGATAGATAGATAGATAGATAGATAGATAGATAGATAGATAGAGATATATAAATTTATATTAAGCAATTGGCTCACATAACTGTGGAGGCTAGGAGAGAGAGAGAGGTGATCTGGAGATCCAAGAAAGAGTTGCAGTTTGAATCCAGAGACAGTCTACTGGTGAACCAGGAAGAGTTGATGATGCAGGAAAAGTCCAAAGGTGGTCTGTTGACAGAATTCCTTCTTGTTCAGGGGAGGTCAGCCTTTTGTTCTAGTCAGATCTTTAACTTCTTGGATGAGGCCCATCCACATTCTAGAGGGCAACCCACTTTACTAAAAATATACTTATTTAAATATAAATCTTATCCAAGAATCACATTTATATTCTGAATAACATCCCAGCTGAGTTGACAGAGAATTAATCATCTCACCCCTTGAGTTAAAAGCAAGGTGGTCTCTTTTGATATAAGGTCAAATTTATTCATTAATTGCTTTAAAGACTGAAGAGAATTTTTTAAACATTTCTGTGCCTGATTATCTCCTGTATGTCATTGGTTTAATAATATAATTTATAAGAATGTTATAAAAATATAAATAAAAGCTACTGATATGTCTAACACAGTGCCTGGCATAGAGTAAGCATCAATAAGTGGTAACCCTTGTACTCTTCACTTTAACATGTGTCACGGATAAACAGAGAAACATGCAACAGTAGGCTTGGTACCTTGGGGGTCATCTAGTCCACACCTAAATCAAAAGCATCCTACTATTATTTTTGTGTATTGAATAGAAGCTGGAATAGGAAAGGCAACATTGCACTACCTGTGCAACCAGGTCTCCTACTTCCTGGCAGAGTTACTAACCGAGTCATTTAGTTGAGCCCTTAAGAGGCATGAGTCCCTCCCAACACCATACTGCCAGCAACCACTATCAACAAATATGACTTGGTTATTTAACTAAGAGGAAGCCTATTGATTTCCTGACCATGGATCCAGTTAATTCCACCACAGTCATTAAATATACATTCCGGACCACCTACTATGTGCCATGCCCTGTGTCCTTTTAACATATGTTACTTTGCTCTTCACATTTATTAATTTCCCTCTATGTTTTATGTATGCAGGAATAGCCCCACTTAATAAAAATTAACATGGGAGACATCTTATGTTTATTATGTGCTACTTTACCCTGAATTGATTTATGAAAGGAAAAGCGGGGTTAGGAGACAGATGTGGGAGAAATTTACCTGGGTGCAACTACTGAGGTAATTTCCAAGTTCTGAGGCCACCTTCAGAAGCTGAGATAAAAGAAAAACAGAGAAATATAATGACACAAAGAATTCATTCAGTTCAAGTGGTAAAATAAAGGTATAGTATTTCAAGCATAAATTGACCAATTCTGTTTCTGTATAACTCAGTAAAATACTGAGCATCAGGTACGTTCAAACCAGAATAAGTAATCTTTGAAGTAGGCTGACTATGACATTAGCTAGCTAAAAGAGATAACGAATATTGGGGAAATGTGAAAGCAAATTTCTTTATTTATTAAGATGGGTCTTCAAGGTCAGGTTCCTTTCTTTTTGGGGATGAGTATATGAAGATGGAATTTCATTCGTAGAGGGACTTGGAAGATGGAAGAGACTCAAACAGTTTCTAGTACCGGGGGACAAGCTCTGACTGGACCCAGGCTCACAGATTGATGCAAGACAATAGATAGTTCTTAAGTCCCAAAGTGTCCATTTAGTTCTTATTAAGTGTTTGTTGTCCAGAATAATTGTTTGTCCTTGAAGCTGCAAGGGTGCTGAGATTTCTGAAAAGAGAAAACTGGTTCCTACTACAGGAAAGGCAGGGACGCTGCATCCAGGAAGCATACAGAACCTGAAACTTCATAACCCTCCTCTTGCCTTCTTAGGGAAGTCTAGTGGGACTTCCAGTGGGTTATAAAATGTTTAATAATTTGTCATTTCTAACTTTTTGGTACAATTTTAAATTGATATAGGGAACTACCCTATACCTTAAATTCAGATTCACTAATTGTTTACATTTTCTCTGTTTTGTTATTATCCTTCTCTCATATGTATGTGTATATATATATTTATTTCTGAATGTTTGAGATTAAGTTAGGCACATCATAATAAACCTTTATCACTCTATGAGTTAAAATGTTTTCCCCCAAAAAGCTATGTTGGAGTCCTAATCTCAGGATCTCAGAATGTGACCATATTTAGAAATAGTCTCTGTGAAGTTAACCAAGTTAGAATAAGGTGATTTAGGTGAGTCCTAATCCAATACAACTGTTAATCTTATAAAAAGTGAAAAAAATGGGCACAGGTACACACACAGGGAGACTGGAATTAAACTGCCACAAGTCAAAGAACTACCAAAAACCAAAAGAGAGGTCTGGATCAATTCCTTACCTAGAAACTTCAGAGGGAACATGGCTCTGCTGATACCTTAATCTTGGACTTTTAGCCTCCAGAATTGCTAACAATACATTTCTGTTGTTGAAGCCACCAAGTTTGTGGCACTTTATTGTGGCAGCTCTAGCAGACTAACACAATCCTTAAATATATGAGGGCATTTTCTAAAGACAAGTACATTTTCTTACATAAATGTATATTTTTTTCTTTTTCATCCTTTTTCTCTCCTCTTCTCCATTTTTCTCCTTTCCGCTGGAACTCCAGTCATGCAAGACATATATTTGGCTGCTTGATATTGTCTTCCTCAAAACCAGTTTTACTTACTTCTCTCATATTTTTTATATCTCTATTCCTCAGATTGGGTAATTTGTATTCATAAACATTTAAGTCAATTGCCCATTTCTTCTGCCTTCACCAATGGGCTGTTAAGCATAGCTAATGATTTTTATTTTTTCTAATTTCAGACATTCAATTTCTAGTATGAGTATTTGTATGTGGTTATTATTTAAAGTTTCTACTTATTGGCAGAAAGTCTCCCACCTGCTAATTAATTATAACAATGTTTTCCTTTAAAACTGTGAATGTATCATAATGATTGCTTTTAAAACCTTATTTTATAATTATAACATCTGGATCATTTTGAGATTATTTACATTGACTCCTTTTTTCTGCTGTCTATGGTTCATATTTTCCTGTTTTTCTTTTTTTCTTTCCAAGTCTAGTAATTTGTGATTGTATTCTGGAAATTAAGAATCATCCTTTATAGTGAGTTGGACTATTGTTAACTTGTAAAGAATGCTGTGTTTTTTGTTTTTCTTTTTTGTTGTTGTTGGCTTTTTTTTTTAATCTAACAAGCAGTAAATGTGGTTTGACTGAAACCTTGTCTTTCCTGCAATGATTAGCAGCAAAGACCTCTGCTCAGTTACCTCACCTTTCCAGTTCCTCCCCTATGCCTGGCTTCCGGCACGTCTCCCACCTGTGGGTAGCTCTGGGACTAGCTAAGGGAGTGTGTGGAGTTTACACACAGATCTGGAGTTCATTCTCTATCCAAGGTTTTAGCCCTCACTTTTCAGCTGTTTGAGCCTCTCCAAACTCCATTCTCTAACCTGATTGAAAAAAGCTACAAAAATATTTATTCTTTGGACTTATATTGAATTTGTATCCAACTGAATTCTCATTTTACTAATATTATATTTAAGTATTAGAACATTTAAAAAATTAATGCTTTTCATGTATCCATTCAATCATTGATAGATTGGTATTTTTCTATGATTCCTTACATGTCAAATACAGTGATGTTGAGGCAGACACACACGAGCAAGCTCTAGTATATATATTTAAATGGTGCTTAGTCAAGAGAATGAACCATGTAATCAAGAAAGGATCATATGAGTTGATAAAGGTGTATATCAAGTATTATGGAAACATTGTAAAATTATAAAATAATAATTGAACTAGTGAAAGCTTCAAAAGGGAGGTAAAATTTGAGCATAATAGAATGAAATGATACATGAGTTTTTTGAGGTAGAGAAGTTGGAAGTGTTGAGCATTGCAAATATGGGAAACAGCCTACCCAAGGAACAGAGAAATGAATAAAATGAAATTTGCAAGCCATCGGGTACACATGAAAAACGAGAAGAAAAAAATAAGAAAGAAAAAGATGCTAGATAAATGATTTAGAACTTGAAGGACCTTCTATAATTTGTAAAGGTGTGGATTTTAGAAATTAAAACAAAATATATGGATATGGAAGATAGAGAAGAAACCTAAGTGTCCATCAACAGATGAATGGATAAAGAAGATGAGGTATATTTATAATGGGATATTACTTAACCATAGAAAAGAACAAAATTTTGTCTTTGGAACTTGGTTGGATTTGGAGGACATTATGCTAAGTGAAATAAGTCAGATAGAGAAGTACAAATATGGTGCGATATCGCTTATACGTAGAATCTAAAAAATAAACTAGTGAGTAGAACAAAAAAGATACAGACTCACAGATACAGAAAGCAAACTGGTGGTTACCAGTGGGGCAAAGGAAGAGGGGAGGGACAAGATAGGGGTAGAGGATTAAGAGGTACAAACTATTATGTATAAAATAAATAAGCTCTGAGGATATGTTGTACGACACAGGAAATATAGCCAACATTTTATAATAACAATCAATGGAGTATAACCTTTTAAAAATGTGAATCACTATGTTGCACACCTCTAACTTATACAATGTTGTACATCAATTATACTTCAATAAAATCCAGAAGAAATTGACTGGCCTTAATGGAGAATAATGGCCATAATTGTATTTTGGAAGAATAACTTGTAGCAGTTATAATAACATGAGATAGATGTTGGAAAAACCAGTTAGGTGAAAAATTCTGAAGATCTGTCATAATGGTAGAAAAGAGGTAACAGATTGAAGAAGCATTCAGAAAATCAAGTAAGTCAGGTGGGATATAAAAGGAATGACTCAAGGATGATCCTGGGGTTGCAGACTTGAGTAACTGAATATTTTAATCAGAGTAGATCTACTGGGGGAAGGTGTAGCTCAGTGATAGAGTGCATGCCTAGCATGTACAAGGTCCTAGGTTCAATCCCCAATACCTCCATTAAAGAAAAAAAGAAGATAAAATAAATAAATAAAGCTAATTACTCCTCTCAAAATAAAGAACATAAATAATCAGAATAGATCAATTTACCAGAATAAAATACAGAAGTTATTGGAATAAAAGGCACAGATTTGGAACCTAGAAAAACAACAAGTTGAGTTGGGAAAATGTTCAGCTTGTGGTTCTCAGGGATTTATTACGTCTCATCACATTAGTGTTGATCCATCATTTCAGTCTTTCTGGCCCTTTAGAGATACCATTTTTTCATCTGAATTGTGAGCCAAATTTCTGGCTGTGATATCACTGATGATGAGAAATGTGTGCAATGAAATGGAATTAAAATTATTCTTCCGTAAGTCCCTTTTTTGTATCAGACACCATTCTACATGATATTCATATATTTGTTTTAATCTGACACATCTATTCTATTGTGATTTTATAGATGAGAAAAATAAAGTTCAGAGCGGTTAACTAGTAAAGCCTAGGTCTTTGAGAAACATGCTATTTTTGAGGTCAATGATCCTAGTAAATATATCTAAACAATATCCATGGCCAGTTGGATACTGTTAATACTCAGTGGTTGACAGGAAGAGTTCCATGAAATATTTTAAGGAGTGGTAATTTGAGACATGCAGAGAAATCCTTCTGGTTAAATACACGTTATCTCCTTTCAAGTACATTTAATACCTTTTCCATCTCTTTCATTCAGCTTTCACAGTCTTCCCCATTTATTGAGCTGTCAGGAATGCTCTCCACTTCTGTTAAGGAGGCCATAGGATGAATTCTGTCTTCATGTTGTAAACCACTTAGAGCTTTCTGGGTAGAGTCAGTGTTACCACTTGAGGGCATCCTGTCATTATGTTCTGTAAGAGTCCTGAACTTCTAAGTCCACCTCAAAATCATAGCTCTCTGACAGAAGGGACTAAGGGGGAAAAAAAAAAGTCTTTGCCAGAAACGCTGAGGCAGCAGTGAAAACGGTAATTTGCCATGCTAAAGTGTGCTTCCTGGAGGACTAGGTCGGTGAAGAGTGAATTTCAGGAAATGCTAAGTCAACAGAAGAGTAAGTGACACAGATAGCAGTTGATGGAATCCTCCTGGCAGGGACCAAAATAGGCATTTCAGACACACTGAGTGCTCTCCACATTAAAGTGATTTTGGGGGAGGACTCTGCATTCGAAGTTTTCTTGGAGCGGGGTAGAAAAGGAAAACACCATTGTTAGCAGCATTCATTCGGTAAGAGTGGCAGCATTTCTCCTTTGAGGCCATCAGTTATGGGGAAGAAGTTGAGAATGAATGACATAGCTGATTGGAAAATTTTAATTAATAGTAACCCTAAACATTTAGGATAATTTTCCCTCAAGTTTTCAACAAATGTGATGAGAAAAATGCTTTAAAATATATGAAATATTTTAAAATGCTTTAAAATATATGAAAATGTTTAATTACTGTTAAAATTCAATACATTTTTCTCCATTGTAGAATAATAAATTTAAAATATCTGTACTCATTGTGACCACTTAATTTTCCCTTTGTGTCCATTCAGGTTTGCAGAAAACAAAAACAAACAAACAAACAAAAAACCTAATGAATAGATTCTAAGCAAAGAGAAGCACTGTCCCCTACAGAGAAAGTCATAGTCAAATTTAGGGTACGGCACACAAAGTTATACCTCAAAATATTGAACTCCAATAACCCAATACGTTTAAGTGATCTAACACAGTCTATAATTTGGGAGAGTGTCAAAGTATTTATGAAAAACAGTATAAGTTTTTAGTTTCATACAACTCCTTAACTTTTTAGCATACACTTTATGATTTGAATGACTAGCAATACTTTGTTGTACACCAAATTGCCTTTACTTTTGTTGGAGGTTATAAAATGACATGTGTATGAAAACAAAACATAGACGACAAGCCTATTTTTGTATTTGACAGACATTGAACTATTTTTTTCTATTAAGTTGATTTAGTATGATGCATATAATATAAAGAGGAAATATGTTTTACAATAAGGAAGCCCAAATCAGAACTAATCTTAGAGCAATTATTCCCGTATATTACAAAATGCAACATAACATAACATTATATAATCCTTAAGTGAACAAGGTTAATTATATTTACACAGCAGCTGGTTAGTCTTAGGAAAGTTGGTTCAATGCCGTTCCTGACAGTTTTGAAATGAAGGGATCATGAGTGTTAGATTTTTTTTTCCTGTCTTCATGGTTAAATCCTTCATACCAATAGCTGCTGGTAGGCTATTAGCAGCCACAGCAGGTCAGCAGAAGAATGAGCCATGTCAAGTAGTTATTGGTTTAGGGGCAGTATTCTTTAACACACTGTCATGACTGCTTCCGTATGACAAGATAGCATCTGAAAAAGATCTGGAAGTAAACTTCTAGTTAAAGGCAAACGATCAATTCTCCCAACAGGAAGATGTGTCACCAATTTTCTCAGAAGCTTGGTCTTGGATTTCTATTCAAAATGGAGTTAAAGTCCTGCACATACATTCAGAGAAAGAAAAAAAAAAATCCTCCTGGTTCAGAAATAGGTCCTGCTTGTCCAAAATAAAAATTTCCAGTTTGGATTTTCCTGATCGCTTCCGGAAGACAGAAAGCCCTAGCGGTAGCAGACTAGAAAAAACATCCCCTGGGGAGCTGAAAGCCATTTATTGTAGGCAAACCACCAAAAAGGGGAGAAAAAAAAAAAAAAAAAAAGAAAAGTCTAGTGAGGTCTTGTTTAAATTTCAAACAAAGCATGTGTATGTGATGTATAGTAAACAAGTACTCCGAATTGATTTCCTTGAGGGCAAAGAAAAAAACGTTGCTTCCCAACAAACCTTAAAAGTAAAAATTCACAGAGAGCATGACTATGAAATTTTCATTCACCTTATAAATGGCGGGTGAAAAGCAACCGGCTGCAGGGCTAACTTCTTTTTCATCGAATCAACAAGCTGCTCCTGTTGCGTGAAATGGAATGAAATCAATGCCATGGCCTTTTTAAGCGGCAACGGGGATCTCTTTACTGTGAGAAGAGATTTGCTGAATAATTGTAAAATGAGATGATTTTGGAAGTCAGTTAACAGCTTTGCCAGGGAGACCCTCAGAACCCTCCTGTCCATCGTATCTACGCCCCCTCCAACAGGCATTTCATTTACCGGAAATCATTTTTCTTGCCCTCATCAGCCAACATATCCGCCCAGTTAAAAAAAAAAAAAAGGAATTCAAAAAAGCGACAGTGACAATGACATGTGCTAACTCTTGGCATGATAAAGATAAAGGACATGGAAAATTGTCATTCAGTGTCCATTAATTTCATTGTAAAACAGAAGAGTGAATGTGTTTCAGAGTTTTTTCATTAGCGCGTGTCTGCTGTGGTTCTCTGTGTGAGTGACATGACAGGAAGTGAGGGATGGCATGAAAAGGTGCAGTTTTTTTGGTAGTCCATAAAGATATTCCTCACTTTATTGGCTAAAAGGAGATGGGCTTATTAAAAGATGTTGTAAATTGAATATTTAATGTTATTTTGAGTATCAGTTACAAACATTTGGAAATATAATTTTCTGAGATTTTACTTTGACCCTAACTTATAATATAAAACAAACTTAAAAAATATAGCATTCATTTATGTACCATTATTTAAAGCAAAGATAATGAAATTCTGATAAAATATGCATAAAGATGCTCAAAAACATAAAATTTATAGTCATTCCTATTTTTAGCAAAGTAGCCTATATAAAGAGGAAAAACAATAATGAGGATTTAACCAAATGTAACAAACTCATACTGAACCCTCCCTCCCCTCTTCACAGCCCCAGTTTTTATTCAACCAGTTGTGCATAGTCTATGATAAAATAAGTAAACAGATTTTTGAGAAGAGTTACAAGATAAATAGATTTTAGGCTTAAGACCTGAAGGTGTTATTTTGGAAGAAAGGAGTAAAGGAAACTCAGAAAGAGCAGAGCTCATGATTCAGAGCACAAGAGTAACACAGGAAGGGAAAGTGTATTTCCTTGAACATGTGTGACATTCAGTAAAGCCAATTATCAGCCACTGCATGGTGGAATAGTGACCTTCTTTAAAATTATATAGATGTCAATTTTTATAGATCTCTACACAAGCAGGTATTCTGTTATTGAATTCTGACTTAAATGGCAGACTTTCATTTCTAGTCGCGTGACAGTCTATACATCCCGAATGACCATCCCAATGAAACCAATGAAGTGTTTATAAATAAAATATATTTTAAATTTTAGTTACTGCATTACTGAGCAGGCATTTTAGAAAAACCAGTATCAGAGACAAAAGTAAAGCAAAAGCAGAAACCCTAGAGAGTAAGTGAGCTCCAGAACTGGCTGGAGGTTCTAAAATTCTGGCATAAAACTGGAACCCTCAAAGTGCTGTATCTGTCTTCTAAAACTCCAGAGATGAGGCTCTTCACCATTACGCGTAGGCACACAGTGCCACACCATGTGAGAAACGCCACACACAATTTCACAGCCTCTGGAAGTGGTGTAGTTAGTTTTCCTGATTCCTTTTGTACCCAGGAAGAAAAAGTTTGCTTTTAAACAATTTTAGATTTTAGAAGACATATATTTCCTTATTTAACCTCTAAATGACTCTATGATGTTAGAATCTTTTATTACCCTGATTAAGAGATTAGGAAAACCATGGTCAGTGAGAACAGAGACTAATGCAGAATTAAACTTAGTTTTTTTTCTGATTTGGAAGCCTGTTTGCTATACAAAACTGTTGAAACAGTCTGTTAATGTGGGGAATTTTATCTACTAAAGCATCCAGCCTACACCTGTGGAATAGTTTCTGCTCCGGGAAACTTTGAATCCCTGTCTAATAGATTGTTAAATCCTTAAAAATGTGTGACAGCTTGTTTGCTTGCTTGCTTTCTTTCTTTCTTTCTTTCTTTCTTTCTTTCTTTCTTTCTTTCTTTCTATCTTTCTTTCTTTCTTTCTTTTCTAATGAATCAGCTTAGAAATTGAGTACAGAACAGAGTAGCAGAAAACAATGATACCTACATGTCATTCTGAACCTTCTTCTCAAAATAGTAAGGTAACATTCTTTAAAATAGCCATTGAAGTTATTAAACACAATGTATTCAGTCACACCTATGTGGATAGCTCAGTCAGTCAGGACCAGGAGAGGTAAAAAATTTGAATTCAAAACCATCTGCATCTGAGGTTTCATACCAACTCCTTTCTCTTCCTCGGTTTCATTGGGTCATCTATGAAACCAGAAAGGGCTTTCAATTAAATAACCTAAAATCTGTAACATTTTTTATTTAATAAAACAATCTAATGCTTCAACCATAAGCTTGATAACATTAAAAAAAAAGACCCAAATAGCAAAAAACAGAAAATAAGGGAACCCAAGACCCAACTGCAGATATTTTATGGCAAATGAAATCTTATACCAAAAACACAATGGGAGTTAAGTTTTCCTGAAAAGGAAAAATTTTATGATGATAGTGATGATGATATTGATGAAAACTGTGTATCATGTGAGATACATACACGTACACAATCTCTCTCCTTTATATAATTAGAGGTAATTATTTTAAAATGCTGTTTTCCTTTGGCGTTTGAGACATCTGGGGAAAGGAAGAATACAGGGACTAGGACTACATTATTATAGGGACAACCTGTTGCACTGTAACACTGAGAGGCTATTAATAAAATGGAGGACTAGCTCCCACAGTCCTAAGGGGTTTGACGGGCAGTTCAGTAATCCAGAAGGTGACACTTTCATATCCTGGATGGCGGGAGTAGAGTAAGTGAAAAGAATTTTTAATTTATATTTGGGTGTGTGAGTTCTCTCTCTCTCTCTCACTCTGATTTTTATCATTTACGAAAAAGAGTGAATTACTAAAAAAAAAAAAGGTGAATTTTGGCTTGTTCACTGACACAGTGCAAAGATGACTCGGTTTTATTTGGGCCCTTTTTTGCCAGATGCGGTAGGAAATTCTTTCTCTGGCTCCTCATTCAAAATCTGCCCTCTCCTTTAGGCTTCCTGCAAAATAATAATAATACACACTGCTAAACTGCATCGCTATTGCTCTTCAGAAACTCTTCCTAAATATTATTTTATTTAATTATCACAACAACTCTAACATGCTGGAAGGGCAGATGCTTCTATTTCCACTTTGAAGATGGAGATACTAGAGTTTAGCATGGAGAACGTTATTACTGAGACCCACAGCGATTGCTCCTGCTTCTAAAGCCTTGGGGAACGTGCAGCCTGTACCACTTTTTAACCTAGGTCTTAGATGGGGATCTTTCTGATGAGTAGTAATACAGCGGTAACTAGCACGTATAATTCCTGCTGTATGTCAAGTACTGTTTAAGAGTTTTATACGAGTCAATTCTTTAATCATCACCTTAACCCTATGAGGTAAGCAATATATCGGGTCCATTCTGCCGAGGAGGAAACTGAAACACAGGGAGGTCAAGTGATGTCCTCAAGACCACAGGTTTAACAGGTGGTAGAGACCAGATATAAATGAAGGTGGTCTGGTTCCAGAATTTGTGCTCCAGCATACATTAGCATTAGATTGCAGTTTTGGTACAAATGGCATTGCCCTTACTATTTTCAGTTATAGCTGCAATGCTGTATGTTTAATTGTGGCTACAAGGATGCTTTTGATTATTTAATAGAATAATCATGGAATTCTGTTTGAAGACTATCAATCTCTGAATGCTCATGGAGAGGCTTTTCAGTGATCTGTGCCTGCCCTCCGTCCCATAACTCAATTACTTGCTACTATATTTGAATATGATACAGGTTAGAAAATGGGAGTGAGGGCTCCTAAGATAATCAGGTTTCTTCAGCCAACTATAATTTTACTATTAATCTGTTAGAGTGGCAGGAGGCCTCTGGAAGGAGAAGGGTGGAGACGGATCATATGTATAGGTATCCCATATTTTACATGTCAGCACCTCAAGGGAAGCAGTTGCTGTTATTTTATTTGACAAATTTGTTTGAATTTACTATTTTACCTTTAGTTGACAGTCCCAAGAGCATTTCACCATTTCAGCAAGATTTCACTTCAGCAAAAAGTGTTCTTTCCTGGAAAACAAACAAACAAACAAACAAACAAACAAAACACTGTTTCTGTTATCCTGAATTCAGCCCTGGAGTGAAGTGGTTCATGCATCTCTCCATTGGAGCCCTGGAAATTTGGGAAGGCTCACCATAGCCGATATTAATAACCCACCCCTGGGTTCCAAAGTCACCAGATAGGTTGCAACACTTCCTACTGATATTTGTGAGATTAACTCTCCCGCATGGCTCTTGGGATTTCCCTTCTCTGCTATCAAGCCTCCCTGAAACTAGTATCATTTAGAAAGATCCAGCACAATTCTAGGTGATTGGTTAATTAATGTATATTTCAACACTTGAAATTCAACTCAGAGAATCTTGCAGACAGTTTGACTCAAAATACTAAAAGATAATGCAGGACGACAAATTTCAATGCTCTGGCTTATTCTATTGCAAGTATCTGATAATTTAGGCATTTCATATGAGGCTAGAGGAAATACGGTACAGTGGTTAAAAGCAGACTCTGGAGGTAGCCTGTTTGGATTCACATGATTCTGCCACCAGGCAAGAGGGCATTTTTAAACTCTTAGAATAGTGCCTGGTGCATAGCACGCCACGCTTTATCATTATGATGTATCAGTATGACCTACAAAGAAGATGCTGTCCTCTGGGTCAGTTGAACTTAAAGTAATTTTTACCCAAGAATGACACGAAGAGACTTTTAAAAATACAAGTTTATGAACTCTACCTCAAATCTATTTAATCTGTATCTCTGGCAAATTACAGCCTAAAAATTTCTATTTGAAGGGAAAAAAAATTGATGCAGTTTATGTAGGGGTTTCTGATATAGTAGGTTGAAGCCAATACCTTAAGCACAATAGACTAAAGACTTTTTTGACCTATTTAGCCTCGTTTCCTTAATGCTATCGAATCTTCACATTTCTAGGGTATTGCACTAAAACTACCCAAAGATTCCATCCTCAAGTATTTATAAAATGCCTAGCTTATATATTTTGCTAGTTTTCCAGCTAGAATAGACATGGCAGCATTCACATTCATCTTACAACAGAGGGCAGGGTATTTAATGTTACCCTAAATTGTAAACATTACAGTTTAAGAAAAAAAAAAAAAAGAAAAGGGCAGTAAGTGACTCTTCGGGCATCCTAATGGAAAGGTGATGTGTGAGTGTTTGCTTCAGCCTCTCCCGGTGTGACTGTTGGAGCAGTAATACACGTGAGCAGGGAAAAAGTGAAGACTCAGTGCTGTTACAGCAAAGCGATGAGTTCCCAGAGCCATAAGAGGAGCACTGCCAGCAAGGCTCTGGTGTGCCAAAATCAGTCTGAACCAGCACTACAGCAGAACTAAGGGAAAGAAAGCAACTTAAAATTTCAAGCACTGCTAAAAATAATGTGTTAACCATTAAGAAAGGTTGTGAGATTGGTTAGCTCAACAGGCTTAGGCGAGGTTCTCGCATTTTCACTTTGAAGTGGTCAGTCAAGCTGCTTTACATCACACAGGATGAATGCTACTCCTTGAAGATGAGGAGTTTATGACAGTAAAATTGGGAGTGGAAAGAACAATGGTACGTACGTTATCAGGTTGTTGTGATGTTTTAAGGAGATAGTATGTTGAAAACACATAGAAGAGTCTTTTGCACATGACTGTGTTATGTAATTATTAGGGTAAACATTATGTCCACAATATGTCTTATTAAGATTACTTTATACTGGAAGTTCTCGAAGTATGGCCTGCTTTTTATCAGTTTAGAAATTTTATCAGTTCTAAAAGGTCAGAACTATTTTTTAAAAATTTAATTGTGGTTTAAAAAAAAATAGAAACCCACAACAGAATGGATAAACCAAATGTGGTGTGTATATATAGCATTTTATTTATCCACTCGTCTATTGATGGAAACTTGGATTGCTTACACATTTTGATTGTTACACATAAGTGTAATGCTGTTATGAACATGGATGTACAAATACTATTCCAGTTCCTGCTTTCAGTTTTTTGAGTATATACTCAGAAGTGAACTTGATGGATCTTATGTTACTTCTAATTTTAATTTTTTGAGAAACCACCATGTTTTCCTGAGTGGCCGCACAATTTTATATTCCCACCAACAGTTCAGAAATGTTCCAATTTATCCACATCCTCACCAAAACTTATCTCTCTCCTTCCTTCCTTCCTCCCTCCCTCTCTTTCTTTCTTTCTCTTTCTCTTTCTCTCTTTGTCTCCTCCTCCCTCCCTCCCTTTCTTTCTCTCTTTCTTTCTTTCTTTCTTTTTTTCTTTCTTTCTTTCTTTCTTTCTTTCTTTCTTTCTTTCTCTCTTTCTTTCTTTCTTTCTTTCTTTCTTTCTTTCTTTCTTTCTTTCTTTCTTTCTTTCTTTCTTTCTTTCTTTCTTTCTTTCTTTCTTTCTTTCTTCTTTTCTTTCCTCCCTCCCTTTCTCTCTCTCTATCTTTCTTTCTTTTTCTTTCTCTCTTTCTTCCTTCCTTTTTGTGTAGTAGCCATCTTAATTGGTGTGAGCTGGTTAGCCCTCATCCTGAAGTGATAGCATAAGTACAATGGGATTTTCTACATTTTCTACTAACTTTGTAGATACTATTGTTCAAATTCAGGCTTCTAATGCTGCTTTTGAAAATGTAGCTGTGTGTATGATTAATCATCCTTCATTTACAAGTAAATCTATCCTTTCTTTGTGATCACTTTTAAGATTGTCTGTTTGTCTTCAGTGTTCAGTACTTTGATTCAGGCGTGTCTAGGTGTTCACTGATCTACTGAAATGTGCTTATCAAGCCAACAATGACCTCCAAACTAACTCCTAAAGTACATGGATATCTGTCCTCAGTCTTTCAGCATATTTTGTGATTATTCAACAAAAATAAATACTTCCATTTATTGAAACACTCAGTTTCTGTGATGCCACATTCTCATAGCTTTCCTTTATCCAAATAATAATTCCAGGTAGGATTTTTTTTGTACGTTCCTTAGTCCTATCTGACCTCTAAATATTTGATATTCCCAAGATTGGTGACAGGTTTTACTCTCTTCTCTCTTGCTACACCTTTTCTGGGTGATCACCTCCATGTCAGCGGTTTTAAATATCAGCTATATGTTTATGACTCCTAATTATATACTTTTGGCCCAAACTTGCTCCAAGTTTCATACACATATGGCAGATCTTCTATCTAGAGTGACCTCTGAAATTTATTGAGTGGTATTAATGACTAGTCTCATCATTCTAACATTTTTCTCACTCAATCCAGTCTGCTCCATATAATATAAATGATGTCACCATCAAACAAGATGTTTGAGCCAAAATGTAGTAGTAACACTCTCTCCGTATCCTCTACATCTTAACTCCCCGCATGTTCTACAATTACTGTCTCTATCTTCACTGGATATCCATAGCTAAAACTACTCTCATCTCTCACCTGGTCACCTCCAAAGATGGTCTCTGAGACTGGGTTTTCCATCTTACCTTCCTATAGTCTATTCTATTTTAAATAGAGTAATCTTTTGAAAAATGTCAATCAGATCAAATTTCTCCCCTGCTCAAAAGCTTCCAAGGGACTTAGAATAAAGTCTGAACTTCCTAATGGTAGCCCACAAATTTAGCATGCTTTTTCTCTGGCCACCTCTCCAACACCATCTGCTGCTGCTCTCTCCTTTGCTCACTGGTCTGTAGCCCAGTTGTTCTCCTTGTAATTTCTTGACCAGGCCAAGCTTATTTGTGCCTTGTAGTCTTTGTATTGTTGTTTCAGCGATTTGAACATTCTTTCTGGTTTCTTTTCAGCCTTCAAATCTCAGCTTAAATTCTGTTGAGGCCAAACCTCAATCCTTTCTTGAATGACATCATCCTCTTATCCCCAATCATTACCACTTCAGGGCTTTTTTTATTTTCTATGAGGCACTTGCCAAAATCTAATATCACCCTACATATTATAATGTCTGCCTCCTTTTACTATAACACAAACTTCATGAGGCAGAGACCATGCTTATCCAGGATCTCTCAAAGATTCTGTCACAGAACATTCTCAATCAATACTTGCTCCATTAACTTTAAATAATGAATCAAAGAATAACTGGGGATTAGCACATGTCCCTAACTTTATTAAAGTCTAATAGAAGAGACTGGTATGAAAGAAATGTTTTCCAAATAATAACAAACTATGACAAGAATATGAAAGATAAAGAATTAAATATACATATACTACATGTAATTTTTATTTTCTTTAACTATTTTGACTCTGATTTTATATGTATTTAATACTCAGAAGAGTAACTTTTATAAAATAAATGACCACAACTAATTAGATGATAGAATCTGTGTGTCAGAAATGTCTGGCTCCTTTTAGATAGACAAAGAGGGACTGGTGAACAGCTTCTGGATCTTCAAGAGGGATTATGTTCCAGAAGCCCTTTTCTGCCAAAATCAGTTTGTTCTCTCCTCTTACTTCTCTGAGTTCTTCCTGTAACTTCGGGTCTTGGCAGGATTCTATTATATCTCACCAAAGTCATTGCTAGTAGCATTTACTTGCCTCTAACATTATTCTTCTTACTCACATCCTCTTGAGACTCCCCCCTAGTATTTCAGGACCTTTTTGATATTTTTAACTTCTCCGCTAGCAATGACCTCAAACATAGCTTCTAGTTTTACCTTCAGAGGACCAAGCTTTGTTCACGGTAGTGGTGCTGAAATAGTTCAAGGAAGAAAGGCAGCAATTGGGCCAGAGTAGTTAAGGCTGACTTGCATAGTTGGTTCCCCAACATGAGCATAGCAATGATGCATCTACTTCTGTTTCTGTAAGCTCAGGGTTTTGCATCTTAGGATATATAAGAATCAAAACCACTTAAGCATAAGAAAATCACACCATCTACCATCCTAAAATAACTTTAAGTTCTTCACATGTGAACACCCATCACAAACAAGATTCTCTCTCTCTCTCTCTATATATATATATATCAAAGAATAACTCGGGATTAGCACATGTCCCTAACTTTATTAAAGTCTAATAGAAGAGACTGGTATGAAAGAAATGTTTTCCAAATAATAACAAACTATGACAAGAATATGAAAGATAAAGAATTAAATATACATATACTACATGTAATTTTTATTTTCTTTAACTATTTTGACTCTGATTTTATATGTATTTAATACTCAGAAGAGTAACTTTTATAAAATAAATGACCACAACTAATTAGATGATAGAATCTGTGTGTCAGAATATATATATATATATAGAGAGAGAGAGAGAGAGAGAGGTGTCACTTTCTTCCGAGAGAGAGAGAGAGGTGTCACTTTCTTCCAAGCACTGTTCTAGCATTGGGAAATCCTCAGTGAACATGAAAAAAGCGGTCTCTGCCTCCATGAAATAAATATTTTGGTGGGGAAAGGGAAGATAATAAACACATGAATATATACTTGAGATAAACCAATATGCAGTGAGTATATATATGTGCCAAACACTCTTCTAGTACTTCTATTGCAGAAGTTAAAAAAAAAGATATCTAACAAATTCAAATTCTGTGAAAAAGAAAATGGAATAATAAGATTGAGTGTATTGATTAAGGATGGAAGGGATCAACATAATACACTTAGATCCATGGTCAGAGAAGAATATCAAGTTGGGATTTGAATGATCATGAGGCAACAGCAATGCAAAGATCTGGGGTAAAATGAGACAGAGAAAACAGTCCAAACATAGCAAGTAATGAGCTTGGCTTGATCAAGAGACAGCAGGAAGTCATTCTGTCTGGAACATGATGGAAGAGAAAGCAGTAGGAGATGAGACTGTGTAAATAGTTAAGCTCAAGGTCTTAGAGATAATTATCATAAATTCAGATTTTATCAAATCACACTGTATAGTCATAAGTTAAATTCTTCATAAGGATGTTGGGTACAGACGAGCAGCCTGAGCAGCGCATCTAGTATCTTTGCAAATAGCTGTTTTACACAAGGTTGTCCTAGTTGCTCCTGACTTGAGTCAGAAACCTTAGATGCAAGCCTTGATTATGGCATCCACCTCAGTCAACAACATGCCTCTACAGGAAGTGGATCTTCCTTGGCCTCACAGCTGACTTTTAATATCTGGTTATAATGCTAGGAATGCTATTGTAATGTCTGGAAGCTCCATTGCTAAATTAAAGAAAAATTGTTTTCCTAAAGACAAATATTCACAGAAGATCATTTTTTTTTGTATTTTTAAAATGTGGTATGAGTAAAATGTTTTACTTCCCCTCAGATAGATACACTTGCATAAAAACTGTTTTGGTGAATGTCCATTTGGTCTTCGAGACATTGTTAATTAGTAATGTCAAGGTTAGGAAAGTTCTTAATCAACTTATAAAATTTTGAATGCAAAGTGGACCTGAGGAGGTTTATACACCAATCTCCAAATATACCCCTCAACTTATATCTGTCCCCCATACTTTTAGTAACCTGTATACTACTTGAGACAGTAGTATTACATTTTGATCATATTCCATTGTTAGAAAAACATTTTATTTAATGAATGAATTTTTTCTTGAGACTTCCTACTCCGTGTGGTCTTGATTTTATTTTCTGGAAGGATTTCATATTCCATAGACAGTCATGCAAGAATGCAATCATATCTCAGTCTAATGCCTCTCTAAATTGAGCACATAAAATTCTCTCAAATTAGTCTGAAAACCGTTTTTTTCTGTTTGGTTGCTTCCCAGAGATACAATCAAATGAGTCAATGTTCTTTTTAAAGTGTTATGTCTAGGAAAACAAAATATTTCTAATGGACACTCTAACCAGCACTAAATAATTATCACCTTCTTTCTGAAACCCCCTATTCTTTCTAAAAACCTAATCACTAAGAGGTTTCCTGCTTCTGAACTTTGTCTTAAAGAAGTTTTCATATTAAACACTAGTTTTGTGTGTTCATGGAAGCCCTCCTCGTAGCCTGTGGCAGTCTCACTCTTTAGTAATAATAGGCAACATTTATTGAGCTGTTATTTTGTTATTTTGTACTATCGCAAATGCTTCATTTCCCAAGTCATTTAATGCTCACCCCTCTGAGGTGGATGCTGTCTTTATTCCCATTTTACTGATGGATGATTGACTAAAAGAATAAATGAGTGAAAGAATTCTGATTATTCTCCCACCTTATCTGGAGCCACAAATGGAGTCTGAGTGTCATTTCTATTCTTGGAAAATCATGCTTTCAGGATGCCATTAGCTGACTTGCTAATGGAAAATATTACTTCTCAGATAAGGGAGCTGGAGATGTAGAAAAGTTTTTAAAGTATCAAAAAATAAAGCTATAATGAATGAAATAATATACTTATAACTGATGTCTAACTGAAGGGCTTACTCACCTTAAAAACCACCCCTTTTAGGCAACGCCTTACTTCCTGCATATTCCAGCAGCTGTATCTGCCCAGATCCACTGGGCAAGGTGATCTCTCCAGATTCCAGACAAGGTAATTATAGGGAGACGTCCATTCTCACCCCCTCACTCTGGTGTACCAAACGGCCGTTCAGTCAGTCTGGGAAGTTTCTAGGAATTACCCCTGTTCCCTGCAGTTCCTGTAAGGCAGCAGCCTACACATTCCCTCTTTCTTAGCACACAGAAGGTTCCCCTTCATTTGCTGTTGTGATTTAAAGACAGCAGAGTCTAACTCCCAAATTTAATTTCAGACACATGTGCCTTGGATCAAATATCCTGCTGGCTGCTGCCCAAAACTTTTTTTTTTTTTTTTCACCTTCGATTTCCTGAGTTAATTATCTCAAACTCAGATAAAGCCAGGATCCAAATTGTATGAAAAATCATATCATTAGCCATTATGGAATGAGTTTCAGATTTAAAACAATTGCAGAACATGAGCTGTGGTACAATAATGAGGAAAAATATTCACCCCTAGAACAATTTTCCGATTCAGCATTTTACTAGGTGTGGCTATGTTTTAAACGTATTTCTTTTCCTTGCCATCTTTGTCAGTATCCCCAGTAAACAGGTCTGTGCAGCAAGACCTGCACTGGAATTGTTGCAGAGTGACTCAATAACCGCCTTCATTATCCCAAGTATGATTAGATGGAGGATGGTGACCAGCTGTTCTCCCTGTCTGATGAGGCAAGAACAAGAGAAGAAGGGCAGAAATTGCAGCTGGAGGGAATTCAAATGATGTAAGGAGGAACTCTGGGGGTAGCATGCATGGTTAAGCAGAGGAGGAGTTAGCAGAGCAGTTAATTCCATCCCTGACAACGTGTCTGGAATGGTTTGGTGAGCTTTACATAAGGTAAGGAGTTCACCTAGACGACCTTGACAGAACTTTCTGGTTCCAAGATTCTGCCTTCATTCCTCATTCTATATTTCAATTGGTGGCCTTGAAGTCTATTTTATGATGCAAACAATTTGCAAAAGTAAAATCAATGGAGGTGTTTTAAAAATTGCAGACCTAAGAAATTATATAATGTAGAGACCACAAAAATTGGGCTTGAGAATCAAGCAGACAGGAGTCCAGGCTCAGCTGTGTATTTTTTTCTGACCTCAGGCAAGTCATGTGCTGTTCCTTTGCTTAGTTTATGATGGTGTTATGAGAAATGGATAAACTGTCTGTTAAGCCCAAAAATACAAATAAATGAAAATATTCCTACTTTAATCAGCAAATCTTGATGCACTCTGCAATTGTGTCGTTAGATCATCCGTTAAGATTTGTTAATATCTCACCTCTTGAGTTTCACCATAACCCTTGAGATTGAAGGTTAGTATTTTATAGTCCTGAAAAACTAGGACTTCAAGAAATTGAGGACCTTGTCCAGGATCACATGGCAAATAAAGATAATTTAGTTACTAGAACTGAAACTTTACCTTGCTTTTCTAGATCTGGATCAATTGTTTCTACTGTTTCATTATTTATCACACTTCACCTAATAAAGTCTGTAGATTTACTGTGACAAACGAAGGGAATAACCACAACTATCACAACTGTGACCTTTTCTCAGCATGAGAAAGCATTTTAAAACAGACTGTTCTGGGGACATCTTAATCTATAGTTCCAAAAAACTAAAGTCAGTGTTATTTTATGACAATTTTCAGCAGTAAAATCTTTACTTAGCAAGCTCCCTTTTCCTTTTAGATCTGTTTATATTATCTTGCAGTTATATAAGCCCAGCATCACAGACAGTGACCAGTGGGGCCTGATGCACCATCTTCATGGGGTGAATTTATAGGACCATATATCTCTATGGGCATTTCTTTAAGGGGAATAAAGATCCTATGGGGAATGGGGTGACCTATTAAATAGCTTCCTTAGGAGTAAGAATCTCAAAAGCCTAGCTTAGACTGGAAGAAATGAATTCTCATGTGTGCCACTCTCCACCTGGCCCTAAACTGTAGGTCAGTGTATGGTGCTCAAATGACCTCTTTCCCACATTTTTTGAAAGTGAAAGCGTAATGAAATGTGCACAGCTTTCCTCAGCTCCTCATCTGGGATCCTTCATTCAAACTGCACAATCCAGAAAAATGACCCCAGTGACTATTATCTCAATTCTTTCAAAGAGGATTCTTAGTAGTATCATAGTAAATGAATAGGAAAGAAGGAAATTCATTAGGTAAAAGACGCCTCTTAGAGCTTCAGGGCCGGATTCTCTTGCAGAGCCCCTGCTAGGCTGATGGAAGCAACTATGCAGTTGGTGTTTCCTCAGTCACTGGGGTCCCTAATGGTCTCAGCCTTTCTAAGATGCTCCACCTCCACTGTTCTACCCACTGTCCTATCAAAATGCAACTGTTGCCAACAGTCCCTCATCATTCCAAGGACCTTGATACTATATAAAGCCTGATCTAGCCTTGTTTCACCACCAACTAGTAAAAACAAATAGCAGAATGAGTATGAAAAAGCAGAGTCACGTGAGTCAAAATGTTTACGTAAATTCAGTTCCTATTGGATAAATTGTACAAGCATATAACTGCTAAGTTTCATAAGGAAAAGAACAGTTGTGATCATCTTGTTTCGGCTCACCACCAGATCATTATTTAGCCAATGATTTCAATCATGATATATCTACAAACAGTACAGGAGGCTAGGACACTATCAAATACCATCATAAAAATTACTTGATAGCATTTTTCAAGGTAAAATATAAGAACTGGATGTTCAAGGATTGGGTCCACCAAAATGCCCAGGTTTGGAAAACAATATGAATAGAACCTGAAAGTCTGTTCGGCAGAAATATCAATTTATTATGGAAACAAGATAACTAAATATATAAATGTATGAATACCTTTTGTTACATTTATATACAGGGGCATATATAAAACATGTGTGTATGTGTGTGTGTGTGTGTGTATGTAATTAAATTTGTTCCAGTTAACTGTGGGTTAAAATTAACTAGTGTATTCTGGGCTCTGTTAGGAGCACAAAAATAGAAGTTGTAATGGATGCTGGCCTCTTAACTTGTTTGTACAATGACACAGGATCCGTTGATCTCACATGGACCTACGTTCCTGCCTTGTCCAGACAAGAGAGTGAGTTAAGGAGAAGATACCGAGGAAAGCACTGTAGATCCTCACTGATAGCATCTTTGCCCTGCCTGGAAAGCACTGTGAGTAGGTAAAATGGAAAATGGAAAATGCCATGTGCTCTGCAATGCAGCCAGATGTTGGGTTGTATCAGGAAACTCTACTGAGAGCAGAGGTTCCAGGGAACACAGCTGGAGTTCAAGATAAAAATTCAGCCCTTCTATTTAACAGTGATGTAACTGAGGGTTGGTAACTTAAATTTACTAAACCTCTGCTTTCTTATCTGAGAACTACGCATAATACACAAACTTGCAGTGTTTGGAGAGAAGATTAGCACTTCAGTACTTATACTCCAGATGCTTAAGTGGTAATTATTTTCTAGATAAATTCTCAGACTGATTTTTTCCCTAACAATGATAAAAAATGCATGTGTATAAAAACATGCCTTCGTCTTGATTTAGATATTTTCCCCCTTTGGGGTCATCTCACTTTTTCCCCTCTCATGAAACTGGTGGGTAAGGAGGAAACGTTTAGAACAACTTCAAGAAAAAAACAGCCAGTGTTCCTAATACAATCCCTCTGCCTGTTCCTTTGTTGAGTAGGAAATATAAGGCCAAGTACCTTAATAAACTGACCAGCATATTGCACGTATATGATAAAAATTGTCAAACAGAACGACCACAGAATGGTCAAACCCCTTTCCAATTCTAATGCCTGCAGATGCAGGTGGCATTGGGAGAGAAACTTAATTTTACCTTGTGCTGCACCAAACTTCCATTCAGGCTCTGACAAAAGCCCCTGTAATTGCGTAAGAAAGAACAACAGCGGAAAAGAGAGTGAAAGGGAACTTTGGGGAGTTAAGTTGGTGATAGACTGAGAAAGAGGGGAAGTGGGTAACGGACCAGCAGGCTGAGACATGACACTGGGCCTCACACGGACTGTGACTGAAAGTCATTACCACCTGCAAGCTGCCCATTCAACCATGAGACTGTGTCTTCAGCATTGATTCTGTCCCTGCTGGTCTCAGGCCCAGCGCAGGGCCTCATCAGCTGGGATGCCTCGGGAAGCAAACAGGACAAAAATTAAAGAAGTAAATTTTTTTAAAAAGGAGGAAAAAGAAGCAAGTGCTGGTCTGGTATAAAAGAGTAGCCCTTTGCTGCAGAGATGCTCTTTCTGAATGGGGCCACCGCGAGGCAACGGTGCGCTGCTTCAACAGAAATGGCTCACACGTATCCAGTGTTTTCCACAAGCAGGAGGCAATAAAACCCAAATTAACAAAAGTTTTTTTTTTTCCCAGTATATCTTTTTGAAACCTCTATATCTGTAACATATTAGGAGGAATTATAGATGACCTGTGACTTTAATGCAGATGGTAGGCAGGAAAAAAAATGACAACCTCAAGAATATTACACAAGAAGAGATATATTTTATTTTGGGGGACTTTTTGGGGGGAGGAATAGGTAATTAGGTTTATTTCTTTATTTGTTAGTGGAGGTACTGGGGCTTGAACCCAGGACCTCATGAATGTTAAGCACACCCTTTGCACTGAGCTCTACTCACCTCCTCGAGATCTATTTTAGATTAATAATATTGTAGTATAGCAATATTATAGTAATAATAGTGATAGTATAGTAATAGTATTAAAACTGAAAAGCTACTGAAATAAAACTTTGCACACATTTTCTCACTTTCCACACTAATGCTGTTATTTATATAACTTTAATCCTCTTTCACAGGTGAGGAAAAGGAATGTTATATGTTAAATTGTGTCCCCAAATTAATAGGTTAAATCCTTAACACCCACCCGCACTTCAGAATGTAACCTTATTTGAAAGTAGGGTCATTGCAGATGTGATTAGTTAACACGAGGTTGCACTGGGTAGAGTTATGATTGGGGAAATTTGGACATAAACACATGTGCAAGGAGAAGACCACATTGCTTGCCATGAGCCAAGGAACTACCAGAAGCTAGGAAGAAAACCTAGAACAGATTTTCCCTTACTTCAGAGGGAGCAGAGCCCTGCCAACACCTTGATCTCAGAATTCTAGCCTCCAGAACTGTGAGACAATCCATTTCTCTCTTCCAAGTTTCCAGTTTGTGGTACCTTGTTATTGGTAGCCTTAGCAAAGTAACAGAAGGAGATTGAAAGTGATTAAATGCTTTTCCCAACCTTACAGAGACAATCAGTTGTGAAGCTGAGATTTGAACCCTGACCTATCTGACTCCGCTACATTTATTCAACTCTTAGTTTCTTTTGTTTCTTCAAACAAATACATAGCTACATTGAAAGCACACCAAGTGATATTTGGTTCAATGCATCTGATACCTGGTTATACTCTGCCAATGACATCTATACCGGTGGCTCATCACATCTCTTCTTACACATCACCATAGAGAGGTATCTCCCTGCCTTCCAAAGTGGTCCATTCCTATCTTGAATAATCTGCAATGTTAGGAAGCCATGCGTCTTCCTCAAAGCTTAGCTCAAATCTCAGCCCTTCTGTAAAGCTTCCCTCAAATGACCACATACCTAATGCAGAAAAATTAATAAATCCACTGGAACCTACACAGTATGTTTTTTTAATGCTGCCAACACAGTGCCTTCCTCTCCTTATCACTTTACTCTAATTTGAAGAAGCAAGACAATTTAATGATTTAGAGCACTTGTTCTCAAAGTGTGGTCCCCAAAACTGCAGTATCAGTGCCCCTGGGAGCTTGTTAGAATATAAACTCCCAGCCCCAACCTGAAACTTGCTGAATCAGAAAGCGTGGATGGGGTCCAGCCATTGTCTTCTAAGGAGTTCTCCAAGTGATTGTGACAGATACTAAACTTTGTGAACCTCTGGTTTAGGGCATGGACTTCACTCATGTATAAAGAAGAATGTTGGAACTTGCAATACAGTCTAATGACTGCGTTTATTTCCAATCTATCATAACTGGTTCCATTATAACATATATCAGGCAAATCATGTTAATGATCATACAATAGAATAAACTGAAATATAGTAGATATGGTAGATTAAAGCTTTCCCAAATTAAAGAAAAAATCATCAAAGTGAAAAGGTGAGATAAAATGAGCAAATAGAGACGTACCTAGAAAAACAAAAAGTTATATTAACTTATTAGCAAAACAAATACCTACAAAAGAATAAAACTACGCTGTTTCAAAATTGTACTTTTCAAACTAAAGTTTTTAGAAGAAAATTTTGAGGAGAAAAATATGTATGTGTAGCCTACTAAGAAAATGAAAATTATTTTCTGGGGTTTAGAAACCACACAATGATATACACGTGTACAATTGTTAAAATCACACACCTACACACACACACACACAACATGTTTTCTTGATAATATACTACTCCTACTTACTGAAAGAAGAAAAGACAGAAAAAACCGAAACCACTCAAAAAATGGAAAACCATAGCATAAAATCCCAACTGTGCATTCAACACCAGCTGGATTTCTCATCTGTTTCCCTTGATAAGACATTTTTTCTACTTCCTCATTGACCACTTGATCCTTTCTTTGCTTCCTCAAATCTCTGACCTCTTTTGCCTTTTTCGTTCTCTGCTAATGAACGTATCTTACACTTCATAGAGTAACATTTTCACACCACATAGGAACAATTGCATGTTTCCATGCAGGTTTAAAATAGTCATCTGTCTCAATCCACGTGCTTACTGCTACATTGCAGTAGAAGGTGTCCATGCATCCTGCCAGTGGCCAAATCTTCCACGTCTGGTCTAGATCCCATCTCAAACTGTCTTTCTGGCATTATTAGTTGCCCTTCCTATGCCTCCTTTCTTCTACTTCTACCTCACCATTGTATCCTTCACCAAATGTGTTGAAAATATTGTTAATTCTCAAACTCTAGTTCCTCACTTCCCATTCTCTCTTCCACCCATTCCAGTCTGGCTTCCTATCTACCGAAACTTGCTGTGTTCACAGATGATCTAGTTGCCGAATCAAATACACGTTTTAGTCTTCAATTTTACATTAATTCTGTGTGAACATTGTCAATTGTCTAGAAAGCATCTCTCATTCTTGTCTTCCTTTCTAACAGAATCTTAGCTATTCTAGGCACATAACACTTCATCACTTGGCCACATGCCTCACAAGACTTGTACCCCACTCTCAGCACCATCATGATTAGCCTAAAAGTATTTCCAGTTCTCTTGCTAATGCAGAAATGAGCGGGTGACCTAATTGTTGCTAATGAAATATAAGGAGGTGTTTGTGGAAGACTTCTGGGAAAGATCTGAAAAGGAGAAAGATCTCTTTTAGAGGATGCGAACTCATATAACTCTGTTTTCCACCAGCAAGAGGGAAGCCAGCCTTAAGATGAAATTTACACTGGACAGCAGACCGAGGAGGTAGAAAAATCATGCCTTTACGACCTTGTTAAGATCCTGGATCAGTCAACCACGGTGTGTAATCCAATATACATTCTTGTTGTCTAAGCCAACATCTCTAAGGTGATAAACGTTCCTGTAAGTACTCTTCTCAACATCGTGTCAGATTGGTTTTATGACAATCCCCTGATATTCCTCCTCTTTAGCTACTTCTCCACATTCTAGTTTTCATGATTCTGCTCCTCTTTTTGACTCTAAATTGGAGTGGTCCTAAAGGGCCTCATCTCCTGAACTCCAACAGTGCTGGACTATTCGCATGTCTTTGAATTTGAAACAAATTTGGCTTCATATGCTGACTTTTTGGGGGGGGTGAGGGGCAAGAGTTTTTTTCACAGTCTCCATCTCTTGCCTGCAAAGGTTCTATACATTCTTCAAGTCATGTCTTAAATACGCTCTTTGACAGTCTTTTATGGTTCACCAACTCACCTATTTCAGAGCTCCTGCTGTAATTTCTCATAGGTTTCTCCAGTTTTCCTTTATAGCACTTGTCTCAATTCATTTTTTAATCTTGATAACACCATTGACAAAACTTCTCCAAATAGGAAAAAAAAATTAAAATTAGATGATATCACAGGTTAAATACAGGTGCAAATATTAAATAGCATGATGCTAAATCAAAGACATGTGTACATTAACAGAAAACTATGTAGCTTTATACTGATGAATATAAAGAAGATTTGATATCCAGTGCAAATGAGAATAAATAATATTTATTGATTCCGGTTATTAAATAACATTTCTCATTAAAATATCCTAGCCATATATTCTTTCTAAATTAATCTTTTGGTTTGATATAATACCTATTAACATGTCAAATTATTTTAATGCTTCTGACAATAATGTGTCTAAATTGTCACTAAAAACTATTTGTAAAAGTATTTTTAAAGCCATTCTCCAAATTACTGTTTTAGAATGAATGTGGTATAGCACATAATCTAGAATTTTCAGGAAATTTTTAGAAATGGAGTACAAGAGGACTTTTAAACCATTATTAAATGGTATTATAAAACTAAGATAATTAAAATTAGGATGATAAAATATCATATTATTTGCATACAGATCAATAGAACTATCTGTTGACTCAAAAAGTAGATCAATGGTATTTATATGTATATGTGTATATATGTATAATATCAAATGTATTATTCATTAGACAAAATACTTTGTAAAAAAGAATCACATACTGATTTATTTTAAGTTAATCTTTATCTTATACAGTAAAGCAAATGCCAAGGATATTTAATATTTCATTTAAAAATGGAAAAATAAATATTAAAAAATAATTTATAGGTGATTACTTAAAAATACTGTAATGTAGAATATTATTTGAAAGTGTTACCAAAAGTTGAATTACAAATTAAGTGGTTTAGAATTATTGTGATTGTAATGCAGGAAAAACAATGAAGTAAAGTAAAACAGATGACAAGTGGAGAAATCATTAAAATGTAAATGCAAAAGACATACATAATAAAATATTATTTAAAACTAATATAGAGAAGACAGTATTCACCCTCCAGGCTATTTCCTTCTACATCCCCAGTTGTGTGTTCTCAATCTTCTCTGCTAGCCTTGCATTCACTCTAGATTGATGCTTAAAGAGACCTATTGCCTCATAATATTAAGAACAGAAGCTCTTAATTCCAATGGATCTGAATTCCATTCCTAAGTCTTTCTGAATTTGGGCATCAATTAATAAATAAATAAATTCCTTCTGTATTTGTAAAGTAGAGGCAGAAGATACACCTACTTTATAGGATTAGGGAAGAGAATTTGCCGTGAGCTGTTTACTGTAGTACCCAGCATGTAGTGAGGGTTTAATATATATTAGCTATTTTAGTATATATACAAACAGAAAAAAGTTGAAGGATTGCATTTTCGTAGAAGAAAACAGGATTTGCATATTTCAAATTTCTAGAGGGGAAAAAAGGAAGAACAAGTAACAAAAATTGGTAGGACATAAAGGAAGCATAATGCAAATAAGAAAAACTAAAATGAAATGACAAAATTAAGACCAACTATATCTGATGTGATGATAAGTGTAAATGTGTTAAAATTCTCCCACAAAAATTTCTCAGGTTGAGTTTGAAATACTTAACACAGCTTGATATTGTCTACAGGAATCACATGGGAAATGTGCCTTGTATATGGTTTATTATCAAAACCACTACAAAAATGTATGTGTGTGAGAGGAACTCTTTTAGAAATAAGTGAAATGCCAAATGGAAGCATTTCCAAATGTCAATCATGACAGTAGACAGTTTGAAAACTACAGACATTTTATTGCCAGACTAATTTGACAATGCCAATACATTAATTATTTAATTAAAAAAAAAAAACTCTAGTGCTTTATTTTTTGAATATATTATTTTCTCTTTTATGAAGAAAGCCTCTGAATAACTCACTATGTAGAGGGTCCTAGTAAGTTTGTTCCTGACAATTTTTACTTATTTTCAGAGAGAAATTTTTTAACATCTTATCTTTGCCAGGTAAATCGTTCAGTGATTGACACTAGAGAATAAAATATTAAAATATTCAAGTGTAGCCAGCTAAAGAGTTTTTATATATACTTGGAAATCCAAACAATAAGATTGAACAAGCATCTCAGTGCTACAGCAAAAGTTAAGGAAATTAGAGACAATTACATGGGGAAAAAGCTTGTAATTAGTACAGTTACAGTTAGAAGAAGAACTCCTCAAGAGTTCCCTGGTGAAAATGCCTTTATTAGCAAGCCACACCCTGGGGCACATTTATTTATTTTCTTTTGTACTTATTTCACCCTTTAAATAGCAATCCATATTAGACACTTTCTTAGACGTCTGAGTTGCTCTGCTTTCTTTCCATTCGTTATCCTCTTCAAATTATAGTGGAATCATTTCAATTGACATGATTTGTCATTGTTCTTTTTTCTCTCTAAAGGATTTTTATTCAATTCTGTATTTATTTGCTCATCTCCTCAAAAAAGTGATAAGAAAATCAAAGTCCCTTATCTTTAGAAATGTAGTTTTTCTCTAAATTTACTTAAAGTATCTTTTTCCCCCCTTTCCCTATGCTTTCCTCCAGCCATAGAATATTTGTTCTTAAATGATCAAATAGTGTTATATGGTACACCTTCAAGAACTATGAATTTGTACAATTTAAAATTAATTTTGATTCTTAAATAAATTTTTATTTTCATACTGTCAGTCTACAGGAACTTGCTTTACTTCTCTTTTGGGATCTTAAATTTTGGGATAGGTTTACTGAATAAATTAATAACTCAATCTTTGTGATAAAAACTACTTAATATGTACTAGTGTAAAATAAACCTCTATAACTTTAAAACTTCAATATTTTCTTCTCCATGAAACTTTCAATATACAAAACTATCTAGAGTAAATGTGAAATCATATTTTCCCCAATAAATGTTCTTCTTTAAATATTAAGTTGGAAAGTCAACATAAAAAGTGTATTAATTCCTCTTGCTTGAAATGCTCTTAGTAAATCGTTCTCTGTCCAAAAATGAGAAAATGTGGAATATTAATTCTAACTCCAGACTAAATCACTCACCAGTTAAGAGTATCTGTTTCTAAATTATTTCAATCATTCTGAAACTGCAAATAAAAATATGTGCAGTATTTTTAAGAATCACAAGCACTTTGAGATTTATGAAATGGGGGAACCTTAGCCATTTTTCCATTCAGCTGTTGCAACCCTGAGAGTTATTGATGGATTAACGATATGTGTAAGTGGCAGTGATATAAGTAGGTGGAAAGTTTCAGAAGTCTGGAATGTGTAAGTTTTATGTCAAGTGACTTTGAAATGGAGAACTCCTGCAGTTCACTTACAGCAGCATGAAATAGCTATTCACTTAGGTTCCAATTTTAGCCTCTATAATTGGTTTGCTGAAAAACAATAATACAAAATTCTTATTCAAGAAATTTTTCTATAGCAACAAGGCTTTATTTTATTACCTACGTATTTTGGTTTAGTTTTTAAGAGTCAGGTAATTCCCAAAGAGGTTTGTATGTTTCCATTGAATTTTTAAAAGTAATGAGTTTCCACCTTATAAATGAAAGATAGGATGGAAGGTTAATTTTGCAGTGGGAGAAGTTACAGGAACCAGTAGACCACATTTGTATTTCATGCCAGCAGACAATTTGCCCCATTTGCTCAATGGGAGCCAAGTGGTTACTTCCATCAGTGGTTAATTAGCAGGGGATGCAATTTCAATATGTTCTGAGACGTAGACTTTTACGTACATAGTTTATCCATTTTACATCTAATCTTCAAAATCACAGCAGCTGGTCAGTGGGACAGACGCTGGGTTCCCATGGCTCCTGCCACTCAGTGTGTTTTGTGGGACCACCTGGTAGACAGGACAAAACCAGGTGCCTTTTTGGTCTTCAGTCACCATAGTAGATAGTATTACATGAATAGTGCATTTTTAAGAAGGCCTATACAAGAAATAAGTTCATAGGGATTATGCATGCAGCAAAAGTTATATACAATATGAATAAACTTTATCATAACACACAGCCTAGAATCTTTGAGAAACTTCACGCAAATCTTCACCTATGGAATCTTTAGAAACTGGATTTAAATATGTAGGTGCTTTCAATTCTCTGCTAAATACCTATGCATGGTACTAAAGTCCATAGCTCTGTCTTCTTTTAATGTTTATATAGACCTGAAATTTACTGACTTTCTGAATCTTACTTGGCTATTTATACACATGTCTCCATTGTATCTGATTCCCAACGAAAAGAAAAATGTCCTCCTCTCTCAATTAAAAAATATTTTTCTTTTATTACTCTTTAAGTTGCCATTGTTCTTCAGTTGGACAAAGCTGTACACATAAATTTGACAACTTAGCTGAAATAAACCAATATCTAAAAAAACCCCACAAACTACCACAATTCATATAATATAAAATAGATTACTTGAACAGCCCTGTAACTCTGAAAGAAACTGAATTCATAGTTAGAAACCTCCTTCCCACTCAAGAAAAATATCCAGTCCAAATTATTTCACTGAAGAATTCTACTATATTTTAAAAAAGAACAAACATCAATTCTCTTTATAGAAAATAGAGGAGGAAGGAATATTTTTCAGTTCATTTTACAAAAATACATTAGTATTACCTTGATAGCAAAATTAGACAAAGAAAAAAGCTATACCAATATCCTCTTGAATATAGATGCAAAAGTCCTTAACAAATTATTAACAAACAACTCAGCAATATATAAAAAAGCATTAAACACCAATATCAAATGAGGTCTATTCCAGGAAGTCAAAGGTGGTTCAATATTTAAAAATCAATCTAAACCAGATTACATGACCATATTGATCTATGTAGAGCAGTCATTTGACAAAATTCAACATTCATTCAACATTAAAAAAAATATTTTCAGGAACATGGGAATAGAGGAAAACTCTTCAACTTGATAGAGTATGTTCCAAAAACCTACAGAAAACAATTTACTTAATGGTAAATGACTGAAGTTCCCTACGTAAGATCAAGCATAAGCAAGGATGTCTCCTCTCAATACTTTTATTCAGCACAATGGTAGAAGTTCTAGCTAGCGCAAAAGGGCAAGAAAAAGGAAATTAAGGATTACAAATCAGAAAGGAAAAAAAAAAAAACTTTTGCCCTTTTTGCAGATGACATGCTTTTTCACATAGAAAATTGCTAATTACCTACAAACAAACAAGATAAAACAAAGAAAACCCTCCTAGAGTTAACAAATGAGTTTAGCAAGGCTTTAGAATAGAAATTAAACATGTAAAAATTAATATTTTTATATACTAGCAATGAACTTGAGGACATTGAAATTAAAACATACAATACCAATACAATTGTGCAAAAAATAAAATACTTATATGTAAACCTACCAAAAAATGTGCAAGACTTTTTTATGCTAAAAACTACAAAATACTGAGGGAAGAAATAAAAGACCTAAGTAAACAGAAAGCCATTATGTTCATGGATTAGAAAATTGACATAGCAAAGATTGCAATCTCCTCAAACTGATGTACAAATTTAACAAAATTCTTATCAAAATCCAGCAAGAATTTTTTGTAAATATAAACAGTATTATTCTAAACTTTATATGACTAGACAAAGAAACTAGGATATCTAAAAAAAATTTTGTAAAAGAAGAATAAAGTGGGAGGACTCAGTCCATCTTACTTTAAACTTATTATATACCTATCATAATCAGGAGTGTAGTATTGTTGAAGGAATAGACACATAGCTTCTTGGAACAGAATTGAGAATCTAAAGTGAAATCTACACAAATATGCCCAACTGAAATTTGACAAAGATGCAAAAGCAATTCCCTGGAATAATTATAGTCTTTTTAACAAATGACTCTTTAGCAAATGGACATTTATAAGTAAAGATAAATAAATAAACAAATAAAGAATTTGGGCTAATTCTCATATCTTATACAAAGTTAACCCAGAACAAATTATGGACTTATTTTTTGGTGGGGATGAGGTAATTAGGTTTGTTTGTTTGTGTGTTTATTTAACTGGAGGTACTCGAGAATGAACCCAGGACCCTGCACATGCTAACCATGTACTCTACCAATAAGCTATAGCCCCCCCACCCCTGGACTTAAATGTAAAATGTAAAATTATAAAACTTCAGCAGAAAACATAAACGATCTTTAGGATCTAGGATTAGGCAAAGATTTCTTAGATTTGATAGCAAAGTATGACCCATAAAAATTGCTAAATTATATTTAATCAAAATTTAAAAGTTTTGTATTGTGAAAAGCCCTGTTAAGAGGATGAAAAGAGAGCTAAAGTCTGGGAGAATATACTTGCAAAGCACCTATCCAACAAAGGATGAGTATCTTGGATATACAAAGAATTCTCAAAACGCAACACTAAAAAATAAAATAAAAACATTCAATTAGAAATAGGATTGAAAAATAAGAGACATTTCATTGGCTAGGATATACACTTAGCAAATAAGCACATGAAAATATTTTCACCATCATCATCCATTGGAAGGCAACTTAAAAACACAATGAGATATCATTATACATCTATTAAAGTAGCTGAAATACAAAAATAGTGAAATAACTAAATACTAGGAATGATGTAGAGAATCTTCATCACTCCTACATTGCTGGTAAAAGTTTGAATGGCTCAGCCACTCTGGAAAATAATTTAGTGGATTCTTAAAAAATTTAAATACGTGATTACCACATGTCCTAGCAATTGAACTCCTATGCATTTTTCCAGAAAAAATGAAAACTCATGATCACAAGAAAATTTTTACACAAATATTCAGTACCTCTTATCATAATGGCTAAAACTTGGAAATAACATAGATATTTTTCAGTGAGTGAATAGTTAAACTACATCCATACCATAGAGTACTATTCAGCAATGGAAAGGAACAAACTACTGCCACATGCAACAAACTGGATGAAACCCCAAATAATTATGCTGAGTGAAAAAAGCCAATCCAAAAGAGTTACTCTATGATGCCATTAATATATTATTCTTGAAGTCACAAAATTTAGAAATGGAGAACAGATTAGTGGTTGCCAGAAGTTAAATTATATGTAAGTGTGGAACTAAACGGAGTGTGGTTTTAAAAGAGCAATATGCGGAATCCTTATAGTGATGGACATATTCTTCCATCTTGACTTTCAAAATCCTTGTTGTGATATTATATTATATTTTTGCAAGATTTAAGGAAATTAATAATAATGATGGTTCAAACAAGTCTAAGGGTTAGAACATGGAGCAGCTCCAATTTCAACATTTTCTTTCCAGCTAGTTCTGGGTAACACTGGTGAGGCCAAATGTACTCAATATTCAGAAAATACAAGACACAAATACATACACTTGTCGATTATGTGGTAGAGACATCTAAATTTTTTATAAGGACCACTGCTGACGCCACCAAAACATAAAAAAGTAAAATATGAGAAGATGTGTGGATATTAAAAGGACCAAACCTAAATTCAAATTCTTAAGATTAAGACAATGTAAATCTTAAATATGAAATGTGTTTATTTTGTGTTTGTATAAGATATAAAACAGATTAAATAGATTAAATGCAGCTTTAAAAGGTGATTCATTTCATAACTTGCACAAAACATTCTGACGTTAAGCTAGGGATGGAAAAAAAAGAAAAGTGCTTTTGTTACAACCAACCTTTGCTGAGTTTTCACTACGCTTTCAGCAGAATGTAAAGCATAGTGTGGAATGTAGAACAGCATGGGCCACAGTTCTCATCTCCAAGGACAGCACATCCAGTTGAGAAGACAATACCTACATTTACAAGACAGAATTGATCTATACACAACAGGATTTTTTTTAGCAGAGAGTTTCACGGAATTGATTGAAAGTCCAATAAGAATTCGGACAACAAGGCTTCCTGCTCTCCATCTTGACAATAAAGATTTTAAGAAGATGAATGAATTAAATAAAGTTTTGAAAGATGAGTGAAAATTGTCTGCAAAGAGATGTAAAAGAAAAAGTCAAGGTAAAGTTTATGAAGGAAGCCAAGAGGACAGAGACTAGCAGGAAGAGTATGTCTTTAAAAAAAAAAAAAAATGAAGAACAAAGGAAATAGATATGTAAAAAGTTTGATTAAAGAGATCTTGAAAGCCAAGGGGGAGGCCAGCCAGAAATAGTCAGTCACAGGAGAGTCTTTGAGCAAGGAAGTGACTTGATAAAATTGGCTTTAAATAAATTGATGGAGAGACTGGAGCTAGAAAAGTAAGCAGGGAGAAGAAGATTGAAAATAAGTCATGAGGTAGGAAGCTAAGCTAAGCTAAAGTGTTGGTGCAGGGGATGGAGATAATTTATCAGAAGACTTAATGAAGGAATTGTCAGTGTGGTGTAATTTCAGAAAACATATACATTGAATCTCAGCCGCTCTCGGGACTACTTAATAACCAAACAAAATAACTGTCCAATGACAGTAAAAAAGAAAAGGTGTGCACCTGTTTGTGTATTTAACTACTGTTGACTGAAATAAATGTGCAGCCTAAAAGTTAAGAGTTATGTTTTATTTGGCGGACACTTCTGAGGACTTGAACCCCTTTGAGCCTGGGATGACAGCCTCTCAGATGGTTCTGACGGACTGCTCCAAAGGGGTAGGGGAGGAGCCAGCATATACAGGAGCTTTACAACAAAGACCAGGTAGTTGGAACATTAAAAGATTACTTGTTAACTAAAGAAAACCAGGCATCTCAAGTTGAAGAATTTGTGCTTTTCTATGTCTGGGAGGAAGCAAACATTTGGGCTCATTGAATTCATTCCTTTGACAAGCACCTAGCTATCTAGGGCCGGTATCCTGTCCTTTTTTATTCTGCATCCCCTCAGGGTGCACCATGGTGAGTGGCTGCAGAGGCTGGGCTGCAGGCTTGTCTTCACTGATGGTTGGTGGCAGTGGCTGATGACTTGATGGCTTCAGCATTCTTTGTTTACTGATGTGGTTTGCAGCGTTTTTCATTCACACCACCAATTCACCTAACTCAAGGAATCATTTTTATATTAAATGAATGAAAGAAATGAAGTACCATTACTGAAACACACCTTAATGAAAATTATTAAATAGTTTGATGAGTGAAAGATTTGAATCATATGCCAAAAATAAGAGAGCAAAATCAAAGTGCTAGCTTTTGGTTCAGTGGAGTAACTTACAGTTTCTCATCTAGTCTTTGCTCTCTCTTAGCTTTATTACTGGGAAGAAGGAAATTTCTTCCCCCTTCATCACCTACATATTTCAGTTGTCTTATAAGATTAGCTCACATTTTGAACTCTTACCCTGTGCACAGGCTAAACAGGCACACCTCTTCTGCATCCCACTGCTGTCAAAGCACTTTCTACATTTTATTATAATTTTGTATTTACTGAACATCTTTTAATTAGATGATGAACTCCCTTTTTTAAAATTCAGAACAGATTTACAATGAAAGAAAAAATCAGGAAAAACAAACCCAAAACACAGTGTTAAATAAATGGCTAAGTGACAAAGGTAACTTCTGTCCTCAGAAAACTTCTATTTGAAGTTCAAAAGGATTGGAAGAAGGACAATCACCCCTTCTTAGGTCTCAGATGAGAGTAGAAAGGAGGTCTCAGATGAGAGTAGAAATTATGCGCAATGAAAACACTTAACTGGCAAGTAATTCTCAGTCCTGGAAAGCCCTGCATATTCACATATACGCCAAGTGCACATGTATTCACCCGTATTTGGCCTCTTCCCAAATATTTTGTGAAAATTCTACTTTCTGCAGTGGTCAGGAATGAAACTCAACCTGGCTTTCATGGCTTTGGTTTTCTCTTCTCATTCTATCACCATTTTCTGGATAAATGTCCTTCATGAGTGGAAATACATGAAGGCCTGGATACCTTCTCCTTTGACATCCCTCATTTAGGAAAAAGAATTCATGGAAATAGACGTCATGGATCATGACAACTTCTCAGACCGTGCCCTTTCATTATTAAAAACTGAGAAGCAGCCTCCCTGAAAATAAAACTACAATGTGTGAAACTAGTAAAGTAAGACTCTCAGATTTGCAGATACTAATATATATAAAGTAGATAAACAACAAGTTCATACTGTATAGCACAGGGAATTACATTCACTATCTTGTAGTAACCTATGGTGAAGAAGAATATGAAAACCAATGCATGTATGTTCATGTATGACTGAAGCATTATGCTGCACACCAGAAATTGACACAACGTTGTAAACTGACTATACTTCAATAAAAAAGTATATATACAAAGCAATTTTAATTAAGGAAATAAAAGACTCTCAGGCAAGATGTGAGGTTAAGTAAGGTTATGTCTTGCTCTTAGATTTGCAGTAAGTAGTTTGAAGAAAGGAATCCTAAAACCCCAATTCAATGGCTTTGGGTATCTAGTTTGCAGTGAGCTCCCAGAATCAGTCTCTTCTTTCAATCTTTTGAAGTTCAGACACTGTTGCCCTTCACATTTTGGAAGCTGCAATGCAGGAAGCTCAAGTACAAGCCTGGGGTGATGCTGTGGAGTCCCACTTTTTCATCAAATTGACTTTGGGAAACTAACTTCCTTCAGTGGCTTCTGGGGAAAAAGATAATTGATTCTTTGGGGTGGCTGTTGATTTAACTCGCTTCACTATTCTTGTTTTATAGTTTTGTGTGCCATATATACAGCATCCAGGGAGCACAAAGAGATGGAAATATGCACCAGGTTAACATGCTTTATTTTCACTGAAATAAAACGACATTTAAAAAGCAGGGACACAGTAATATCTGTGTTTCTTCCTCACAAAACTCTCAATAATGTATAATGCTGATTTCATTCCTCAGTTTCTAGATAAGGCTGCCCTCACCTCAAGCTCTGTGCGGCTTTCAACGACACTGGCTTATTTCTCACTCCCACTAGTGGTGGTGGGTTTCATGGGACTCTGAAACTCATGCGCTCTCATTTCAAGATTCAGGCTAAATGAAGGGCTCCTTCTCGGGACATACTGCTCTGGTAGCAAAAGAGAAAAGCAAGAGAACTGGCAAAAACATGCTATGGGTACACAATTTCAATTACAGTCCGCCAGCCAAGCAAGTCACTTGGCCAGGGCTGCCAGTGGGGCAAAGGACTACACTGTTCCCTGGGAAAGCGCTGAAAACTAAAGGGCGATGAACAGGGAGGACTGAGGCTCTAGTAGAGAACGGGGAGCAGATAATTGGGAATTTACACTCAGCATCTGTTTATATAACAATTATTTCTCTTGGCCCCCTTTTATTTCCATTTCCCTTTTTCATCTTCCTCCATTTCTACTCCTTTTTCTTCTGACAGCAAATATTTGTAAAAACACCCTGTTTCAATATTGCTCAAATGTGAGTGATGCAAAATACCATTTTACAGGGAAATTATACCTGTGGATTCCTGCCATTGAATTATTTTTATCATAATGTTAGTATTTAAATATTTACAGAATAAAACCAGCATAATTTTCTTGTGCTTATATCTCATTTACAAGCAGGAAAGAAAAATACATTTATATATTAAATACAACAAAACTGCAAAATATTAACATTTAACTTTAAACATTAATTTATTGTGCCCGGTGATAAGTTTTTGCATAAACTATCCCAACTATGTCAAGTTAAATTGTGGAAGAAGTATTATCTGGCCCAATTCAGGGGTAGTGTTTTGACTGTAATAATGTTAATGTGGAAAATGCCTATTTGCATTAATATGTGTAAAAATGACATTAATGCATTTAATTTATCTTTGTATCCTCCAAGACCTGCCAAGGTGCCTGGTTCATAGCAGATGTAAAGAAATTATATGTCAAACTTTATTTACCAGCTCGTGATAATCAGACCCCATATTTAACAAATGTTTAAGAAAATGATCCCTCAGCTGTTTAGTCTTATGAGTGCCAGGCACCCTGTCAGGCATGGAGAATATGATGAAAAGCAAAAGAGATTATTTCTTAGCCTGTAATAAATAAAGGAAAAATGTGGTAAATGTTAAGAAGTAGAATTATCTATTGCTTAGGAATATTTAACAGGACAATTAATCTAGTTGGAAAGATCAGAAAGTTATGATTGAGGAAAGATATGAAGAAAAAGAAGAGTTAATCATGGAATAGGGGAGAGAAGGAGAAGGCATTTCTGGCAGAAAACAACTGTGCAGGTATTGTGGTGGGAGGGGACACAGGGGATCAAATAAGACCAGTCTACTAGACCACAGGGAGAAAAAGGAAGCACGGGGTGTAATACTGCTACAGAGATGCATTAGATGAGGTATTAAGCATTAGTATTGTGAAAGTTTTTATTTTAAGAAAAAATGGAAGCTACAAATATGTTTTATGCAGAGAAACCTGATCAGACATATAGCACAAAAATAAGTGGCTGCAGATTATGGTCAGGTGAGAAAGTAGGAAGATCCTTTCCCCATAAACCTGGGGGAAAAATGCAAAAAATAAGCCAAACAAACTCACACACACACAAAATCATGTAAAGCCCCAAATATCTTTTCAGTGATTTGTAAATTAATAAAACCAAAGGCATAAAATGATATGAGAAGCATTTTTGCTTCAAAAAATCCTGCTGAACTTAAAAGAGTGCACATTAGAAGAGTGGAAATCTGTGACATTCTGACTGAAGGCTGTTTCTTAACACAGTCACATCCCCATAAGTTAGTACACATGAAAGTTCTGCCAGAGTAGGGAAAGGCATAAGGAACAGCAGCTTCTGCTGCCATCAAAGGGGGCTCCCTCACTTTGTAGGAATGGCAATGCCCACTCTCAGTGGCAAGAAGGACCAATGGCTCTATTAGCCTGATGCAATAGTTATTACCTACAGGAATATCTTTGAGGCTTGATTGAGGCTAAGACATAGAGGACCTAAGCCAACCACACACTCCTGACCAAATCTGAGGATGCTCACATGCACACAGAAAACTAAAAATGGCTCAGTGGAAAGTAAAATCTGGAGTAGATATAAGAACAATCTAAATTTGCATGCACTTTCCTACACATGCAGATATAGCTCATATGCAGAGTATAAAAATCTTATGATCTTGGGATGGATGAGCATAACCTTAATTATTAGTTGATAACTAAGGTATATAAACATTGAGTAACCTCTTAAAAATAATTTTAAAAAATAAGAATAATAAAAAAGAGGAACTGAGCAAAAACATCAATAGCAGCACACTGAAAGCAAGACAGAGTTCATAGATTAAGCCCTAACAATCATTAAATGAAAAATAATAAATAAATAAGTGAAATAAACAAAAACCACAAACCATCATCATGGGGCAGAAATCAGAGTCCAGAGTTGCTACAACTAGTTTATCTAAAATGTTCTGTTTTCAACAAAACATTTTTGAGATATGTGAAGAAACAAGTGTGATTCAACTTATGAAAAAACAGTCAATGCAGACTATTTCTGAGGGGTCTCAGGTGTTACATTTAGCAGATAGACTTCAAAGCAACTATAACTATGTTCAAAGAGCTAAAGGAAAGCATAACGACAATAAATCAAAACTAGATATGCTAAAATTCCTAAATTAAAATTAAGAACTAAATTGAAATTTAAGAGTGGAAAGGTACAGTAACTGAAACTGAAATTTGTTAGTGGGACTCCACAGCAAACTGAATAACTAATTAAAAATCTATTTTATAAGAGAAGCCCAGGCCCAGATGGTTGCACTGGAAAATTCTCTCATAGATATATTTATTGAAGTATAATCAATTTATAATGTTGTGTCAATTTCTGGTGTACAGCATAATGTTTCAGTTATACATATACATCTATATTCATTTTCATATTCTTTTTCATTATAGGTTACTACAAGATGCTGAATACAGTTGCCTCTGCTATACAGAAAAAACTTGTTGTTTATCTGGTTTTGTGAGGATTTCCTTGTATTTCTGATGTAAGAGATATTCTGCCAAACTTCAGTAGGTATTCTGTGTGATTTACTCCATATGTAGCTGTGGTTTTTGCTGTATTTGTGGGAGAGGGTAAACTAGTCATCCTTCTACTCTGCCATCTTGGCCCAGCTCAGAACGAGTGTTTCTTGAAATATCTTTTTTTTTCTTGTTCTTGGTCTAGTTTCACTTGCTCACAGGGTGCTGTGTGCAAAGGACTCGCACCTGGCCCTTTAGATCAGAGTTCTTGGTGCGAAAGAGCTGTGCCTGACCCTTCAGCTGGCTGGGCCGTGTGCAGCGACATTGCATCTGACAATCAAATATTTAAAGAATAAATAATACCAGTCCTTCACAAAGCTTTACATAATTTAGAAGAGTGGGACACGCTATCCAACCCAAACTATGAGTCCAGTGTTACCCTGATACCAAAACAAGACTAAAATTTCACAAGAATATTACATACCAATATCCAAGATGAATTTATGGACAAAAAAATCTGTAATGATATTAGCATACTGAGTCAGCAATGAATAAAAGGATTATATACCATGGCAAGTGGGACTCATCTCAGGAATGCAAAGTTGGTCTAACAACAAAAAATCAATTAATATTATACTATAGTAAAATAAAGGACAAAAAAACACATTATTATTTCAATAGAGGTAGACAAAGAATTTTAAATATCACAACACCAATTCATGATAAAAACTCCCCCCAAAATTGGAATAGAAGTATACTTACTCAGCCTGGTAAGATCATCTCTGAAAAGTTTATGAGCAACATCAAAGTTAATGTTGAAAGACAATATGTTTCCCCTAAGGGTTGGAATAGGTAAGAATGCCTAATTTTGCCAATTCTACTCAACATTGTTCTGTAGGTTCTAACTAGTATGATAAGGCAGTAATGGAGGGGCAGGGCATTCAAATTGGAAACAGAGGAATAAAGTGTCTTTATGATTTTAAAGTTGTATGACGAAAATCCTAAAAAAAATTCGTGGGGATGAGGATGGTTACTAGACATATAAGTAAGTAAAAAATTCTAGGACAGAAGATTAACGTAAAAAAATCAATTTTCCTCCTATTCACTAGCAATGAAAAACCTGAAAAGAAAATTGTGAAAACAATTCTTATTTCAATAGCGTCAATAATAATAAAACACAGATATAAAAGAAGGAAAAAAGGAATGGAAATACTCTCAAACTGAAACCTACAAAACATAGCTGAGAGAAATTAAAGATGATCTAAAATAATGGAAAGACATTTCATTTTCACAAACTGAAGACTCAATATCATTAAATGATAATTCTCCCCAGATAGATCTATAAATTCCATGCAGTCTCTTTCAAAATTACAATACTCTCTTGTAGAAATTAAGTAGATTCTGAATTTCATATGGAAGTTCAAAAAACCAAGATATCCATCATAATTTTGAAAAAGAAGAAAGTTGGAGAATGCACAGTATTTGATTTCAAGGCAAGGTATAAAGCCATAGCAATCAAGATAGTGAATTGGCACAAAGATAGGTATATAGATTAATGGAAGAAAATTATGGGTCTGAATGATGGCGAGACAATTGTAAATTCCTATGTATAAAGAAGAAAAAATGAAAGAGGAAGAGGAGGAAGAGGAAGAGAAGAACTTAGACTTTTAACTCACACTATATGAAAAAATTAATTCAGAACTGATCAGACACCTATATATGAGAGTTAAAACTATAAATCTTCTAAATCAAATGTAGGACAAAATCTTTGTGACCTAAAGTTGGGCAATAAATTCTAAGAAATGACGATAAACATAAGGGAAAAAAAGGAATACACTGGATTTTATCAAAATTAAAAGTTTTGTGCCTCAAAAATATCATTTAGAAAATCCATAGACTAAGAAAATATTTATGTCAAACATCTGAAAAAGACTTGTACCGACTCACAGACATAGAATACAAACTTGTGATTGCTGGGGGAAGGGAGGTGGGAAGGGATAAACTGCGAGTTCGAGATTTGTAGATACTGACAGGCACATATAAAATAAACAAGATTATACTGTATAGCACAGGGAAATATATTCAAGATCTTGTAGTAGCTCACGGTGAAAAAGAATATGAAAATGAATATATATATATAGTCATGTGTGACTGAAAAATTGTCCTGTATACCAGAAATTGACACAACATTGTAAACTGACTATAACTCAATAAAAAAAGAAAAACATACAAATTAATTTGTAGCCATAATATATAAAGAACTCTTTTGATTTATTATAAGTAGACCAAAAAAACAATTAAAATGGACAAATTCTTTGAGTAGACATTTCACTAAAGATTTTACTACCAAAAGCTAATAAAGCACATGAAAAGTCTTCAACCATATTAACTATTAGAGAGATGGAAATAAAATCACAAAGAGATATCGCTATACACCAACTAGAATGCCTGCAATCAAAAAGAGATACAATACCAATGTTCGGCCAAAACGTGGAAAATCGAATTCTTCATACATTGCTGACTGAAATGTAAAATAATCTGACTTCTTTGGAAAACCATTTGGCAATTTCTTAAAAATTTAATTTTCCTATAAGACCAAGTTGTTTCAATCTTAATAATATACCCAAGAGATAAAAAAAAAACAACCCATGTGCCTCAAATGACATATATACAGATGTTCACAACAGCATTATTCATAATAGCCAGAATTTGGAAACAATGTGAATTCCCACCAACTTGTAAATAAACAGACAGGATGTGATAATATACATATTAAACATTATTAATCAAGTAAAAGAAATGAACTACTGGTACACACAATAATATGATATAGAAACTTAAACCATTATGAAAAGTGAGAGAAGCCAGACAGGAAAGGCTACCTATTGTATAAGTGAATGTTTATTAAAAGCCCAGAAAATGTAAATTATATAAAGACTGATAGCAGATCAGCTGATGCATGGCATTGCTAGTGAGAGTCAGGATTAGATGTAAACAGGTACAAGAGAGATTTTGGAGTTTATAGAAATGTTCTAAATTGTGATCATTATTAAATAACTCTATAAAGTTGCTAACAATCAGTGAACTGTACAATCACAATGGGGAAACTTTGTAGTACGCAAATTATCTCTTAATAAAGCCATTGAAAAATGAGTGGCTGCAGAAAACTGTTTTGTGGGTGGTAAAGAAGGGATTTGATACAGGGGATTAGTTAGAAATACATTGCACAAATACAGGTAAAAGGAGATGAAATGAAAGTGTCAAGCATACACCAATGTACAGAGTTAGAAATGGAAGTGACCCTAGAGATCTGTGTCTTCCCACACTACTGGATTTTAAATTAAAACTCGGTAAGTGTAGGTGACTTTCCTATTCTCATATATAGCTTTATTAGAAGAACGAAAAGTAGATCTTAAGTCTGTTGAAATATTCAGCACTCATTATATTTTTCATTTATTTAAGAGTTGGTAAAAACTCAGATGAGATTGTTAAAAGCAAAGTTTTCTCTTTAAAAAACACTATTGTTCTTTAGAATCGGCACAAAAAAGCAAATGCTTTTGTATGAACTGTGTTAGATGGGCTCTAGGTGAGTGCTGAAAATGAAAATAAAACCAGCTAAAGGTGTTATTCAGAACTTTTAAAAATTTGAATACATTTTTCCAAAGGAAACATAATGAATATCAATTTGTCCAAAAAAAAAAAAAAACCCACAACTATTAACATTAAAAAGTGGTTAAAAGGCAAGCAATTTCCTTGAAACCATAGAGAAGATGTAATTCTGAAGTGCTTGTTCCACTTGGCAAATAAGGAGTGGGAGTTGGTGGGTGGGGGGGTTCGGGGGTGGGGATGGCATCAATATGATCAGTTAACTCAGGCAGTAAAAATTGTGTTCAGTTCAATTCATTCATTTCAGAATGACTATTAGATCCTTTCGGGTTTAGCAAAAGGAGTAAAGATTCAAAAAAGCTACAATTTCCCCAGAAATAAGATAAGCAAATTTCAGTTCACTTTCCCTGAATTAATGCTGAATTACTGATTTTATTTCTGGAAGGGAAAAATGATCCACATTCCATATCTCTGCAATTTCAAGGTGACAAGCTTAGCCTGTGAAACACTACATGTATGGAAAATCAGTCCAAGAAATTTTTTTTCCTGTGAAGCACATATTTCAATAACTAACCTACCATCAAGTGACACCTACTATAATAAAAATACCTTTCTTACAAGGAATACTAGTAGCTTAATATACAGTGCTATTCTTATCTATAAGCACCTATTTTGATGAGGAGTGAATCTGGAGTTCGTTAACACAATGCCAGCTGGTGAACATATCAACGGATAAGTGAACGAATGAGTAAATGAATGAATAAAAACTGGCATCACAAACTTGTACAAAAATCATGTTAGCACATTTCCTTGATTTTTGCAACCAAATTCAAAGCTATTCGACAGCAGAACTGAAGCAATAATTTAAATGAAAAAAAAAAAAACCTCTTCATGCCAACCTTCCATTCTTAATTATCCAATTCATCAATAATATATCATCTTTCCCCATACCTCTCTATTTCCAAAGGAGAGAAAACTATAAGCTTTAGAGAGTAGGATGCTTTCTCTAGGTTAACTCACAAATTAGGTGAAAAGTTCACAAAATGTGAGCTAGCTGTTGATTTTTCCAGGCAAACAGGATGAGTGAAAAAAAAAACACAGAAAAAAAAACACACATCACTGGAAGACCTGGGATTTGAAGGCCAATATCATTCTAGAAGCAAGTCAGAAATGCTGAGAGTAAAAAGTGTCTGATGTTCAGTTAGCAGCCTGCAAGTTAGAAGGGAAACTAATGATTAAAAACAGTATTTTATGCACACAGTAATATTTTATCCTAGAGTCTTCTTTTCATATTTATTAACTCTTTATAGGAAAGTTAGCATTCAAATATAGGCTCTTAAGAAAGAGCTAATAGTGAGAATTCTGTAGATTTACACAATGCTAAGTGAAGTAATATTTCCTTTGCAAATTTTTAATGTTTAGGATATGCCCAAGATATGTTTTTTAATGCTAATAATATTGAGAAAACATATGGATACAAATAAGCTTTGCCAACAATTTTAAGCTCTGAATAATACCTATGCAAGAAGTGATTAATTACTAAGCATTTTAATACTAATTCAATTAACTCCATTCATTTTCCACATCGCACTGTCTCTAATTAACTGACTTGCCATTAAAAACAGCACACTTGTGACAAGAATTGTACAGGAAAAAAAAGGAAGATGCTGTCATTGAATTCAAATGCTAATTTATAACTACAGCCTAGGGGAAGAAATATATTTTGTTTACAAAAAAATTTAAAATGAAAGCCAAACAAAAAAATCACTACTAAACAATAGTAAACATAGATTCATCTAACTACAAATATCTTCTATAGCATAAAGCTTTTAGAATGAATTGTAAGCATAGGAACTACATTTCAGGAATTGGTTCTACAATTCAATCACATTTAATATAGTTGTAATATTTTACAAAGCATTCTTTCTTCTGATGTTTTTATTGCAAAATACAAACATGTTGATCTAATTGCTCATGACACTTCTAATTCCCAAGACTGGATCACTTTATTGTCAGGGTAGGTGAGAATCAGATTTCTAGTAGAAGGAGTCATCAGTACCGTGGAATTTAATTGAATTTTGACCTCAAGCTGATAGGCAAAATTATTAATGGATCAGCTTTTATATAAATTGATGCTGCTTTGCTAACTTCTTCTTCCCATTTATATAAAGGGCACTGCACATTGAATGTCTGGGAAAATGAGTTACAATTAAATAATAGCAAGGAATATTGTAGTCATTTACAGCTTAACTTTGTGAATTGTAGACCATTTAATATCATAGCCAATATGCTTTCTCTATTATAATGTTCTCAGTGCAGCATGTTCATTAAAACATGTATCATTGCTTTGTAATCTCTGAAGACAGATGCCATTTTAATGCAACAAATATGAGTTGTTATATGCTAAAAAAAGGGGGGAAGCAAAACAGAGCCCAGGATTTATTTAGAAAAGTTAAAATGGCAGACAGTATATTACAGTCTAATTTTAGTCAAAGAATTAATATATTATCTAGTTGTATATATAAAGTACTGTAATAGATCAACAGGATTGTGAGCTGGTCTTGAGATGAGTTAAGGCCGTGGGACCCAAGGCCATGATCAGAGCATGTTTATAGTATGCAGTAAATAATTGCTCCACACATGTGTCAATTATATAAGATTTAGAACAAAGAAAAAAGAAGTACGCATGTGCTAGAGATATTCTATAAGCCTAATGAACAAAGAAACTCAGATTGCGCATGTGCTGGCAGAAAACAGATAAAAGCAGGACAGGTGCACCATAGGCACGCACCTCCCTGTGGCAATAAAGTGTTGTTAACCCCATGGTGTCTCCAGCTGAAGTCTGCTCGGTGGTATGGCAACTCCTCGTGCATTTTTTTGTTTGGGCCACTCACCTCCTAGAACCCCATGTCAGCCTCCCTCGGCTGACAAGGATAATGATGATTAACCTGTCACTTTAGCTGTCAAAATTGTGCTATTAAAATGCTTTCATTAAGCATTCACATTTTCATAAAGAACAAAACATTATATTAATGAAACATCAACTTACATCAATTTATTTAAATTAGCATAATCAACATCAGCAATATTTAACTTTAAAAACAGATATAAAAACATGTTCATTTAAAAATTGCTCATCTTTGAAAATACTCCTCAAAGAAAAACCATTACCAGATCTTATAATGGTCCAGGTTACCTAGAGGGGAGATCAGAGTTGGGCCCGTGCATAAGAAAGTGAAGTATCACTAGCTGTTTGATGAAGATTCAATTGTTCTCTCACTTGGTTCCCTAAATGTGCTGAAAAATAGTACTTAGTTTATGGCATTGTCATTTCTAAAGGCAAAGGAAACATCTGGAGATAAGTGATTGCTTGATTTGTAACATCACCTCTCCCACATTTTGTGGCTGTTTTCTTCCATTTCTTTTGGTATCAACATGCCATGTGTCACTGTAATCCTTGCTTTTCAAGCCACCACCACTGATGTGATCCAGCTGCCACAACAGGAATAGAGTTGAGTTTGCCAGGATCTGCTTTGGGCTGATAGTGAGTACTGGGGCAAGATAGGGTAATATGTCAGTGACAATTGGGGTTGGCACACTGGCAAAGCCACCAACAGTTTTATGTGAGAAATCACTCATCTCTAAGCCCCATATCAATTCATCCAAACTGGATCCACTGCAGTTGAGTTTTGAACCTAGATATTGGCCAAAGGATCATGAAATGTTAAAGCAGCAATAGCCCTGCATTTGGCATCACGAGGATTAATTTTGCCTCCCATATCTCTATATTGTATAGCATAGTGGTTTACAGGAAGAGCTTTGGAATCAAACATACTTGAATCTGATTGCCAGTTTCAGTACTTACTAAGTATGTGACCTTAGGGAAAAACATAAAATGATTAAACTTCTGTTTTTTCATCCCTAAAATGGAAGCATGATAGTACCTTTCAGAGAATGGTAGAGTAGATTACATGAAATAATGGAGGTTAGTTATAATATTATCATTATAGTCATCGAGGGTACTGTGCAATGACAGTTAAGGCTCATCAGGTAATCCTCCACATTTCCAAGTTTCCTTGCAATTTATTGGGACCATGTGATTACCACTGGAAAATGAAATGTGAAGGACAATTACGTGAGTCACTTCCAGATTGAAGCAATAAAGAGGTTGGTGCTTCTTTGCATCTCTCCCATCCCCCACCACAGCAACCTTGTATACCACATGTTCCAGATGATAAAGTTACGAGATGGAGGAGGTCCAACAATCTAGATTGAATTTCACATGAGTGGAAAATAAACCACAGACGTGTGAGAGTTATTTTATTTTTTTTACCATAACTTAGCCTAGTCTATACTGACTAACACAGATCTTTTTGAGATAGGAATGGCAAGTCTAACTGCTTCCATTTTATAGTAGGAAAAACTAAAGCTCAAAGATTTAAAACAATTTTCCTAAAATTCCAGAGATAATCAGTTATATTACTGGGGTTAGATTTCAAATATTTCCATCCCATGAGATTTTTAACATGGAAGGTGAGGGACTTGAGAACTTAGATCATGATCACCATAATCATATCACATTTGTATGAAGATCTGAATCTATGCAATGCTTTCTATCAGCTGGCATTGCGTTGACAATCTCCAGATTCACTCCTCATCAAAATAGGTGCTTATAGATAAGAATAACACTGTGAATTAGGCTCCTAGTATTCCTTGTAGAAAGGTATTTTTATTATAGTAGGTGACACTTGTTCTATACTAGTGGGACTCAATCCTCAACAGTAACTGAAGATCTGAAACCTCTTTGCACTATTTTAAAAACAGACATGTCTGTACCCTTGAAGATTCTTCATCAGTAGACCAGCAGTGGGTCCAGACCAAACATACTATGAAGGCTATATAGGAAAATGAACTAATGATACACACCAGAGTTAAGAATCACTGTTTCAGATGTTACTCTAGTCGCAGGGAATATAAAGACTAATAAGAAACTGTCCCTGTAGTAACTTTCTAGAACATTATGAACAACTAAGCAAAATGAGAATACATGTAAATGAACAGTTGACCATAGGGATATATCCAGTGGCTGAGGAAATTTCCCCCAGAATCATCTTTATTTCTACATTACTGGGTTTAAAATCCAATTTAAATATCTTCGCTTTTATTATATACACAAGAATATTGGGACTGATTTGAAGTGATCAAGAGAAATGATGTTTTCTGAATTATAGTCATAGATTATAGATTTAGAATTAACATTCAAAACAGTATTTTTAAAATCTATTCTCAATAGCCTAAAGATGTCAGGCCCAGGTTTTAGTCACCATTTTATTGCAAGGTGAAAACTGTGAGAGACACACAGAAACCATTCTATAAATTTTTCTTGAATTAATGGCCAACAGGATGAATAATGTAGCTCCGAAATGATGATTATATTGGTTATTGTTTTACTTTGGCTAAGTTAATTTCACTAATGCCTCCCCCATTCTTTTAGTGAATGTCAAGGAAACCTTTTGAGTATTATGAAAGGAGTTTTCTGAATTGCTTCCCCAAATCATGACAGCCATAATGGCTAACAGAAATAATTTTCTCACCTGCTGAGCAAACTACCTCACCTCTTTAACAATCTGTGCAAAGTCAAACGCTATTGCTGCCAAGATGGGATTTTGAATTCTACAAATCTTGGATCCTTCTTCCTAGAATATATCCAAAACAAGATTCATGAAACCAAGCAAAATGTTGCCAAGGCAATCACATTGCTTCTTTCCAATTCCCAACTGTTTCAGAAGGCAAATAGCATTGGGAACCAAATTCTGTCAAGAATTAATTATGGAATTAGGTGCTAATGACAAAGATGATAGAGATTTGGAGCCAATTTGGAGAATTATCTAAAGAATTAAAACTACAGTAATATAGCAACAATTGAGAGGATTTTTTTGTGTGCACAATACAGCTTTTGCCCTAATTTTAGCATGTGAGTAAACACTGAAAAGTCGGAAACTGAAAATATCAGTCCTCAGACAGAAAGGTTCTGAGAGAACTGATTTATTAGAATCAACACCTAAGAATAATAATAGCTCACACTTATCCAATTTTTTTATATAATGTTGCCATGATCTGAGCCCAACTCTCAGTGTGCTATGAATATTGACCCCTTTTAACCCTCCCAACTAACCTATAAATCCAATCAGTACTTTTTTTCTTCCTAATATTTTATGCTTGAGACATACAGATCCCAGGTTTTCTGGTTCTAGTGTTTTATGATTTTAAACACTGTACTGAAAGAAAAGAATTTCAAAACATCCCATTTTGAACAACATCTTTCTTTAAAATTTCCATGCATGGCTACTCAGAGATGATAAATGAAATATTTTCTGTATTATTTAGCTTCCAGAACATACAGTCATATTTTCAAACTCTTCTTACTTCTATTAAGACACTGATTCTCCATTATTGAAAAGACATCCTAGCTGTCATTCATGTTTGCTCCAGAATATAGTAATATTAGTAGATCTGCTGTCAATAAGGACCTGTTTAAACCTGAAATATTTGAGATACAAATGTGTACACTACGCTCTTAAGTGAACTACTGAGACTCCATGACTCTGTAAAATACTTAGCAGTTTCAGGGATGATATCTTTGACAGTGTGTTAACTGGGGGCAATTCTTTTCAACTATGCCATAAATATATTTGGACAATATCCCCATGTTATGGGATGCCAGTTTAGAGACAGAAATGCTAAATGAAAGAAAGAATTTAAAGGATCAGATTGACTTCTGGAAAAAAAAAAGTAAAGAGAATAATATAAATCTAAACTTACTTGTGTTATTATCTCATCTCTCTCTGAATAGCAGCATTCAGTTGTGTCCAGATAGCCTTGTCATGAAAACCAGTAAAAATCTTTATCCTCTTTTAAAGCCTTCTCAGACAGGCTGCTTGACCTAATGAACTGAAAAATCTCTTTCTTTTCCTCTTTGAATTAACCAAGAGGATAAAACATGTGGGTTTATAAGCTTGGCATGATGTCTTAAGATATGAACTTTGATAAGTCTAGGCTTCATTCCAACCACAATCTTGGTTCTTTGTTGTCTCCTACAGGTAAGAGGTGCCACTCATTGATTCAGAGGAATCATTTTCCTTTCTTCTAACAAGGCTGTAAAATCTTGAAAACGTGACATGATTCTGGCATCTCCCAGCCGAAGTCAATAATAACCTTTACCTGCAGGCTTAGTCTAGCCAAATTCCTGAACACTTATGAACTTCTAATCAGCAGCAGCTTTGGCTTTTGGATCTTAGGTGTTATCTTCACTTTTCTTTTACCTTCAGCCACTGCATTCAATTATTTACCAAATACTAGATATTTCACATCAAATACATATATGAAATAAATACATATTTCACATCATGTATATTTCTATACCTATCTATCCATTATCTATCTATCTATCTATCTACCTATCTACCTATTATCTATCTATCCATCCATCCATCTAATCCTCTGCTTTCATATCAATCTCTCCACTCTAGTCATGTCCCCAAAATCTCAAAATTGGATTATTGCACCAAGTTCCTGCTTTCATTCTTCAGTCTTTGGATTATACTGGTTCTAGGGTTCCATAATACAAACCCAACTGGGACACTTCTGTTGAAAATTTTACAGTCACTCCACATTTTCTAAATATGGTTTACCACACATAGAAAGGTCTGGACATACTCATGCAGACTTACTTCCTGCTACCTTCCTTTTCACTTTTCATACTCCAGCAACAACAAATTGCTTATATTTTATCTATACTGCAATCCCTCTGCAGTACTTCACACTGCTTCATCTTTGCCCAGCTAATTCCTTCTTATGCACAGACCTCCTCCTACCTCTGCTCCCCCAGACTGCCTGGAAAACTTCTACCCCTACTCATTCATTAAGAGTCAGATTAGAGGTCATTCCTTCGAGTGTCTCAGCTCTGACCCCTCTAGGCTGGGTTATACGTCCCTCTTCTGTATGCATTTCACTTATTAGATTCTGTAGCATGTTTTGTGCCTACCTTTACCATTAGATTGTGATGTCCTTTAGGGCACAGGCTATGTCTCATAAATTGTTGTAACTCCAGCACCTAACAAAGTTCCTGACACATGGCCAATAAACTTTTATTGCATAGGGAGTCTTCAAGCCATAAAATGACTCACAGGAGAATTAATGGAGAAGTAACACGGTCTGAGCACTCCGTTGGGAACCAGTACACTGCATGCTGCTGGCGAGGTCACTTAACCTTTCTGCGCCTCAATTCTCTCAGCTGAGAAGAGACCACCTATATTTTAAGGTTCTTTCCAGCTCCATATTTCTATGAAATGCATACTCTTCATTCTGCATTTACGTTTTTGATTATAGAAATTTAACAACTCCCTTGAGACATTTGTAGACATTACATACAGTAACTACACTGAAGTTAAGAAGCTATTGTGAACCAAGGCATTCACACAGATAAAGTTCCCTAGGAAAGTAATGTAAGCAAATGTAAATTTAAATAAATAATAAATGTTTGTGACTTAAAAATATTATACAAATGCAATAGAAATACTAAATATATCCATGTAGGTATGTATAGATTTCTTCAAGACATTTTATATATAAAAGTATATGTGTATAGATCACATATATTTCTCTTCAGTGCTTTTATTTTTTTTCTTGTGATCTTGGTCACTCTTTTCTTGACACTGGATTTAGAAGGTTCTTTCCTCTGTGATGCTTTATTCTCTGTAAGGTCCAACCTAAGCACGTTGTGCCACTTTACCTTAAAGAAATCAACATAAAGTCTTTCTTCCTCCTCCTCATCACTTCTGTACAAGAACTGCATAGAAATGTCCTTGATCTTCTGTCCCTCATCAGTGTTAGGGACTGTTTGAGGTTGAGATCCTTTTGCGTTCCCAGTTTCTCTTCCATTTCTTCTTCATCCTCCTTCTTTTTCATCTTCGTCACTAATGCCATTAGCCTTTCTGTATTTTGTTCCTTCTGATTTTTTCCCCGTCTTTCTGAAAAATGGACATTTTCTCAGTGAAGTAAGCTCTAAATTCTTCCACCTTATCATTAGCTCAATTACTTTGCTGTCTTGACTGATTACCATTTCTTTGGTGAGTTGTTTCTGCATTTTCTGAAGAAATGTGACCTATGTTGACACAGCAAGACCAAGAGACAAGTCACATTCAGGCACAAGTCACTTGTCCCCATCAAATACCTTTTACCTTTCATCAGCTACAATGAATGTATTGAGAGGACAAAACACCTTTGAGCTATTTCTTTTGAATCTTGATCTTGGGCTAAAGACAATTCCACTTTTTTTTCTGGATGTCTATAAATTGTTTTTTAGATTGATTTTGATTTCTTTCACAGGTGCTTTCTTCTGGAGAAGCTACTGCACCATCTTTTTACCTTCTAAGGGAAGCAAAATTAATAAACCATCACCATCTTCTTTGTACCTCGCATTTTTACCTGCTCTATGGATAAACATGTTGGCATCCTTTGGACAATAAAACTAAAGAACCCAATTCACAGCCAGGAAGTTCCTCCCCTGGGTGTAATATCAGCAGGAAAGAGTAGTGCAGCTCTCTTGCAGACAAAGTCATTACAGACTTCCATTCTCTTCCCTGTGGCTGTCAAACAAGAAAGGCAAAGATAGAAATACTAGGAATACCAACAGCTGGCGGAGCACTCAGTACGGATACTAAACCTTTTTACAACTGAAGACAAATATTATACTTTTCCTCTTCTGGTGGCTTCTCAAAAAGGAATATAGCACTTTTTTCTTTAATGCAACTCACAAACTATGTAATTTTGCTCCAAAGTGATAGGAGTGATGTATGTTGCTTTTTCAGAAATCATATATATATGATTTTAGTCAAAAAGTTTAAAAACTCATCAAATATCTACAAGGTTTTATGTTTTTAGGGGGAGGGTATGAATAGTCCAAATAATCTATGTGCTAAAACCAAAGCATTCTTCATTAAACCAACTTTTTTTTTTTTGAGAATCTACTGAGTGCCAAGACTCTTTATTATATGCTGCGGGCAGTCCAATTGTCAATAACAATTATATAAAAATTACCAATTAAATTATATTTCCATGCTACTAAATACTTAATTTCTGTGTCTGGGGAATTTTTTTATCTCATCTCTCTCTGTTCCTGGTAGAATATAAGTTCTGGAAATTCACCATTTGAATTAAGGTTCTGGCCTGAGGCAAGATATTTGAATTTCCTGTATCTTAGATTCCTTTTGTGTAAAATGGAGAGGAATATTAGAGAATCTACACATAGATTGGGTCAGGCCTATAAAATGAGTCACTATATGCAACATAAAAACAAGAATATGTAAAATTAAGCAATTTAAAATAGCATGTAGCACATAATGTGTCCCAAAATATTATTGTAGGAGATACTTACTAAATATATCATGGCTAACATAAAGTTGATGAGGCATATAGATAATAAAAATCTAATAGATAAGCCATGTATACAAAAAACTTAAAGAAAGGTAAAAATAATAATAACTTTATAGAGAGGTGAATTGTATTACAAGAATTCAAAGTTGATACATATAACCAACATACTTTTAAAAATTGCATTGTTGTTAATTCAAGAAATTTATCAAATATGTAATACATAACAGATATTATGTTAGGTACTAGAAATATAGTGGGAACAGAACATGATTTATGTCATATCCTTATGGTGCTCTCAGTGGTGAAGACATACATTGAATGATTTTTTGCACTTATAGAATATTAGGATGATAAAGTTTGATGTCCTCTAGAAGCACATAAAAAATAAATCCAATATAATCTGTGTGGAACATAGGGAGGACGTTGTGGAGGAAGTAAATTTTGGCTGAAAACCTAAAAAGTAAATAGTTATTGAGTGCTGCAGGAGGTGGAAATGAGAAATGGTGAAAGGAAAGAAACAAGTTTTTACAATGAGAAATATAAGCAAAAAATAACCTGACCCAAGATCAAAACTTTCCGTGCAACTTCTCACAATAGCCAACACTGAACTTATTTTCCACTTTGCAATCCTCTTTTCTGACCAGTGGAGCTGATGCACCCTCTGGGTTATGATTACACAGCTTCCTCCAGGATGTGCCTTGTGGCACCATTCACACCACTGTGTCATAACATTATCGTGAATAGCAAAATTTTATACAATAATAGCAAATTAAGTACATCTAATTTTTAAAGCCTTATTTTCATACACATTTTCTCATTTAAATTTCATAGTTACCAGTGACTTCCCTATGAATTTTTTCATTGTTCATAAAAAGGGAGTCAAGCTGATTGGCTTGTGCAAACTTACACAACTAACGTTGCTAGAAATCATGGGACCAAACTACATCTTGACAGTGATGCAGTGCAGAGATGCAGATTCTTTGTACTGAACAGGGTTTCATCTGCAGAGTGAATATGAGAGAGAGCCATTCATTCAATAAATACCTAATGGATACCCTGTAAGCACCAGGCACTGGTTTAGGGTTGAGGATACAGCACTGAATCATACAAGCCACAGTCTTAACTTTGTGGAGCTAATTTTCTAGATGAAGAGGAAGATCATACACACAATGAGCAGATAATGTAGTATGTTAGTTGTAGCAAGGACTCAGAATAAAAATAAAGTACAATTGGGGGATAAAGGCTGCCAACGAGCAAGTTTTGAGTGGTCAGAGATATCCTCATTGGAATGGTAACATTTGATTAAAGACCTATGGGGATAGGGCCACACTGAGATCTCAGGGAAGGGCTTTCCAAGTACAGGCAATTGTAGTACAAAGGCCCCAGGTGTTAGGGGCCTAGGCCTGGTGTGTGTGTGGAATGAGAAGGAAATCGGTGTGTCTGGAGCAGAAGAAATGTAGGGAGAAAAAACTAACAAGAAGCCAACATTTATAAGGCCTCATAGCCCATGGCAAGAATTTGGGGTATTAGATTGAGTGAGATACGCAGTCATTTCAGGGTTCAGAACAGAAGAAAGACAATATCTGGTTTATATTATAAGAAGATCACCTCTGTTGTTGTGCTAGGATGAGACTCTGTTGACAAAGACAAATGCAAAATGTCAATTAGGAGGCATTGAAATAATCATAATCAAAGATGGCCAGTGTGGCCAGTGAATAGGAGGTGATGAGACTGGATCAGATTCTGGATTTCTTTTTAAGGTTAAGATGGCAGTACTTGATTTAAGACTAGATGTGGGGTGTGAAATGAAGTGAAGCATCAATGAATAGCACACGTTTAAAAGGTAATCGGTTATGTAAAATCCTCATTCATTTCCCTGCTAGCCCTGTGGGTATGTGTTGCTGAATTTGTTGTTGTTATCGTTTTTACTGCTGTTTATCTGTTTATTAGTTGTTTTTTTAATGAGTGGCTTGATAAAGTGGAGAAGTAAGAGCCAGAAGGGTAAGGGAAATTAGCTGGAATTTAGGGTAAGTTGGAAGAAACTATAGGAACTATATTCATAGCAGACATGCAATAAAAATGTCATTAGATAAGGCAAAGCTCCATTGCTTGTTTTATTTATTTATTTTTTTACCTACTAAATATTTACTGTTATAGGGGCAGAAATTAGAAAAATGGCAGAATTGGGTTATATTCTTTGTGGAATTTGGCTTATGGTAACCAAGTCAGCAAAAATTGTCTCTACACAGCATTCTTTAAGGGTTAATAACAGTGTGGCTATCCAGAACTCTTCTTTGAAAAGTTAATTGCTTTTAGTAATATTTCACCCGGAGTAAAATTAAGTGTTGTGTTTACACAGTGAAAGGCGTGCTTATCAGTCTGCATTTTTTTTATTCAAACTTGGAAGTCACCTCCCTTTAAGAGCAAATACCTTGAGGTAAATACTTGGAAAGTGTATTTACGGAGCATCAGGGCAGATATTAATGCTGAGTGATGACAAGTATGACATAGGTGCTAGACTTCACACGGAGGGGTCACCGCACATGCTATTTCACAATGGCTGCCTCAGTAGATGAGCTGACATCACAACCCACTGCCAACGCCATAAACAATTGCCAATTTCATTTTACAGGAGTCACATGGGTGACTTGAACCAGAAAAAGAGATGAGGATAGGTGAAACTGAATATGTATGACTCATTCAGAACTGGCTTATTAGTCCAGAGGCAGTAGGACAGATTCAGCCTTGGAATGCCTAGGTTCAAACCCCAAGCCTGCCATTTATTAGCTACATGACCTTGAACAGACCACTGAGCTAGGTTACTCACTTCAAAAAGGAGGAAATTAATGTAGACTTATTCTAGAGAATCATGTGAATCAAATGAGACAAGGCATGTGTAAAAATGGTTTAAAGCATTGTATAAATATTTGATGTTATTATTGAACAGGCTTTCCCTTTGAAAAATGGAAAGGGAGAGAGCAGGAATGATTTAGCAGTTACTAAATACTCTCCCTGGTTTTGTGAATTCCCCACATGCAAGACCATTTAAAGTAAACAACAATGTCATCTCTCACTCTCTCTCCCTCTCTCTCCATCCATCCATCCAACCATCCAACAACTCGGTTGTGCATCTTGTTCAATGTCATTGTGTATGTTAGAGTCAAGATCCAAACTTAGGTTGTTCTTTGTGTCCAAGCCTGCATATTTCCTCATGTTCCAAGTCACTGCCTGTGCATTTTACATGTAGCTGTACTATGCCAGAGACTGGGAGACATTAAAGAAATCATCTAGTGGAATTATTTTCAAATATTTAGTTGTGAAGTCTTATTGAGAAGCTCAGCATTTGCTAAAAGTAGATCTGCCCCTGTTAGAGCAAATGTGGGAACTCCAAAGTAGCTTCACTTGTCCCTCCTCTACATCTTTTGGGAGTGTGGGCACTTTAGGGTTTAAAAAACATTAATCTAGCCTGTTCCTCTCAGCTTAATGACTGAAAAACAGAATCTCAGGGAGACTAAATGATTTACTTAAGAACACAAAATCTTTTAATAGCAAAAAAGAACAAGGAGCCCATTTCTGTGGAACTTGTGCACCATTTGCCCCCCACCATGCTTCCTACATCACTCCTACAATATTCATATTTGAAGAGTGTCAACAAATGCAGTTCATATCTCCCATTCAACTTCTGAACCAGTTAAGAGATACATAAAGGAGTTTGTCTCATGGAGATAAAACACATAAATTATATAATTGATGGAGCTGCTGGAGAGCATGGCTTGCTGTGTGATAACTAAAGGTTGCTCCACAGGGTCAGATGCTTACTTTGTCACAGAGTGCACCCCTTCCCCAATATGGAATGAACCTTTTCTGATAAACTTAACCATCGGGTACAAAAATGGACCAGAATACAAATGTGTTGGAGGCTGGACTAAAGCTGAATGGGTAGTAGGTTGAGCTTGTATGTCTACCTAGTTTCTTCTCCCTAACTCACCTGATCAGTCATCCTGTATGAGAATAAGGGGTCAGTGAGAATCCAGTGGTCCCTTAATACAAGATCCTTGTTATGAAAGGAAACATCAGGGGAAACCAGGAGGACAGGCTTAGTGACTTCCACCTCATGGAGTACAAGGAATGCAGGTCTGATGAGATCATACTCAATAACATATGGTTTTTATTTTATTCAAACTTCTGGCCTTAATTTTTGATTTGTTTGTTGTACTACCAAGTACCAACATTCTCATGAACATATCTCAGTTTTTTTTAACCAAAGTTATGAATGTTATATATTTCCTGGTGGCTTCATAATTTATAGATGAACTTATTTCTGAAACTAAATGTTATTGCATTGAGATGTTGTATGAGGCAAAACCAAATGTAGATAAATCTTGAAATAGCATTTTCCCCTATCACCCTGAAAGAGTAGAGTAGGAGTGATTGTCACATCCTCAAAACAGGAGACATCCCAAGGACAGGGAGGAAATTGGAGTCTTAGAATCAGCGAGCTCATACAGGACTTATGAGAATCAAATAAAGAGCCCTATGAATAGACAGTAATTGATAAAAGAAGCTTGGAGGCAAAGAGGGGTTTGAAACACATACCCGCCTCCAGGTAATAATATTAAAGAGCTGTTGAAGATCCTAAGTAAAATTTCATTACATCTTGAAGCTATGATTAAAAGAGAATTACTAGGTATGCATTTAAAATAAATATTCAACTTAATTCAAAAACAGGTTCAACATTTGGGAGCATCAATTTAAAAAGCACTCACTGAAAAGTCAATGTACTGTGGTGGTTATGAAAACCATCTTTCTATGTATATAATTATAAGTTATGGTTTCAATAGCTAGGAGTTCAAAATTAATACAAAATTTACATATATATATATATATATATACACACACACACACATATATACACACACATCTATATATATCTATATATATATTGATAACTCCTAGCTTCAATCCCCCTAAAAAAGAAAATTGCATATTCCTTCCCATTATTTTCCACTTTTCTCTAAATCTCAGATCTAATTTCTAACTGGGATGCAGATTGCTCTGGTGAAAATTCTGCCTCCACTGATGTGGCTGTTGTCTGACTTCAACTCATCTTCTAATCCTCAGCTTCATTATCACTTGTGCAAGGAGCTCTCCAATGATCTTCAAATGATAATTAGTTCCCTCTATTGTATCCCTCATACCACCCTAAGATTCCTCCTGTCTCATTTTATAGTAGCCCCACTCTTATAATTTTGCTCATTTGTTCAGTCAAAAATGTATATTGAGCATCTATTACATGCCATGAATGTTTCTAGGCTCTGGATGTACAATGGTGAGTAAGGTAGACTGGATTCCTTTTCTTATGGAGTACACATTCTAGATTATAGTAGGGATACTCCACACCATCAGGAACCTTAATGGCTTCTTTATTTTCTTACCAATGCTTGCTAAACTTCTCTAATAGCCATTGACATATTGCATATACTCAATAAATGTTTATTGAACTAATAATGAATAAGTAAATGGAAATTATGGGGAACAAATAAATAAATAAATAAAAATAAGATATTGATAACTGCTGTGCAGAGAATTAATAGCGGGTGAAAGAATTGATGGTGGCTGACTTATCCTAGATTAAATGCTCATGGAAGACTTCTCTGAGGTTTTAACATTGAAACTGAGATAGGCATGACTCAAAGAAGTCAATTTTATGTACCCCTACCCAGAAGCAACAATATTCTGAGATGTTCAAGCATTTGGAAGAGACCTGGAGTTTGAGAAACTCCAGAGGGAGAGAAAGAGTGAGGAAACAAGGAGAAAGAGGGATGGCGGGGAAGAAGGAATGAAGAAGAGAGGGAGAGAAAAGAAGAGGAAGGGATAGTAGAAAGAGGTGCCAAGGTGAATCAAGGCAACAGCATGAGTGAAGATGCCATTTGGAAGTGGATCTTCTACCCATAACTCTCACCAGTTGCATCAGAAATGAACCATCTAAATTCTTTTCCCATAGAGAAGCCTTCTACACTGCTGGTGGGAATGCAGTTTGGTACAGCCACTGTGGAAAACAGTATGGAGATTCCTCAAAAGACTAGGAATAGACTTACCATATGACCCAGGAATCCTGCTTCTGGGCTTATATCCAGAAGGAACCCTACTTCAGGATGACACCTGCACCCCAATGTTCATAGAAGCATTATTTACAATAGCCAAGACATGGAAACAGCCTAAATGTCCATCAACAGGTGACTGGATAAAGAAGATGTGGTATATTTATACAATGGAATACTACTCAGCCATAAAAACTGACAACATAATGCCATTTGCAGCAACGTGGATGCTCCTGGAGAATGTCATTCTAAGTGAAGTAAACCAGAAAGAGAAAGAAAAATACCATATGAGATCACTCATACATGGAATCTAAAAAACAAAAACAAAAACAAAAACAAACAAAGCATAAATACAAAACAGAAATAAACTCATAGACATAGAATTCAAACTTGTGGTTGCCAAGGGGGTGGAGGGTGGGAAGGGATAGACTGGGATTTCAAAATTGTAGAATAGATAAACAAGATTATACTGTATAGCACAGGGAAATATACATAAGATCTTATGGTAGCTCACAGAGAAAAAAATGTGACAATGAATATATATATGTTCATGTATAACTGAAAAATTGTGCTCTACACTGGAATTTGACACAACATTGTAAAATGATTATAAATCAAAAAATGTTAAATTCTTTTCCCATAGAGCTGAAAGGAAAGATAAAATGGCTAAGTTCCTGTGTCAGAATTGTTTCACAACAACAAATAATTGAAACATGTCTTTCACAGTCTCTGTAGCATCCACAAGTTCAGTTACTGGCCCAACTGGATGAAAAAAAAAAAAACTGAAAGAAGAATAATTAAGCAAAGTGAGGAATCACATCACTACCTGCTTCTCAGACTCTGAGCTTTCACGTCTTTACATGAAAAGTAAGGATGCTTTATAATTTTCAGAGTGTTTAAGTTCTTTGCCAAACCTTTGTGGTAGGCAGAATTAGGATTACCCAAAAGATGTTCATATCCCAATCCCCAGAACCTCTGAATATGTTAGGTTATGTAACAATGAGAAATTAGTGCTGCAAATGTAGTCTTACTAATCAGCTGACTTAAAGACAAAGAGATTATCCTGTATTATCTAGATAGGTTCAATATAATCACAAGAGGGTCCTTTAAAATAGAAGAGAGAGGCAGGAAAAGAAATTAGAGTCAGAAAGAGATTTGAAAATGCTTTTTGCTGGCTTTGAAGTTGGAGGAAATAGCCACAAACTAAGAAGGGCATCGATCCCTAGATGCTGGAAAAAGCAAGGACCAGACCCCTTAAAATCTTCAGAAGAAATGCAGCCCTAATGAACATTTTGATTTTAGCCCAGTAAGACCCATTTCTAACACCATACCTCTAGAACTGTAAGATAATAAATTTCTGGATTTTGGACCACAAACTTTGTGGCAATTTGTTACAACAACAATAGAAAATGAATAAAGCTCCCATATCATTTGCTGATGATTGATACTAGAATTATCAAATCTCTTTCAAGAAAGAGCTCTCCAATAGAGGATTAAATTAATCCTATGGATAACCATGCCAGAATGCAGTAAGATAATCATTTTCCTGAAAAAGATAGAATTAACAAACTAATGATTTTCCCCTGTAAACCATTTACCATCTATTCTTTCAGAATTCCTTCAAACATACTAATAGCCTAAGGCAAAAGAACAAAAAAATCACATCATTTATTAACTAGGTCCTGATAAAATGGCTTTCTTCCCCTCTGGTGGGGACAGAGGCTCTACTAGGAAAAAAAATTCAAATTTCTTCGAAGACAGTGCAAACTTAATTTACCATATGGGATTGTAAATTACCTATAGGTAATAAACAAACAAATAAATATATAAATAAAGCCTCTTTGTAAGCATCACAGTCCCAGACTTATGCTTTATGCATAACAACCTTATTTATGTCTTACTACCACAATACCATCAGCATTCTTATCTCATTCCACTGTCAGTGAGCTCAGGATGACTGCCATTTCATTTCGGACTCTAGAGAGTCTAACAAACATGTCTAGCATGTAACTCCCACTGCATTATTATTGTTAGATTAATTAACTAACATTAAGTACTTGTTGAATTAACCCATAGCAATTCACAATTTAAACACAAGCCTCAGAATGAGCTTTTGCAAACCAGATCCTTTCAAAAGATAGCTCAGGTATACTGGGCAAGACTAGGATAAGTTAATAATGTTAACATATTCACCATGTTAAATTGCTGGGACAATAAAAAAACAATAACTAAAGTGAGAAAAATAACTGTGGGCACAGCTTTAAGAACAGGATGATTTATCCTAGAATGTATTAAATTTGATAGGCAATGAGATTGTACATTGAGAGTTTGGTTATTTTTAATTTTTTTTAATTTTTATTTTCTTTGTGCAGTATTCCAGAATAACTTTTCACTAATGTTTTTATCTTTCTCTAAAACTATGAATTTAATCAATATGCTCAAAGGACTAATTAGTTATAATATCTTCAGGACATTCAAAACTGAAAATACTGCAATTAAAAAGGTAAATATACTGTAAGTGACATTCCAGGAGTGTTATTAGAGGAACTAAAAGGCATTTAAAATAAACAGATTTATTGGCTGTTGAATACCCACGGATTTCATCTTATATTACTATTTGGTTTGACTAAGTTAAACTTTCCAAGTAAAATAATGACTTGGCCGATATAATGCCCCCCAAGTTCTCATTTGCTGTTTTCAGCCCTTGAACATTTCAAGATCTCTGAGACTTACAGGACTCACAGTAAAATACTGTACAGCAAAAGGCAAGTTAATGGTGGCCTGGAAAAAAACAGAAGAGCTGGACTCAAATCTATGAATAATATTATCATGGCTTTAAAACTTACATAAAATTAATTCAATTAACTTATTTTAGGTTAAACAAAAACATTTCTGACTCTGTAAACTGAATGCTGCTCCACACTCTGTAAGTGTAGGGCCCCCCACAATGAGGTAAAAGTAAGACATTCAAATATTTTGGAAAGAGAGATTCTTATTCTCTGTGGCCATTACAACACATGAACAAAACAAAGAGCTCAGGAGCAGAAACATGTGCTAGTCTTTTCTTTTTGAACTGAGTTTGCAGCTGTCCAGCACCCAGTCTCACACAGTGTCTCACAGCAGGTTCCGAACAGCTGGGGCTCAAGGAGGAGGGCACCAGATTTAACAGCACAGAGGCCACGTTTAGGAAAAGAAGGTGATCTGTAGATACTTGTGGTTACTGAAATCTGGGAATGTCATTAGAATACACAACACCCCATCAGCTGCAAAAATGACAGGGAAATACAAAATGGAGAATGATACTAATGCCATTGGACAGTATTCATGTTGCATTCCTCAGATTTTGCTTAAAACACATAGGGCATGTTAGTAGGAAGGCATCAGAAAAGACAATCTGTGTGTGGGTGTGTGTAATCATTTTGGCTTTTGCCAAATTACTTAGTTATTCGGGCAGGTATTTTAACATCTCTGAGTCTCATGAGACTATTGAAAACTAATTCACAGAGTTGGATTTGAACCTGGAAGATTTTCTAATTATAACAGTGATTTGAGAAGCACAGTTGGTTTCCAGGGCATTGTTCGCCATCAGAAATGGAATAAACCCTTTTGCAGGTAGCTGTCCAGTTTCCTCAGCACCACTTATTGAAAAGACTGTCTTTTCTCCATTGTATGTTGTTGCCTCCTTGTCATAGATCAATTAATTAGGCGTTTTTAGCGACTACACATAAGTTAGATAAGACCCTCAAGTTTCACTCATGTTGTGAATATCAGAATTTCCTTACTTTTCATGGATGGCTGAATAGTATTAGTATATATATCACATTTTCTGTATCCATTCACTGTTGGTGGACATTTAGGTTATTTCCATGTCTTGCTGATTACAAATACTGCTGCAATGCACATGGGGAGCAGATAGCTTTTCAATAACTTGTTTCATTTCCCTGGGATAAACATCCAGAAATGAGATTGCTGAATCATATTATATTTCTATTTTTAAATTTTTGAGGAAACTCCATACTGTTTTCCATAGTGACTGTACCAATTTACATTCCCCAACATAGCGCTCCAATGTTCCCTTTTCTCCACAACCTTGCCAATATTTAGTGTAACTTCTCTTTCCTAACAAATGTGAGGTGATATTTCATAGTGGTTTTAATTTGCATTTTCCCGAGATTAGTGATGTCGACACCCTTTCATATGCTTTTTGGCCATTTGTTTGACTTCTTTGGAAAAAATGTGTTTTCAGGTAGTTTACCCTTTTAAAAATCCAACTATTTGATTAATTTTTGAGTTATATGAGTTTCTTATATAACTGGGACATTAATTTTTTTCAGATATATGATTTTCAAATATTTTCTAGGTGTTTTGCATTTGTTAGTTGCTTCTTTTGCTGTGCTTATTAGTTTATTTTAGCTTTTGTGGGTTGTGCTTTTGATGTCACATACAAGTTATTGCCAAGACCACTGTCAAGGAGCTTATTCTTATGTTTTCTTATAAGAGTTTTATGATTTCAGGTCTCATGTTTAAGTCCTCAGTCTATGTTGACTTAACTTTTGTGATTGGTGGAAGATAGGGCCCAATTTCATTCTTTTGCATGTGAATAATCAGTTTTCCCAAAATCATTTTTTTAGAAACTATCCTTTCCCCATTGAGTCATCTTGCCTCTCTGTTTAAATATTTGTATACCATGCATGAATGGGTTTATTTCTAGGTTTTCAATTATGTTCTGTCAATGTGTCTGTTTATATGCCAGTGTCATACTGTTTTGATTACTGTAGCTTTATAATATAGTTTAAAGTCAGAGTGTGTGCTACCTTGAGCTTCATTCTTCTTTCTCAGGATGGCTTTGGCTATTTGGGTCTTTTGTGGTTCCACATGAATTTTAGATTTTTTCCCTATTTGAAAAATTACACTGGAATTTTGATAGGGACTGCACTGAATCTATGTATGGTTTTGGGTATTATGGACATTTTAACCATGCTAATTCTTCTGATCCATGTACGTAGGATATCTTTTCATTTATTTGTGTCTTCTTAAATTTTTTTCTTTAATATCTGATAGTTTTCATCTTTGGTTGAATATATTCCTAAGCATTTTATCTTTCTTGGTCACACACACCATGTCAGTACCTGTCTACCATCTACCTTCCTCTCACTAGAATATAAGTTCTCTGAGGTTGAGACTTTGGTTATTTTGGGGTCTCTGCTATGTCTCTGGCACCAAAACAGTATTTGAGACCCAATATTTATATGTTGAAAGACTGAATTTCATGTATCAAGTCAACATTAAGATTTAAAATGAGATAAGGCCAAATTTGTGACATACACACATGTACACACACAAACACACAGTCATTCATTGATAACTTAGAAGATGTCTCTCACTTTACTAGATACTTTATACACATTATTTTACTTAATTATAGCATCAAATCTGAAATAGGACTTATTGAGCTCATTTTTCAGGTTTAGAAACTATGCCTCAGAAAAATTTAAATAAAATGCTCTGAGTCACACATGTAGTCACGCAATTCTTCGAACTGGGTCTGTGTGATTCCAGTTCATTCTGCTCTTCATCATCCCCCATCTGATACGTATTTTTGCACTTGGTCTAAAAGTGAATTAAGACATCCACTCTGATGCTATAAATTGTCAGTCCCATTCACACAAATACTATGCACCCATTCAAAAATGAGCCTTGCTTACTTCATGGTATTGTCTTTGGTCAACAGAGCTCCTGACCTGAGATTGACTGGTTATGGCTGTATAAGCTTACTTTTAATGGAGATATCCAAACAATTACAAAAGGAAACAAAAAAGTGGCTTATTTTTCAATTGTTTAGGTGTCAAGTACCTGTTTTTTAAAGGAGTGTGTTATAAAGTAACAATTGACATTTTTATATAAATAATCTAAAAAATAATAGTTTGGTAAAAAGACATTTAATTTTGATCCATTTTTTTTTCAGTTTATTAAAATTCTTGGAGTCTTCACTCTGATTTGATTTTGGCCTTTGCTCACTGATGTGACAGGTTTAATGATCACATGTCAGTAGTCCAAGAGCCTCCTGTTTAACAGAAGAGCACTGTTCCCTGGAATAGTCCAGTCACCTCTCATCACCTGACCTTTCCCCTGGAAACATTCATCACCGGTGACACTGACTGATGAGCAGCATGATCTCTGACCTCCAATTTATTCGTGTTGATGGTCTTGACACTTCATAGTCTCCTAGGCTCCACACAGCTGCCTAATAGCATCAGTGGATCTTCACTTCCCAGAAATATTTTCTACTTCTTCACTGTACAGACAGTATTACCTTCTCCTCCATCCAACATGAACTGTCACTTTTTTTCAGTTATTGTTTTCCAGAGTCTTCAGAGTTCCTCCCACCCCCACTGACTTTTCTGGGTCTCTCATTTAGTTACCTTCAGTGCGTCGTCTTAGGAAAGGGATACTCTTCTTGGTCAAATAGGCTCATTACTTGGGTGAGAAATTCTACATCAGTGATAAAAGGACAACTCAACCTAACCAGACATCTCCAATCTTCAGATTATAATCACTGATTTCATGAGCTCACTTAATAACGACTACTACTATTAATTCCATGCCCCTTCCTTATGGAGTTTCAACAATTCATGCTGCTAATAAATCATTTAATCAAATTAATAAATTAATATTAATAACCACTTTTTTTTACTATTTTTCAAAAAAGAATAAACAAAGGAAGAAAAGAATACATTTCATATTAATATTTGTAATAATAAAATACTTTTCCTGAACACTTACCATATGTTGGAAATTTTGGTCAATAATAAGTTTCACAGGTATCCTCCACTTTTCAGAAAGTCCTCTATGCCACTGCACTTTTATGAGAGACCTACATTAGTACCTGTTTTCACTAATCAAATAAATGTGAAGAACATTTTCACTTCTATGAAAAGAGATGAAAACCAGAAACAGCATTCAGCATTTGTTTTGCAGCAAGCCCTTACAGAGGCAGAGTGCACCCCCAGTGAGAGGGGCACCACCATGCTCCTTCCCTGGGAACTATAGTCTGCATCTCAGCATCAAGCTGCCATAGCTTCAAGCTGTGAGCATCTGTGTTTTACCTCAATTTATTTCATGCATCCATTAGTAAGATGTGCTCTAAGGTAATCGCTTCTTCCTTTTATGCCATTTCAACTTCCAAAAGTATTCATAGGAATGTTCGACTTTCAAATAACAGGGGAAACCTATATCTCATTTAACCCGTCTGTCAATGCTATGAGGTAAATGATATTTCATTCCTTATTTTGAAGACAGGGAAACCGAGATACAGTAATCAGTAGGTAAATAACATGCCCAATGTCACATCGCTGTTCACTGGCAGAGGCAAGATTTTGTTAGATATTTCAGTAATTATCTTGGATTAGCAAGTTTCATCAACCAAATCTGGTTTAAGGAAAAAATTAAAAGTTATGATGATGACAATGGTGAGAATGATGATGATAAAAAATATTACCCATAAAAGCTGTTATATCTGATGGCAGGCTATGTTCTGTGTATTTATATACAGATTCTTGCTTGTTTTTGTTCTTATAGTAAGAGAATGAGATAGTAATCTTCATGAATATTTTATAGATCAGGTGATTAAAAACCAGAGAGGTGAAACGTTTTTCCTGAGACAATGAGAGTGATTCTAAGCAATTTTGTTGGCCACCTAAGTGCTTGCCTTGGTGCTCCATAAGTGTTGAGAGCACCAATCATTACAATGAGAAAAATCTTTTATCAGCAGTAATAGCTGACGGGCAGTTTGATCAAAGTCTTAATAGAAGTAGGCATATAATATCCTTATCTTCCCTTAAATGGACTGGGAAACTCTTGACAGCATGTGTTCTGTGTTATCTGAGAATCTAGGCCATACACTTTCAAGAAATTATTATTGGATTAAATGGACTGAGAGAGGAAAAGCTTATAGGGGTTCACGTGCTTGACCTGGCTCCCAGAGTTAGTCGGTGCATGAGACCTAGCACCCTGATTTGTGTTACAATGCTCTTACACAGTCACCTTTTGATGAGTTTGCAGATGAGGAATTAAAGTAAGAAACAGAGAATATGCTTGTATGGTAGCTTTTCAGTGGTTATCAGAGGTCAGAATATGGTATCCTAATTTCCATTCCAGTCTTTATTTCTCTACTATTTATCTACAATTAATTATTAAACATGACATTTATCCTTTATTCATAAAACTTTTATTATTTTTCTATCTTTATTTTGTCTCCTCCTTCAAAGTGCTTTGTCACGGCTCATTAGTCATGAAAATATAAACATGCATTCATGTATTTGTAAAAATTTGGTTCATTTATATGTAGGTCTTGAAGGACAATAAATCTTAGATGTATTGCATAATTTTGAAGAGACGCTTTTCCCTTAAATATTTCTGTTTCTGATGGGTGAAATAAATGAGTTTTTAAGTATTCCAGAGATGCTTATACATGCTTGTACGATCACAACTGATCATGTTGTGAAGCAGACACTCATTGCTTTACATTTTCCCAAAAGAATTTAATTATGTCAATGACTCTGCCCTATCCGTAAGTTGGAAGAAGGCTAACTAAATAATGGGCATTCTAGTCTGTCTTTACCTACTGAAAGGCATACACACTTTGTCTTAAATGTTTCTCCAAGTATTTAATTGTTAGGATGTGGGAAAAATTTGCTTTCATCTAACCACATTTTCCTTGACTCTTCAGAAAGCACTACTCTATTTCCTCAATATGTATGTTGTTTATATTTGTCCTTTCATTTTACAGTTCTCACATCAATTATACCACTAACAACAATGCTTTTATAAGTCTTGATACATTTTACGTTTTTCCTTCCTTAAGAATTGCTTGAGGAGTGACATCAGCAAGATCGTGGCATAGGAGTTTCTAGTGCTCATTCATCTCCTCCATCAGCCCCCAAGAACCATTTAGAAAACTCCCCATGCATGGAAATACATTCACAACAGCTAAGCATTCCAGATGAGAGACTATAGCACCCAAATGGAGCACAGAAATAAGAAAAGATACATTGAAGATGATTAAAAAAGGATATATTCACATTACCCCCATAACCACTCACCCAAGCCAGGGTAGCCCAGTGCAGAGAGAGACGCTCATCCCATGAAGAAAAAAGAGCAAAATGAAATTCTGCCTCACCATGGACCCCAGAGTCATCCCACCTCAGAACCATGCCAATCCCATGACCGTAGGTAGCTCTTTGCAGGCCATGATGACCCCAGGCTCCCAGCTCTCCTTGGCACCTGCCAGCTCCCTTGGCTACAAGTGAATGTCATATCAAAACGATGTTGGGGGACTCTAGCAATACCAGGCTCCCAGTTCACTAAAGTGTCAGCAAGTTCCCATGGCCTGGATGACTCCTGGGGCCCCAGGATCCCAGGTCACCCCAGTGCTGGCTGGCTCCCATGGCCTTGGGAGGCTCCCATGGCACCAAGCTCCTGATGGGCTCCCATGGCCCTGGAAAACTCCTATGACCCCAGGATACCAATTTGATCCTGTGAACACTGGGTCCAGACCAGCACCCATAAACCCAGGCTCCTGGCTGGGACCACCCACCAGGCTAATACCATGCACCCAGGCCTTTGACCCACCCCAACCCAAGGCTAGATCACATACACCCAGTCTCCTTGCCAGTGCCAGTACAAAACAAATTCAATAGCACAATAAAGGGTTAATATACTTTAATCAAGCAGAATTTATCTCCCTTTGTGACCATCATTTTCCTCATTTTACAGATGAAGAAAGTGAAACAAAGGGAGGATTAGTAAAGCTGAGAGCCAAACTCAGGCTGTCTGCCTCCAGTCCGTTATGTCCTCATGCCCAACACCATGAGGTCCCCTCATCATTTCTTTTGCGGTCATTTCTGGTTGCAATTTAGTCTTCAGAGATGATGCTTGGTGTTGCTGGCCACAATCCTGTTCACTTTATTTCAGATTTTTCCCTCTTGCCCTGTTGCTTTGAATTGCCAAAGGCAGTTTATTCCTAGACACTTCTAACACTCTGCATCTGAAGTCAAATGTCTCACATTTATTTATATTTTTTGCTGATAGAAAGAGGTATTAAAAAGGAACTGCGGATCACTCGAAGAGAAAAATCATACTGTTTATATATTGCTTGGGGCTAGTCTGATTCAGTTTGGGTTAAAGCTCTTTACTATCCATCTCAGTAGCCTGCATTTTCCAGAAAATGACTAAAAGCACAAAAGAATCATGGCCGTGAATCCAACCAACATTTTTGCATTTTCAATACCCAATTTATAGTTTATTGATCCCACAATATTCTTCTCATCTAAAAAATTGAAATGAATATACAGTCTACTTAAGAATGGTAGCATCATTTCAATAAAGTAAAAGGCATCAAATATTGTCTCAAAGTCTAACTACTGATGCCAGTAAAGATAGAGACCAACTTTTAAACAAAAGAGGCGTGTGAAGTGACAGATATTGTTTCCAAGGAAAGAAAGTGATTGTTTTCAAGGTGAGAAAAATGATGCACCATCTTCTGAGATAATGATAAGACCATGAACTGGTGAGTCATCTTTGTCTTCATCTGTAATGCAGTTTCATCTCAGGCTCGCCCTTTCTTTTTCTTTTCCAGTAAAACTATCATCTTTTATGAGGGTTAAATTCAAAACTTAACTGTCTCCTTGTACCTTTTACTGTCACCGGGAAGTACATCCTCACATGAATGATTTAGTGTTTGCTTTCACGTCCATGTTCGACTGTATTGATTAACCTTTAAGATGGAGGCCATTGTGTGAATCGCAGATGTTGCCAGTGTTTTCTCCTTTGTTCATAAGAAGATGGCATGTCCCTGTTTCAGTCAGTTGGGGGGGGGAGCATGGGATTATTTTAGCCAGTGAGTTTTTGGTGGAAATAACATATGTCATTTCTGGGCCAGAGTATTTAACCGCACGTAGGAGACCCTCCAGCACTCTTTTCCACTGCTGTCATGGACAGTTATGCGGGGAGGAAATAGCAGTCAGGATGTTCCTGACTAGGTATGACACACGTTGTGCCCCTGGAGATCTACATTAGACAAAGAGCAAGAGCAAGATCAAAACCTTTCTTTATTAATTGCTGCTTTTGTTTTGTTTTTTGCTTTACGTATATTAATAAACTACTTTTTTTTCATTACTTAGGCTATTCTGAGAGACATTGTATTATATTAATCGCTGATTCCACCACAGTGCAACACTTACCTTACTGCTTACATATGCTAAGCATTCGAGACTGAGTTAGTATTTTTTTCTCACATTTTGTCTTTGCTTATTCATTAATTAGGTTATATGATGTGCTAAATTCTAGGGCAATTGTTTTGCAGACTTAAAAATAGTATCAGCATTCAAGTGGTTTGTTTTAAATGCCATAGACTGTATATGAACTTATTTTAATGTAGGTACACGGAATTCTTTGACCTTATGAGAACGTCACCCAGAAATATTTTTGTTAACGTTCCCTTGTCACTTTACTGAAAAGTACACTTAATACTGTAGGTTTTGTATTACAGTCCAGAAATTTGACATTGTTTTTAAAGATAAGAATAAGAAAAAAGAACTTTATTTCAAATCAAAATACTTCTAAATTTTCATAGCATTTATTAGATATTAAAATACTTCACAGTAAAATTCCTCCTAATTTAACACAGCAAAGGCTGCACTCCAAAACTTTTGAATTGTGATTTGCTTTAAGAGGTAGTCATATTGATGTTAAGAACTCCATTCATGTGCATAGAAATGCAGGATGCATATGTTTCTTTAAAGATAATCTTGATGAATTTAGGTCATCAGATATCTAACTGGACCTCCGCACACTGTATGTGGGAGATAAGGTTTCTCTAACTGGAGCATTATATATGATCACCAAATTCACAATCCCATAGGGATAACGTTTATTATTATAAAACGTACCACAGCATTTGAAATCTGAGGTTAAACATTTACTACACGGTTTACGAGGAGACCATGAATCTCAAGTGAATTCACTGTATGAGAAAAGTGAATTTATTATCAAGGGCATGAAAGGAATCAGTCTTCTGAATGCTTAATACACTCCGTTAAAGCTTCATAATAAACTGTTCACCTCATTGCATGCTACTCCAGAGTCTACAATGCAAGACACGTCTAACCTCTAAATCACAGCCCTTTCAAGGCCCTGCCAATAAGGTAACTAATTCACATGTATTCATTATGAAAAAATCTGCCGAATAATCAGCATTATGCCACTGACTTTTCTAAGATATTTGGTTAGAATAGATTCTAGCTAACTTCTAATGTAAAGAACTTGCCTTTCAAAAAGTACAAATATTCTAAATCTCAGAAGACTGTAAAATATCCGAGATCAAGTGATGGTCAGAGTTGACAATTTTTGAAGCATTTTGGAGTAAACAAAAAATATTTTGGATGTTTCACAAATACTAAATCAATTTCCACATGATGTAGTGGAGTTTGAAATATATAACTGCCTCCAAATCTCACCTTAGAAAAGCGCAACAAACCTGAGCTGGCAATATCATGAGATCTCTGATTGGATGAAATTTATGTTAGGTTCACACTCTGAAAACATTTTGTTAGACTCACAAAATAAAAAAGAAACAGAGAATACATGAAAGAGGTCTTTTCATCCCTAATATGTATGTATAATTTCCATTATGGATAATTATAACTTCATACATGGAACAGTGAAAAAATAGACTGGAACATATTTTCTTCTGCAAAAAGCACTACTTTAGCAGCAATAGAACAGACTGCTGAGGTCAGAAGGGTCCTGGAGCTAGACAGTGTTTATGAAGCCAGGGAACAGATTTTAGTGTGAAAGAAATTCCCCATAGCCAAATGATGGAAACATAAGGAAATTATTCTGGTGAATACAAAACATGTTAAGCATTACTTACTTTTCATCATAAAAGAGTATAATGGGCTTTCATTTTACTACATGTAGCTTTTGGAGCATACATTTCTCCAACTAACAAATGGGAAAGCCAGTTGAATTAGGCAAGCCCTGGGGATGGCATAAGGTAAAATGTCCACCCAAGCTGTGAGCTTGCCTTTGAATTGACGCTGCTACTGAGTAAGTGGAAATCAGAAGATGAGAGGAATAAACACAGTATAAGAAAATTTGTAAACAGGTTTTGATGACACTCTTTTGGTCCTTGAGCTGGAGTCAAGCATGTTTTTCCCTTCAGAAACTAAGTTATCTTTCAACAAAAAGGCAGAATGGGATAAAAGCAGGTGGCAGTACATTCAGAAAGACTAAGGAGATGCTCAGTCTTTCCAGGTTTATATGACCCATCAATATTAGACTTGCCTACTAATTGTCCTTATCTCTGTAATACTAGCTGATGGTCTATGGCAATCATTGTTCCACACACCTTCTTCTCTCTCTACACAGTGATCTTTCTGCAGAGAAGCTGTGTTTTATCTTTGAATCCCCAGACCTGGTGCAATGACTAACGCACAGTATACCTTCAACTCATGATTGTTAGTCAAACGGGTTAAATATATTTAACACTTGATTTGAGGGCTTTGATAGACAGCAGTGAAAATAAAGGGAAAGTTAATGTCTTGCATTACACATGCTTTTACACTGTGCACTATTTTTAGTCTAAAGAAGAAAAAAAGAGCTATGGATTTAAATGAAGGAGACATTTTTTAAAGCAAATTCAAAGAAGTTATTGCAAACACAGGACACTGTATTTTTTACAAAGGCCATTTTTTCCCTCTAAAACTGCTCCCAAGCTTCATGTTCTACTGAAAACTCTGTAGATAGGAAGCAAAACTTGAGTGTGAAAAGAGTAAGAAAAAAAGAAAAAAAAAAAAACTTTAAGGATAAAATAGCAAGACTGAAACCAGTTTTGGGAGTTGGCCAGAGTAATCAGTATGATGCTTATGTAGTGTGGTCAAGGGGATCAAAAATAAATAAAAGATAATCAAGTAATCAATATTGGGAGTGTTTTGAAGAACTAGAGACCCGAGTCCTGTTTTCAGGCCCTGCACAGAAAAAAAGAGTTAAGTCTCAAGAAAGAATACTCTAGTATATTATGAGAAAGATACTAGAGAATGCCACAGCCTACTTTATATTACTGAAGAACATTCGAAAGCAAAGTCTACAAAGTGTGGATGTCCAAAAGCAAGCAAAGCTTATGCAAAGAACATGTACACATGTGGGTCTAGAGCTAGAAATGGGTATTAAATAATTTGAGAAGTAAGAATAGAGAGTCCCCAGATAAAAAGTGCAGAGTCAATAGTCATAAAAAAGAACAAAATAATGCCACTGGTAGCAACATGGATGAACCTGGAGATTGCCATTCTAAGTGAGGTAAGCCAGAAAGAAAAAGAAAAATACCATATATCACTCATATTTGGACTCTTAAAAAAAAAGAGGACACGAATTTATTTATGAAACAGAAAAAGACTCACAGACATAGAAAACAAACATGGTTACTGGCAGGGAAGAGGATAGGAAGGGACAAATTGGGAGTTTGAGACGTGCAGATACTAACTACTATACATAAAATAGATAAACAACAAGTTTCTATTGTATAGCACAGGGAACTATATTCAATACCTTGTAGTAACATATAATGAAAAAGAATATGAAAACGAATATATGTGTGTATGTGTGTGCCTGAAACATTATGCTGTATGCCAGAAATTGACACAATATTGTAAACTGACTATACTTAAATTAAAAAAAAAGTGTGGAGTCAAAACATCTAGAAGCCAGCCATGCTGAAAACTAAGAGCAGATCAACATAGTACTACAGATGAGTGAAAATTCTACAGCTGGAAACGAAGGGTGATCATGAGCTCAAGTATATCAAATAGCACACACAGGAATGGCAGATGTAAGCATATGAATGTATGTGAACCATTGCGGTGTCTGGGTGAATTATTCTAGAGAGGTGATTTTTGCCCAGGTATGTGCTTTTCATTATTGTTTTTGTTTTGTTCTGTTGCTTTTGCTCCCAATCCCACAGTGCTAGAAGGATTTCCTTTGATGAATAGAGTGTGGGAAAAGCTCATATCAGAACACGTTGATTCAGTGAGTAATGAACTGCAGTATTTTGAAAGAGAGTTGCGTGAGAGAAAAATCAAAGTATGGGGGTTGGACCATCTGTGTTTGCTTCCATGAAACTTTACTTATCTTCAGAATAGAGATTTTTTTTAACCTATAAAATTGGGAGATGGGAGAGTAGACATAATAGCAATAGGTTAGAAACTGGAAAGCATAGGGATGTATGATAAATAACTTATGGATGACTGATAATTGGCACTACCCCCATTCCTCTGGCTTTGGGATTCGTAGGGAAGGAGGCACTGAAAATACAGGCATGGAGTGGGTGGCAAGGGATGGTTGAAGGTATTAGAGAAGCCATTAGAACAATGTACATATCAATTATAGAGCTGACCATAAATCAGGGATATTCTGATCAGAGAAAGTCAGAGAGACTAGTCTGAAACATTTTAATACATTATGCACATGAATTTACCAGTTTGGTTATTTATATTAGCCAAACCATTGAAGCAACCTAAATGTCCATCAACAGATAAATGGATAAAGAAAATGTAGTGTATATATTAAAAGGAATAGTATTCAGCCTAAAAAAAAAAAAGGAAGGAAACCCTACCACTTTTAATGACATGGATGTATCTGAAGGTTATTATGCTAAGTGAAAAAAGCCAGACACCGAAAGATAAGTACTATATGATACCGTTTATATGAGGAGTCTCAAATAGTCAAACTCAAAGAGGCAGAATAGTGGAATGGTGGTTTCCAGAGGCTGGGGAGAGGGGCAAACGGGGAAGTAGTAGTTAAGGATGTGACGTTTCAGTTGTACAAGACGAATAAGTCCTAGGGATCTCCTGTATGGCAGAGACTGTAGTTAAACACACTGTGCCACATAATTAAAAATGTGCTGAGGATACATCTTATACTGTGTTCTTATACCAAAAAATAATTAAAGTAATAAATGAGAGGATGAGAAAAAACTTTTAGAGATTAATAGATATATTTAAGGCATCAAGTTTCATACACTAAATATACACAGCTTTCTGTTTGTCAAAATTAATTAATTTAAAAATTAAAGATAGATTTCCATTTCATCAGGAAATAGAACTGCTGTATTTATATAAAATAAGAGCTTTAAGGAGAATCAGCTGACCCATAGGGAAGAGAGAAGACAGTCCTGGGTTGGCTTAGGTTGGGATAAAGTCTACAATGTTCTTAGCTTCATCAGTATTCCAGTATAAACCCTGAGCAATGGACTAAACTTGGGAGAAAAAAACTCTTTGGTGCTTTTAAAAACTTTTTTCATCTGAGATGGTTTTACAAATTTCTGCCACTTGAAAATGTGCTTTTGATGATTTGGATAACTCATTACATAAAAGCCTTCATCCCCTGGCAGTCCTGGAAATGTGAAGTGTCACTATTTATGCAGCTTCTCCTAGGTAGAATACCTCATGAGTGCAGCATTACTCAAACACTGGAGAACTTATATGCAGAGAACAGAAATCAGCCAAAGGTCCTGGCACTTATAAGACGCAAATGAAAGGGAATGGTAAAACATACCAGTGTATCTCCCGGGACACAGTCCTTTGGCTAGAGAGGGGAAATATTATGGTTAGTGAAATTTCTCTCCTGTGATAACATTAAATTATTGATACATGATTAGGGTAAGTTTTAAGTAAAATTATCAAGACTTGTCTTAAAGATGGATTTTGGTGTACAGAGGCATTGAGAAGCATGGCTGAACACGTTCACATTTTGTGGTTTTGACTCTCATTTTCTCCTGAAAGTCATTAATTACCACAGAAGTTGCATGATGAAAAGCCAGATTTCTGACCCCAATTACCCTGAGGTCAATGTACCCAAGTAAAGGAGAAAGGCAAGGTAATATTTTGCAATAACATCTCAAGTATTTTTTCTTCTTTAAAAATTTATGTTTCCTCCTTGAAATCATCTTGCAATTAAGACTAGGCCACAGGGATTAGGCTCCTTGCCATAGATAAGAAGAGGCAGGCGGACACTGCCTAAAAAAATTGAAGTCAATGCTCAGCTTTGAACTTCAAACTAAACGCCTCTGGTTGAGTTCTTTGGAAACAGATGCTAAGGCAGAGTTTAGCATGTGAGAAATTTATTAGGGATTCACACCTGTGGGAAAGAGCAAGCGGAAGCAGGATCAGGCATAGAATTGCAATGCAGGTCAGAGAAATCCTTGAGTAGGTCAACCCCCAGGGACCTGTGGATGTAAAGCCCCCTCCGTGGTTTGTGTGGTTTGTAACCCATGAAGGAAAAGGAGGCTCCCTGGAGCTGAGGCTGCTGCTGGCAGCTGAGACTACAAATATTTCCTTAAAGAAGAATCCAGCAGTGCATCTCTGAGTCAGGTACTGGATTTTAATAAAAGCTCAACTGCAAAGTTTTCAGCCATGTTTTCAAATTATAGAAAGGGGATTTCTTGAATATCCTCTTTATATGCTGGGTTTTTCTGTATCCACAACCCCAAATTAGAAGATGAATTTTATAGTAAACCAAGAGCTTGGGGGAATGCAAGATTTAAAATGGAAGGATTTACCACACCACTGACAAAATTCTTCTTGGTGAAGATAGTTGAGGCTGGGGAGAGAGAAAGAAAAAAAGAAGATTTCCTCATGATCTCTTGCCACAAAAGTCAGAATTTCTGGAGAATCTCTCCAAAACTTCATTGCTGGTTCTCTGCATCCTGACCTAACCTGCAGATTCTGGTGGCCTCGGGAGAATCCCGCTTTATACAGCCTGGGATTTGCAATGATGGAGAAAGGCCTAAGAGTTGGTGTCCAGGGTGTCCTTTTAGGGGAATGTCCACACCAGTAGCTGCAGTGAAAGCAGGTGAGATGCCTTTATTCTTGAGTTAGGAGTCAGATATTTTATGATAAACAGTGGACATGAATAGATCTGGGGGTCAAAAGAAAGTCATTCACACAAGCAGAGGGGATATCCATAGTCATTAAGTGTAGGTATTAACACAATCTCTAAATGATGGAAGGCACCTCCATTCCTCAACAAATACCAGCACCAGGCCTCTAGATGACCAGAAAGACTAGTTAGAAAACACGGACTGAACCTGGTAAAAAAAAAGGAAGGGCTCGGGAGAATCAAGGCTGAGGTCCAGAATCAAAAGATCATGACACACCCCAGACAAGGATCACATGTCATTCCCAGGATACTCTGAGGATACATAAACACACACTCCCACTGCGTCCTTACTCTTAGATGTCTTCTTGGGGACAGGATAGAAGAAGTAGGGATAGGACAGAAGCATTCTTGAGAATAAATTCAGAAATACTTAAAATGGGTTTAACTAGAAGAGAAAGGTTAAACTTAATGAGCTTAAATCAGAAGAGATAAAATTGCACCAAGATGATATTATCCAAGTGGCTTCAGCAGAGTGGAGAGGAGAATTGGACTATGTAAGATGGTAGCCACTAAAACCGTATGACTAGTTAAACGAATTAATTAAAATTAAATTAAGGTAAAATAAATGAAAATAAATAAAGCTGAATAAAATTAAAAATTTAAGTTCCTTGATTTTCTTCTAGCCTCATTTCTGGAGCTTAAAAATAACCAACGGCTAGTTGCTACCATATTGAATAATTTATATACAGAACATTACCTCTAACATAGAACGTTCTATTGGACAGTGCTGCTTGAGAGAAACATGAGATTAGTTACTTAAAAAATATTTCTGTATTTTGAATATCTTAATTCTAATGTATCTTTTGATCATGCTATGTGAAGAAGTAATTTTTCAGTTCTGTTTAGAGCTAGGAAGAATCAGAACAAAAATTGTTTTGAGAAGTAGATTCCAGTAAGGCCAAATACTCAGGCTCATTACAGCTCTTATGTTTTCATCAATTTATGTGCTGTTTCAAATATCATATATCTGAAAAAGCCATAGGTGAGCCAGTCTCTCCAAAAAGCCCTCCATTACAGAGTACATGATCATTAAGTGTTACACATTATTTCTCCAACATGCAAGGCAATATAACAGTGATTAAGTTTGTCTCAGAGGACTGCATCAGGCTTCTTTCAACTAGTGTATTTTTGCGGTTCTTCTACCTTGTAGCAAGCTTCAGTCCTTCATTTCTTTTTGTGGCAGAATAATATTCTATTGTATGGATATATATATTTTGTTAATCCATTCATCTATTGATGGACATTTTTGTCATTTCCATCTTTTGGCTACTAGGGATAATATTGTTATGAACAATTGTTGTTTGAAGGTACTGTTCAAATAGCAGCTTTTGATTCTTTGGAGTATATACCTAGGAGTGGGATTGCTAGGTCATATGGAAATTCTGTGTTTAATTTTAGGAAGAACCATTACACTGTTCTCCACAGATGTAGCATTTTACATTCCTGTCATCAATATCAATGTATGAGGGTTACACTTTTTCCACATCCTCACCAACACTTGTTATTTTCTACTTTTTTTGGTCTGCTTATTTGTTTGTTTTTAATACAAGCCATCAAAATGAATGTGAAATAGTTTTGATTTCCATTTTCCTAATCCCTAATAAATCTGAGTATCTCTTTATTTGCTTATTGGCCATTTATCTATCTTCTTTGGAGAAAAGTCTATTCAAGTTTAAAACACTCATTTAGCATGGGAGAAAATAGACACCAAATAGTTTAAGGAAAATTTCTATTATTGCATACCAATAGAAATCATCAAATATTAACCCTTACCTCCCACTATGCATAGATACATATATTAAGTTTTGCAATTACTATTTCACGTTCACTTTATAATAACTATGAAGTTGATGGGAAAGAATTTCTTATTTTACATGGTATATTCTTTACAAGAGAGTCATTAAGTAAAAGATTTGTTTAGAAATTTCTTTCTGATTCAAAACTCATTATTTGCATTATTACCTGCATTTTTTCGAATTGTAATCAAATTTTGGAATGTTTCAATATGTGTTTTAAGATTTCAAGGATTTTCTTTTTTTGGCATAATATCTAACCTTGATTGTTCATTGATTTTATAAACTCACCAAGCAATTTTTAACCTATGCCCTCCTCGCAGAGGCATACTATGTTTTAATTATATTGATGGATGCCAATAAGTCCTCTAAAAGTAGTAATTTTTTAATGAGTTATGATATAGGCATAGTAAATTGTGTAAAGTTCACTAATTTTGCAACTTAAGCTAAATGGATCTTTATAGATGTATATACCAAGTATACTATCCTCCAAGTCAAGAAATAGAACTTTCTCAGCATCTCAAAGCATTCCTTTTTGTCCATTTCCAGTCTAATCTCTCTTTCAGAGGTGGCCAATATTGTTCATCCTTTCATAAAATCTGTCTATCCCTAGTACAGGATATTATATACTATTTTATGTCTAGATTCTATCATGCAGCATAATAGCTCAGAGACCCATTCAAGTTATTGCTTTAGTTTGTTCTTTTTATTGCTTTGCAAGTTTCTATTTTATGTATATAACAAAACCTTTATCTATTCTCTTGCTGATGAATATTCAGATTGTTTCCAGTGATTAACTATTATAAATAAAATGGTTTTGAATATTTTTGATTCTGTCTTTGGGTGGACATATTTACATATTTCTCTTGGACTCTTAGAACTGAAATTGCTGTCACTTTTAGTTGTGATAAGCAACTTCTAAGATGGCCCCCGATGATCTCCATTTCCTGGGAATCATCCTTATGTCATTCCTTCCCCTTGGGCATGGGCTGGACTTACAGACTCACTCCTAAGAAACAGAATATGGTAGAAGTAATGTAATGTCACTTCTGACATTAGGATATAAAAGTGTGGCTTCTTCCTGGGGTCCCTTTATTTCTCTTGAATTGCTTATTTCTAGAAGAAGACATTTGAGCTAGCCTTACAAAGAGGCTCAACTTAGTGAACTCAAAAGCAGATTTTCTGAAGACTTTCAGCAGTAGTGTGAATGATTCTGGTAACAGATCTTCTGAAGCCTACCAAGCGTGTGAGTAGGCTTCATAAATAATCTTTCCTCAGTCAGAATTTGGTATGATTGCAGGATGAACTGATATTTCAACAAGACCCTGTGCAGCCAGCTAAGCTACTTCTAGATTCCTGAGCTATGGAAACTGTGAGGTAAAAAATATTTATAGTTTTGGGCTTTAATTAATATAATTTTAAAATACATGTTTTGCTTTAATAATTATTGAAAGTAAAAATTTTAAATGTTTGTATCACTTTATATTTCCATCAAAAATGTGTGAAAGTTCCAGTTGTTCCACATCTTTGAAAACAGTTGATATTGTCAGTATCATTAAATTTAGTCAGTGTGGTTACATTATCATTTCTCTGAAGACTAATTTTATGGAGAACATCGTTTTATTCTTATTGGCTACTTGTATATCCTCATTTGTGAAGTGCCTGGAGAAATCTGTTGCCTATTTTTTTTTCTTTTGTGTATATATTTTTTTTATTGAAGTATAGTCAGTTTACAATGTTGTGTCAATTTCTAGTGTACAGCATAATGTTTCACTTATACATGAATATACATATATTTGTTTTTATATTCTTTTTCACTATAAGTTACTACGAGATATTGAAAATAGTTCCCTGTGCTATACAGTATGAACTTTCTGTTTATCTATTTTATACATGTTAGTATCTACAAATCTTGAATGTTGCTTGTTTTTATATCAGCTTCTTTTTTTCCTGTGTAATTTGTTTAAGATATACTTTCAAAAATCTACTCATTGTTTGTGGCTTGCCCATTTCCTTTATTTTAGTGGAAAACAATTTAATAATTGTCATAAATCAGGTGATTGTACTTTTTGGTTCTGTTTCCTAACTATCTTGCTTCATGACTGTTTTGCCTATAACTGGACCATTATCACACTATCTTAATTACTACAGCATGCGTTGTCTTAAGTAAAAATGAGTATCTTCAAATTGGCATTTTATTTAAGATTTTCTTAACTGTTATTTGTCCTTTTCATTCCCATATAAACCTTAGAATAGACTTACAAATGTTCACAAACACACACACCCCAGCTAGGATTATGATTTTATTGTATTGAATCTATGGATCAGCTTGGAATTTACATCATAAAAATACTGAATTTTCCAATACACTAACTTGTATATCACTCCATTCATTCAGGTGATTTGAATTCCTTCAATAATTTTGGAGTTTTCAGATTAGATATCTCAGACAAGTTATATTACATTTCTTCTTATGTGTTTAATACTGTCATTGCAGTTAATGATACGGTTTTTTAATTTCAATCTTGCACTTGTTAGTATATAGTAATGTAATGCAATTACTGCCAATAGACTTTTGGATGGATTTATTTAGATTTTTTATGTACACAAGTGTGTCATGTATGAGTAAGTATAATTCTCCTTCTGCCTTTTGATTATTTCTGTTTACAGTTTTCTTGTTGCTCTACCTAGGACCTTGGTGCAATATTTGAGAAGTTGTAATAGTGGAATTATTTGCCTTCTTCCTACAAGGAGGAAGAAGACACTCATTATTTTATTATTAAGTATACTTTGTCAGCACTTCAAAGACAGTATTCCACTACCTTCTGCCTTCTTTATTGCTGTGGAAAAGTTTGCTGTCAGTTCTCTTGTCATTGCTCTGTAAGTATTCTATCCTTGAAAAATTGTCTTTTCTTGTATGATTCACACATTCGCTAAGACATATCAAAGGGTGAAATTTTTAAGCTTCGGATTAATTGTGCTACCCAAACTTTAAGATTCTTGTTTTTTAATCAAAAAATCCATGCTGTTTATGGAAAACTCTCAGCAATACATTCTTCAAATAGCCCTTTCTTTCCTCAAATTAGTTATTACTGGCTTAGTAAGAGATCAACTTTTCTAGTAAGAAACAACAAGACCCTTTCATGACAATCAAATTGATATAATGAAATGAATAAAACAAATATTTACCAATTTTTTAGAAACAGTATCACTTTCTCGTATTTAATCTAGTTCCCTGGTTTAAATAATATGTATAGGTTTATGTTTCACAAATTTATAATTCTACCACTAACCACTTTTATGAACATCAGACTCATATCCAAGACCTGATATTTATACTTAAATACTTGAAAGTTAAACCTTTCCAAAATAAAATTTCTAGATTTCTCCCTCAAAAAAAAGCCTATTCCTTGGGAATCAATCTTCATTTTATTATTGGTGAAATCACCCACCGAGTAACTCAGGTCAAACTGGTAGGAATTAATTTTAACCCTCCCTTTCCCTTACCCCCTACATCATCCCACCCACTAAAGCCATGTTGTCTGTACTCATAAAGCAGCCGCCTAATTTAGCATTCTTTTCACTGTTCACTACTACTCCTCTGGTCAAAACCACCATAGTAACATTCCTTAACTTCTGCAATAACTCTTTTACTCTTCTTCTTTTTTCATTCTTGTCCTATTTTAATATCTAGACTAAGGTGATCCCTGAGAAAGATACATTAGTTCTTTTTCAATCTCTCAAGTGCTTCTATCGCCTTTGCACTTCAATCAGAATAAAATTCTACTTTTCCTCATGGTCTTCAAAACCCTATTAGTCTATTCATCTCTCCAGCCCCAACTTATATCACTTTTACACAGTGATGTCTCTTAATAGCACTTGAATTCTTGTTAAACCTTGAAAAATACCAAGATTTTTCTCGCTAAAGCACTTTTTCACTTTTCACTTCCTTTGCCTCAGTATTCTTTGTGGGCTCTTTATGAAGACAGAGGAGAGAGCATCCAAAATAATAAAAATAATGGATTACAAAATTCATGTGTCCATAAGAAAGAAAGAAACAAGAAGGTAGGAAAGAAGGAAGGAAGGAAAGAAGGGAGAGAAAGAGAGAAAGAAAGAACGAGAGAAAGAGGTGAAGCTCTTCTTCATAGTACCATGCCAACTAAAAAATGGAGAAGAAATGGTGGAGTTAAAAAATTTATCATTTCCAACTATAAACGGAAAAATTCACTGCGTAATTAATCAGAGATGGATGCTAAAGCTGGTGGTAAAAGTTTAATAGGGAACATGCGATTTACATAATTTTAATGCATTTTCCCACAAATTACTTGTCAATTACAAATGGTAAGATAATAATCTTATAGTGAAGAAACCTAGCAAAAATCACCTTAATGAAACTATCAAAGTTATCTTCACCAATCATTAACCTATATCATGTACTTCTTACACAATGCACTAAGAAGAACACAATACTATTTTGGTTTATATATGTAATCTGTCTGCATGCATAATCTGAGTCTCATCATGAGAAAACATAAGACAAAATCAAACCGAGGAACATTCTACAAAAACAAAACGAAACAAAGCAAAATTGGCCTGTACTCTTCAAAAATGTTAATTTTATGTAATACATAGAAGTCTGAGAAACTTCTCCAGATTAAAGGAGATCAAACACATGCCAGAAAATGTGGCATCATGTCTACAGTTACTCTGAAATAGCACCGATACATGTAAATTGGACTAATTATGAATTTCAAAAAAAGGTTATTTTGGACTCAACTCTTCAAATTCTGTCTTAATTCTTTTGAACCACATTTCCCACCTCCACATTGTATCTTACCTTTTTTGTGGATAGATTACTAATTCAATGGACCTAGTGCATGGTCTAAGAGAAAATTTTTTTCCGTTATAAAATGATTGATATGCCAGAGAAGTAAATCAAAAAATATCTATGTGTTGAAGCCAAACATATGGCAACCACCTGAAAATAGGTCAAGAAAGTAATCACAAGTGTCACTACTGCTGTAAGAATTTTAAACCTATCAGTATTGCCTTCTGGCCTACAAAAATAATGAAGGCTGGGAGAACACTACAGTAAATATTTTGATGAGTTCTCATACAACTTTATAACCCTCTTCTGTTTATAACTTCAAAGAAACTGTTTTTGGACTTTTCAATGTTTTTAGTATTTTATCAGTTGTAAATGAAATTCAGCTTTTCTATTGGAATTGCTAAGAGGCTATATTATAGATCTTTGAAAACAGTATTTATTAACTACACTGACTATTGAACAATGCTAAAGGTTTGATTTTTAAAAATATATAAAAAGTGATAGTTAAAAGACGTAGTCATCAGAAATTATGTTTTTGTTGTTAAGTTGCTGTGGAAAATATTTAAGGTTAAGAAAAATAAATACCTACTCAATGTCATGCTACTTTGTTTGTTAAAACATAAGTTAAAAACATAGTATAGTATTAAGAAAAAAAGTTAATTACTCACCAACTATCTATAGGCTACGAGCTATATGCTAGGAGTTGTGGGTACATATGTGACCTGGCATATGTGGGGCTTTCTAAGCTGAGGACAAGATTGCACTCTAGGGCCTGGAGGAGATGATGAGCTGCTATATCTTTATCCTTAAAAGATATCTCAATTTTTCTTTCTAAAATTCAAAATTTTAAGGAAGTTAGGAAATTGGAAAATTCCTCTAGAGCATCATTCACCATGTTTTCATAAAACTATTGATGAATTAAGAGTAGGAAAAGGAAGCCACATTTGTGTTTATATCATGCTATTTTTCAAATTTTTCAGGTTTGTCAAGATACAGCACATGGCTCTCTAAGCACTTTCCTTCTTTAATTTTTAGATCCAGACATTTTTGCACAGAAATTCGGTTCTTATGGTCTTCATTCCTTTTCACTTACTCTTCAACAAGTGACTCTACATAAGATATTTGACATTTAACATAAATTTTATTATTTTTTCATAAACACAGGAAGCTGTATTTTGCTAGGTATAAACAAAATACTTAATTTCAGTTTGATTCCATCAAGTAGTATATATGCTTATATGCCTATCTGTGTGAATGCTACTTTTGGTAAAACAGATTTGTTTCTGTTCTAAAAAAGTTTACTGGTGTAACATGTGAACTGAAGAGTAAGGAAAGAAAGATACACATGACATTCAGCATGAACAAAATAGTCATCCTTGGATAAAAAGCTGAGTGAATAACAAGTTTACCACACACATGAATAATGGATTCTTCCCATAATTCTTTTTCTTCCAGTGTTTAAGTTGCATTCGTTGGTACTAAATATTTTATAAATTAATATTTCAGGAAAAGTAACATCTAATACTTACTAGAAAACATCTATGTGATTTGTATGTATCACACATTTCTTAATTTTTACATAATCTTGATAATTAAGAACAATTATTTACACTATACAAATGAGAAATTTAAAGCATTGTAATTTTGTGTATCTTCCTTAGTCACACACCTATAATTAAGTGACTGAGCCAGGATTTGTACCCTTTCCTTCCGGACTGCAAAGTCTAGGAATTTTAGAATACCTTGTACTTTCTCATTCTATTTGCCATATAAACCATTATTATCTTCCAGTTTATATAAAAGGAATAAACTAATTTGATTTATCTCAATCTACATTGCACTTAGTTCACTTATATTAGAAACACGTAAAAGATCACCCGTTGCTACAATTTTATACTTCTTTGCATGTCTGTAAGTAGCTTGTGATGGCATCAAAATGGGATTGATTTAAGTATCGTTATTCAGAGTCCTGGTTTCACATTTAAACACTAGTCTTCTTTGCCAATGATTCATATCTTGAGGTTCAAGAAATCTATTATTAAATTTATTAACAACACATATAATATCATAAATGCCCAATGGACATTATTGGTAGCGAGCCAAGTGAGTTAAGTTTATAAATATTCCTCATCTAGAAGTTTCCATAAAAACACATGAAAGATATTTTCCTATGAAATTCTTACTTAAATGTGGTTAAGCAGCTAGACACAGAAGTCATCCTGCTAGTAAAACTCAACTTAAGATGTAAAAGTCACTTTTGCTTTTCATTGCAAAAACTTAAAGAACACATACTTTCGTTGTCTGTAGAAAATCTGAAGCAAATTGTTTCCTGTAGAAAATGAATACCAACTTGGGTAAATATGTAGGGGATCTTTTTTTTTTTTGCCAATTTTTCACAAGAGCCTGAAAAACTTCTTTTCCAAAAATAAAATGTTAACTTTATTATTATATTGGAAAATCAGAAAGTGATTCTAAGACACAACTAATCAGATATCTCACTGGTGGTGATGACGATACAGTTATTGATCTGCTTGCATAGTGCTGACAATGTGACAGAGTTTACAGCTGAAAAAAGACTGGGTTTAAGGTCATCACGTAGTTTAGACAAATAGATGCATAGAAAAGATGATGCAAATCCAGTGTGTAGTCCTTCAGGTCGACCCAAACTTTGGCATCTGCTGCTGGATTCAAACATTTTTCTTTGTGGCTGAATAATGTGTTAGATAAAAGTTACAGATAGATACCATTCAGTTAAACTTTGGAATGATTAATTAAGGAAATGAAGCTACTATGAAATAAGAAATAAGCCACTGAGAGCATACACACCACCTCTAAGAATGGCTGTATATTTTTAACTACCTCCATAGCCCTATTACAGCACCAATTGCAATGCATTTTCATGATTGTTATTTCTGCCTGCTGTTATCTGTCCATTTCTGAGAGAGAAGTGTTGAGGTATTCAACATGATAATGGGTTCATCTATTTCCCCTTGCAGTTGTATGAGTTTTTGCCTCATGTAATTTGATGCTCCATTGTTAGGATACACACATTAAGAATTGCTATGTCTGCTTGGAGAAGTGACCTCTTTGCCATTACATAGTGCCCTACTTTATCCTTGATAACTTCTCTTACTTTAAATTAGTATAGCTACTCCTGTTCATTTTGCTTAGTATTACCTGGTATGTATTTCTCTACCCATTTACTTTGTATATGTGTGTGTGTGTGTGTGTGTGTGTGTGTGTGTATCTCTTACCCATGTAATTTTTCTTTTCTTTTTTTTTTTTCTACCCATTTACTTTTAATCTATATGTATCTTTATATTTAAAGTGGGTTTCCTACACTAAATGTATAGTTGGGTCGTGTTTTTTGAGCTACTCTGACAATCTCTGTCTTTCAGTCAGTGCATTTTTAGATTATTGACATTCAAAGGGACTACTGATACACTTGGATTAATGTCTACCATATTCATTATTTTTTTTTATTTGTTGCTCTTGTTCTTTGTTCTTATTTTTGTCTTCTGTTTTTCTGCCTTTTGTGGTTTTGATTAAGCAATTCATAATATTTCATGATTTCTGCTTTCTTAGCCTATCAGTTACGCATTTTTAAACTTTTTTTAGTGGTTGCCCTGCAATTTGCAATATACATTTACAACTAACCCAAGTCTACTTTTAAATAACAATATACCACTTCGTGGGTAGTGTGAATACTTTATAATAACAAGATGATTTTAATTCCTTTCTCCTGTCCTTTGTAACATCATTTCACTTGTATATAGGCATACTTAAGCAGTTATAGAAATATATATATGTATACACACACATACATAATCAAATATAGTGTCACTGTTTTTATTTTGAACAAAATGGTATCTATTAGATCAATTAAGAACAAGAAAAACAATTTTTAAAATTTTACCTTTACTTATTCCTTCTTCAATGTTTTTCCTTTAGGTAGATTGGAGTTTCTGATCTATAATATTTTTCTTCTCTGAAAAGCACTTGTTTTAACATTACTTTCAAGGAAGGTCTACTAGCAACAAATCCCTCAATTTTTATTTGTCTGAGAAAGTCTTTATTTCTCCTTCACTTTTCAAGGCTAATTTTTCAGAGTATAAAATTCTAAGCTGGTATTTTGTTTTATTTTGCTTTTTTCCTCAGCACTTTAAATATTTTATTTCACTCTCTCCTTGCTTGCATGGTTTTCTGAGGAAAAGATGGATATAATGCTCATCTCTGTTCCTCTGTTGGTAAGGTGTTTTTGTTCCTCTGAATTCTTTTAGAATTTTTTTTCTTTTTATTTGCTTTCCCATAATTTGAAAGTGATGTCCTGAGGTGCGGTTCTTTGACATTTATCCTGCTTGCTTGGTATTCTCTGAACTTCCCAGATCCATGGCCTGGTGTCTGACATTAATTTACAGAAATTCTTGGTCGTTATTTCAAATATTTCTGTTCCTTTCTCTTTCTTCTCCTTCTGGTATTCCCATTACATTTATGTTACATCTTTTGTGGTTCTTCCAGTTCTTAGATTTTCTGTTCTACATTTTTAGTCTTTGTTCTCTTTGCTTTTCTGTTTTTGAGGATTCTTTTGATATATCCTCTAGGTCAAAGATGTTTTCCTCAGTCATGTTCACTCTACTAATATATCCATCAAAGGCATTCTTTCATTTCTATTATGGTATTTTTATCTGTTATTTATTTTTGGTTCTTTGTTACGATTTCTATCTCCTCTCTTTATATTGCCCAACTGTTCTTGCATGTTGCCTACTTTATCTGTTAGAGCTCTTAGCCTATTCACGAAAGTTGGTTTAAATTTCCAATCTGATGATTCCAACGTCCCTGCCATGTCTGGTTCTGATGCTTGCGCTATCTCTTCAAATTGTGTTTTTTGTCCTTTAGTGTGCATTGTAATATTTTTCTTGATAGCCAGACATGATGTATTGCTGTAAATGGCACTTTAGGAAGTTAGTGGTAAGGTGTAGGGGGAGTAGAAATATTCTATAGCCCTGTGATTACATCTCAGTCTTTTAGTGTGCTTATACTTCCTGACTGTTTACTTTGCAGGTTTTTTCTCAGTTTTTTCTCCCTCCTTTGGTGGGACAGGATGGCTAGAGTGGTCTAGAAGTTAGCTATTTTCCTTACCCAGGTCACATAGGTTCTGATAATACCCCAGCAGGTTAGGCTCTGGTTAAATAGTTGCCCTTGAGGGTAGAACATGGTATTCTGGAATATTACAAACTAGTTTCCTTTTTCCTCCCTGTGTTGGAGACCTGAGGGAATTTTTCTCAGATATTTATTGTGGAAACTTGGTAGAACTCTTTGGGAGCAAATCTCATAATATTGTGGGGTCCCTTCCATAACTGGATCCTCCTGGAATTTTTAACTCTCTGAGTTATCCATACTCAGCCTCCAGCAATTTGTCAATTACAGTGTAGATGTTTCCTACCCAGAACAGGTTCCCTTGAAGATTTCTGTTTGTGAGTCTCTGCTTCAGTAAGTCGTAACTCCCTCTATGTGGTGTCTGTCTCCTCAGCCTTGAGGGTTGTGGCTTTCCCTGTATCCCTCCTCTCATGAATCCAAGAAAATTGTTGATCTTCATGCTGTTCAGCTTTTTACTTGTTAGGACGAGATGGCAACTTCCAAACTCCTTACACGCAGAGCCAGTAACCAAAGTCTATTTCCCACTCATAGGTCTCTTTACTAAGACTGTGATTTTTCAAAGCACAATGATCCTGTTTTATTCCACTCTGCATCCTTCAGTGGTTCAAGTGTCATGGAAGGCCATCACCTATGAAAGTGTTGTGAATTAAGAATATTTAACTATCATTAAAGTATTTAAGTTATTAAATCACTAGTATACTTTCTTCCTTCTGCTCATCACACGTTATGAAATCAATTTCAATAGGACCTATCTGGGATGCAGGTGAAAATTTCCTCTTTGAATGGCATGCAAGAGTAGATGAACTAAAAGAACTCTAGAATATTACAGTGAGAACTGCCAAAGATGAACTCTTCCAGAAAAGCGACAAAACACTGGCAAAAACACGTCAAAATTATGGTTGACTTCTTGAATGTAGTGTATGCCAGGATAAAATGCAATGGCATCTTTAAAGTATTGAAAAAATATTCTCAATATTGAATTCTATACCTAGTGAAAATAGCCTTCAAAAATAGTGGTGGAAAAGAGATTTTTTTCAGATAAATGAATTGAATTGCCACCAGTGAACAACTAGAGCATTATCATAAAAAATATAATTCATTGTATAAAATATAAAACAAGAATCTACAAGCCTGTATTTATATAAGAAAGAGGATAATTACATAATTTTGCAATCTTTGTGGATTTCTTATTAATACAATGAGAATAATTGTATCTATAGAGTTGAGAAAATTTGCAGATAGCACATTAACTATGTTTTCAAATTTATCACTACCAATATGAGAACAGATCAATTTTGTCTCTCCTGCTAAAATGTCAAGAAGAAAACATAACTTCTGTGGCATTTTGGCCAAAAATGCATTACTCGACCCTCATCCTGAGAAAACATCAAACAAGCTTAAAATGCAAGACATTTCATAAAATAAGAAAAAAGTGTAATCTTAAAGAATGTCAAGGTGATGAAACATAAAAGATGAGAAAATAATCCAGATTAAAGAAAAGTAATGAGACACTAAAGTCAAATGAAATATGTGATCCCAAATTATATTTTAAAAAGGAGGAAAAATAGCTATACATCTGCAAAGTATCAGACATTTGAATATAAACTATTTGATAGTCAAGAATATTTTTCAGTGTTAAATTCCCTAATTTTAATAAATTAACTTTTTTAAAGAGAGTCGTCTCTTCTCAGAAAATACTTAAGTATTAAAGGATGAAGGAGTACAAATTCTCCAATTTGCTCTCAGTTGTTTACTTGCACACACACACAAACACAAAGATTTACAATATGCATTTTTAAACTTCCCACTCTACTGTCAAAATACATCATACCACTTCATATATAATGTAAATCCAGCAACAGTGTACTTAACTTCCCTCTCCTATTCTTTGTGCTAATGCTTTTATACCTTTTACTTCTATACATCTTATAAACTGTACAGTTCTTCAACATTATTCTTACTTTAAACAGTCAATTATTTTTAAAGATACTAAAATTAAAAATAAAATATTTTATATCTACCTCCATATTTCATAATTCACTGCTCTTCTTCTGTCTGTGAAGATCTGAAATTCCTGTATGCAGCATTGTCTCCCAGTCTGAAGACTTTCCTTTAACATTTCCCACAAAGCAACTAATGATACAATTCTTTGGTTTTGCTTGTCTAAAAAGTTCTTCATTTCACCTTAAATTGTATAGTACAGTTTTGCTGGATATAAAAATCTAGAGTATCCAGATTTAAGTATATTTTCTTTCAGTACTTATAATAAACCTTTGACTTCCATTTATTCCAATTAAAAATTGACACCAGAAACTAACACAACATTGTAAAGCAACTATATTTCAATGATAAAAAATACAGATTACAGGGGAAAAAAATGAACCATCATTCTTATTGCTATTGTCCTATATAATGTTTCTCCACACCTGACGTATGGCTTTTCAGATTTTTCTCTTTATCATTGATTTTCAGCAATGTGATTAAAATGTACCTTGGAGAGGTTTTCATGTGTTTATTCTGTTTAGGCTTTACTGACCTTGAATTTCTGCATTTTTTCAATGTATGTCCATATCAATATGTATATGTGTGTCTATTTATCTATCTATCTATCTTTCTAATCCCCAGGAAAATATTACAGGTAGGCTGGGAACAGAAATATAGATTTGGGAGTTATCACATACAAGGATCACTGAGGACATAACCCTGGGGGACATCATAATTTAGAATTATAATAGGAAAAGAGGTTCTATAAGAATGCTGAGGAAATACAGACCTCAAAGTCAGAAAAAGACCAGGTGACTATGATATACTGGAATATTATCCTACAACACAATTAGGTCAAATTTCAGATAACTAGATATATCTATATATTCAGTAAAAACCTATTGAATCCTCATAGGTCTCTGTGCCAGTCCCTAGGACAAAAGGAATAAAAAGATGCATAGGACATGGACACTGTCTTTTTTTTCACTTTCATTTTCTTATTGAAGTATAGTTGATTTATGTTTGATTGCATTTTTAGTTGTATTCAAATTTGAAAATAAATTCACCCATTATTCCTTCAAATAATCATTCTGCACTCTTTCCCACCTGCCGTTTTACCATGGGACTCCAATTACTTCACAATTAAATACTCAATATCTTTCCATGGGTACTGAGCCCCATTCATGATGCACTATCATTTTCTCTCTCTCTCTTTAAAAATAGCTTATAATTCTTTGTCTTCATGTTTACCCATCTTCTCTTCAGTACCGTTTTATTTGCTTTTAAGCCCATTCCCTGCATTTTCCCCAAATTTTCAGATTTTGTATTTTTAGCTCTGGAAGTTAAATTTGCTGATATTTATAGTCTCAATTTCTCATCTTGCTGTATGTTTTCCATAATCCTTGAACATGTTTACAGTAACTCTTTAAAGCCCTTTCTTTTGCTGTTCCATTTTCTCTGCTATTTCTAGTTCTGTTTCTATGACTGCTTTTTATCCTATGGTTCACACTTCATTGCTAGTTTACCACTTGTTGTCTGGGTGCCAGATAGTATGTTTGTTACGTTATTGAATATTAGTGTTATGTTGTGTCTTCAAAGCATGTTGAAAGTTTGTTCTATTTTTTTTTTTCTGGTTGATTCTTAAGGTACTTGCTGATCACATTGATTTTTATGAAGTTGAATTTTAAACTTTATCAGGATGCTGCTAGCCTAGCTTTACTCTCCTCCTACTTTAGACATCCTACCAACATGTGACCTTCTGGGATCCCTACTGAATTACCTGCATGGTAAGTGAAGTCTCTCTACCAGAGCTAGTTGGAATGATAATGTCTTCCAGCCCTGTATGTGTTCTGAGGATTTTTCTGCAAATGTCTGCCTGATTGATAGCTTTTGGTTGATTTGTTGGTTTTTCCCAGTCCTGTGAAGTTTCTCTATGCATGTGCAGTTTAGAAATCAGACAGACTCAAGGGACCCCCTGCAGCGTTTTGGAACTCTTTCTCTGAGTAACTCCTTCATCTCCATTACATAGTCCCACAGATTCCAGCCCTGCTGGTTTCTCTGAACTCTCTTTCTTCAGCTCAGTGAAACACCTTTTCATCATCTCTGTGGCTCTCCCCTCCATGCACAGCAGTAGGAACAAGTATTTCCAAGAAAAAGACAAGCTTACTTGTTTGTTCCTCTTCGCCCATGGTGCCAGTTTTTTTGTTGACTATTGTCTGTTATCTAAAAGCAGATATTTATATACTTTGTCTAGTTTAATACTTCTATGCAGTGGCAGAGGGAAATCCAGTTTTGGTTACTTCAACATAACTGCAACTAGAAGCTTCCATATAGATTCATACAAAATTCAAATTATATGCAGTGGGTTAGAGCACTTGGCACTCTGAGCATGAACACGGTGGTCTCCCGTATGTAGAGGACTCCAAATGTTTGCTGTAAGACCACTCAGTCTTTGTTGCCTAACATTTGGCCTCTGCTTGATACTTTAATCTCAATATAATATTTAATATATTAGAAATAAGCTTCCTCTTTCAGCACCTTCAAGTTTTGGTTAATGCTACATGTATTTATGAACATAGACCATGTTTTTAGAATAAAAGTCAGTTTATATTTGTTTATAACTTGTTTAATAAAAAGCAGTTTTTATTCTAATAAAAATAAAGAGCAGTATTCTCAGCTAAGAAGAGCATGTGGACTTTTGAAGATTGTCTATTTTCTGGACTGCCATTGGGATTGTGCAGATTGCATTAATTTACTTAGTATTTCTCAGCTTCATGTGTGTCATGACTGACTATGGCGTTTTTGGACTCACAACATTCTAACAAATGTTCTGCATTGAAATATATTGAGTGAAGTGAACTTGTTGTGCATCTTTGGGTTAAAGGGGGAGAAGAGAATAGGTGGTTAGGTTGCTAAGTGCCCTGAGTTTTCAAATGTAGTCCCAATCATTGTCATTCTTCTTCTAGCTCATTGTTGCACTTTTTGGTCTCTTGAAAGGTCAGTATCTGTAAATTGCAAGTTGTTCTCAAGACATTCTTCTTCCTTTTACTACACTTGAACTGTAGTGTTACATATGTGAAGTATATTTAGAATTTATCAAAATTACCTGTATTATAGGTCCCTGATCTTATCAAGTGCTCATGTGCTTAAACATGTTCTGCATTCTTCCACACTGTAAAGGTCAGTTTGAATTCCTACCTTTTTATCTACCAATGTCCATCTTAGCTGTATATAAGACTGTATATATATGTATATGAATCCTAACTGGTTAAATTATATGGCATCTCTAAATATTATAAATCAATGGCAGATATGTTAGTAGGTTTTATAGTGGCTTAAATATTGATCTTTTCCTCCTCACTTAATGCAACCTTATTTATTTCTATAGAGAAACAGATTGTTTGAAGATATAATTAGTTAAGGCTACTGGGATCAAATAATCCTGGACTTAAGGTGTTCCATGGAGTGATACAGAGATAAGAAGGCCATGTGAAGATAAAGCAGAGATTAGAGTTAAGCAAGCAGAGTCAAGGAACACCTGGGACAACCAGAAGTTGGAAGAGACAAGGAAGCATTCTTTTCTAGAGACTTCAGAAAAGCAGGGCTCTGCTGACACTTTGATTTTGAACTCCTAGCCTCCAGAGAATAAATTTCTGTTATTTTAAGGCACCAAGTTGTGGTAATGTGTTACAGCCTAGGAAAGTCATATAGGTATGTTTTAAAAAATATTTCAAGGAATGGTGGAGAATAAATTAAGATACACACTGGTATATATATAAAATAAATACACAACAAGAATTCACTGTACAGCACAGGGAACTATACTTAATATTTTGTAATAACCTATAATGGAAAGGAATCTGGGAAAAAAATATATATAGTAGTTAACATTTGCTACATATAAAAATACATAAAAACAAATTTTTTCTGTATATATAGGAAACTATATTCAATACCTTGTAATAACCCTTGATGAAAAAGAATATGAAAATGAATATATGTATGTATATGCATGACTGAGACATTGTGCTGTACACCAGAAACTAAACATGTATATAACTGAATCACTTTGCTGTATACCTAAAACTAACACAATAGTATAAATCAACTATATTTCATTAAAAAAAATGAAAAATAAAATACATTACAAAAATTCTTTCACATGCCTTATATTAACCTATCCATCTTTAAGGATCACGTATAAAATATACTTCTTATGACAAAACATAGAAATGACATAAATATCCATAAAGGCAGAATTGACTAAAACAATAGAACACATCATCCAATTAAATTTTGACATGCAATTTTATGGTGGATTTTGATAACTCTTTGATGTCGTGCTGATTCCATAGCTGACACGACCATGCTAAGCCTTTAAAGATGTTGAGATTGCCAGTCAATTACTTTCAACTCTTGATTCTTCTCCAAAATGTCTTATGATCACAACTCCAATTACAGGCAATTTCAAAACAGAATTTTTATGCATGGGCGTTTATGGGTGAGAGAGAGGCTATTCTACTTTTCCCAGCTTTCCAAGAATAAAGAACTCTGTAATTGACCCAATCAACTTGGAAATTACTGTACCAAATACTCTTGCTAAGTGCATCTTTACATGATACTAATTGAAGAAGAAACTAGGTTTTGATACCATCTCATTATCTGCAGTGAAGTGACCACCATCCAGTAGGATAACATTACTTAAATCTGTGAGCTCCACAAGAAAATAATAGGCAATTCTTCCAATAAAGGGTTATGTGGTGAAAAATATGTCATTAAATTTAAATGTGTTTCTTTATGAAATCCTTATAGTCTTTAAGAAACTAGTATGTATTATGAATCTTTATTTAGAAAAGTATGCATTATTTCTCAAACTTGTTTGCCCTTTGAACACCCTTTCCATAGATACAGTATCTATAGCAACTCCAAGAAGTGGTGCTCTGAGGAGAATAGTTTGGAAATAGTTATCCAGTGATGGGTGGTATCCTGGGCTTTTACAGTAATAACAACATAATATTTACTCTAATATAATACTTTCTTACTCTCATAATACTTACATGATAGTCTTACATAATACTTTGTTTCAGGCACTATTCTAGATATTCTAATTTTATTACATTATTTAATCTTCTCAACAAATTGGTGACATAGGTAATATTAATATTTCCATTTATCATATTTAAATAAGATACCCAATGTATCATTCCTGGTTAGTGTTAGAGTAGGAATCTGGAACCCAGGTAACCTGGCTACATTGTTTTTAGATTTAACTTGCAACAAAACTTGTGGGCAAATATTGCAACCTGATAAAGGCAAGAATAAGCTTAGATACTTGCAGTTGAATATAAGTGAAAAGTCTGCCTTAAACTAACAAACACATTAAGAAATGTATCAGTTCCACAAAATGGGACTCTGGAAGTAGGGCAGCCTGTATAATTGGAGGTACAATGGCTTAGGGATGTCATCAAGAATCCAGCATCTTTCTCCCTCTTTACTTAGTTGCCCAAGGTAATATTTTTCTTAATGTTTGTAGGATGGTTGACAGCAGCAATCAGTGCTGAGGGTTTTCAGAAAGAGATAGAAGTAGAGATGTAGAAATAATATATATTTCTAAAACCACCCAATAAAAGCCTTCAGTCTTCTACTGCTTGAATCACCTCTGAACAGATTATTATGGCAAGAGGCATGAAGGTTGCTAATTATCTTAAGAAACCTGAGCTGATCACTGGAAACCTGGATGGGGTTACATTCATTGTTTGAGACCAGTGATGGTCAAGTCCTAGATTTGAGAGTGCAGTCAATCCCACCCAACACCAGAGCAGCTACACAATGTACACAGAATCAACTGGATGATGAGGAAAGAATCAAGGACCCACCAAAGCCACTGTAGTGAACACACGATTATGTGTATATTTAATATTTAAAAATTAACAACTCCAAGTAAATGAGAAATTATCTCTGTTTAATTAATAATTATTTTTAAATAACTTGCTATTTCGTATGAGGATAACTTTTAATTTCAACTGGCATATCAAGGATCTGAAGAAATTCTGCTCTCTATGGATTTATAAATCTATGATTGCAGAACTCATAAATTTAATTATGTGCTTTGGGAAAGAAATGAAATGAGAGAGAGGAACAGGGTAAAACTGAACACTCTAGGATGATTGAAAATTTGAAATAAAAATTAGAAAAGTTGGGGAAAGGTATAGCTCAAGTGGTAGAGTGCATGCTTAGCATACACAAGGTCCTGAGTTTAATCCCAGTACTTCCTCCAAAAATAAATAATAAAATCTAATCACCTCCCCTCTGCCAAAAACATAATAAATAATTTTTTTTTAATTGGGAAAGTAGAGGTGGTAAGCCTATTGATTAATTTACTTCATCCTGAGATAGTAATATTTCCTCTGGGTTATTTATAAGAGTACCAGTAAGACATCTCCCAAAGTACAGATGAGTTGGATGTTGCAATGACATAGATTCAGATATGTCTGTGCTCAAGTTCTGACCATGCCATTTGCTAGCTGCATTATTTTGGACAAGTAATGGTTTATCACTCTCTTTCCTCACTTGTTAGACACTATAATAATAGAAGCGGCTTCAAACTGTTGTTGTAAAAAAGACTTAATGAGATAATGTATATAATGTTCAGTGAAATGCCTGACATTTGTAGGCTCAGTGAATGCTTGCTATTAATTTGGTTTAGATTAACAAAGTGTTAGACTTCCTAAGATTTTATGCAAGCTGGAGTCTGCAGAGCCATCTCTCTGCCTGTTATTTCTGATAGTCTGTTTAAATTTCTCCTATCCCCTGTCATTGTTTCTATTCGTGAAGATTTAAAAGAGGAGTGATACGAACAAGGATAAACAAGTTGTTTTGGCATTCGTATAAACAGACTTTCATCTTTGATTTGCTTTCCTTTTCCAGGCATTTATTTGCATAAGGACAAAAAATAAAAGCTCCTAAGGGCTACATGCCATGCAATCAGAGGAAAAGTAGGCATGACTTTGAAACTTAATGATCAAAGCACTAGGGATGCCATATTAGGATGCCCCCAAATCTTCAGTTTTGTGAAGAGCTAATGATGGGCTTCATGTGATGTTAACAGGCTTTAATTTAAAGGCAAAATATAGCATGGGCTAAAGAGAAATCCAACATAACATGTTCAAAGGTAACTGATCACTCTTATTTATCATCAAATGAGGTTATAACCATTACTGATCTTCAAACATAATGAATTCAAATATCTAGTGAGGAGTTGGGCAATTTAGAATCATCACAATAAGGCAGACCTTTTGGAATCACATGCACCCAAGTCATCTGCTCCTGTCACCTTGGGCAAGCTGTTTAATATCTGGGAGGAGGATCCTGTACCCTCATCTGATAAACTGGTATAATACTATAGATCTGAGATTTTTTTTTAAGCATGTATAAGTATATATAAAGCCTGTGTGGCATCAAATAGGCACTTATTATTTGCATACATTTTTTACATAAGTTTATTTCTTCATTTATATCACTTGTAAAAACAGACAAAGCAGCTAACAAGTATATATATATCTCTTAAATAATATGTACAAATACAGGGAAAGGGCAACATGGCAGAGTAAGGAGACCCCGAGCTCACCTCCTCCCACAGGCACACCAAATTTAGAACTATTTACAGAGTAATTATTAATGAAAAAGCCTGGAAGACTAGCAGAAAATATCTTTTACAACTAAAGATATAAAGAAGAAAGGACAATGAGGCAGGTAGGAGGGGTGGAGATGCTGTATAGTCAAGACCCATACCCCCAGAAGTGTAACCCACAAACAGGAGAATGACTACAATTGCAAAGGATCTCCCCAGGGAGTAGGCAGTCCAAGCCTCACGTAAGGGTCCCGCACCAGGAATACAAGTCTCCAGAATTTTGACTTTGAATGCCAGTGAAACTTGCTTTTTGGAGAGCCAGAGGGCTATGAGAAATAGAGGCCCTGCTCTGAACTAGTGGGCAAAAAATTTCCCATGTTCCAGAACCCAGAGAAGAAGCAGTGGTTTGAAAGAAGCCTAAATCAGATCCACCTGATGATCCTGGAGAGCCTCCAGGACAGGCAGTAGGCAACTGGAGCTCACCCAGGGTCAGACAGTGGTGGCAGCCATGTTGGGGAGCTCGCGCTACCTCGAGGACACTGGTACTGGCAAGTGCCGTTTTGAAATTGTCCCTTCAGCTTATTAGCACTGGGACTCAGCCCCAACACCAGCCTGTGAAACCAGTGCTGGGACACCTCAGACCAAGAACAAGCTGGGCAGGGACAGGAGGCATGCTACTTTGGGACCCTCTGTGCCCCAGCCATTCTGGGACCCAAGCCTGTCCACCAGAGAGTCTAGGACCTGGCCCCACACACCAGTGCAATGATACTAGCCCTGGGACCACCTGGGCTTTGTCGCCAGAGACATTGGGAACTTTCTCCACCCATCAGTGGACAGACAGTAGACCAGGGACCAGCTTCACCCACCGGTAAGCTCTGCCAACCAGGGGGGAGTGTGTTGCTGGGGCACATGGGATGTCTCCTACAAAATGTCACTTCTCCAACGTTAGGAAATATAACCAGTCTATCAAATACAAGGAAATAAAAACAGCAAATTAGGCAAAAAGAGTTGTCAGAGGAACATGTTCCAAGGCAAAGAACAAGATAAAACCTTAGAAGAACTAAGGGAAGTGGAGATAAGCCATTTACCCAATAAGGTTGAGGTAATGAGTGTAAGAAGGTTCAAAGAACTCAGGAGAAGACTGAAGGAACAGAAGGAGAAGTTAGAAGTTTTTAGTAAAGAGTGAGAAAATATAAAAAGGAAACAATACCAGTATTTCATTTACTGTAAATATGGGAAACAGACTGTCCTAAGAACACGCTAGACACTTCATGCTTCCTCACAGCAGCCCTAGGAGTTAGGCACGGTTATGAGCCTCACTCTGCAGATGAGGAAGTAGAGATAGACAGTGGTTGTGCTACCAAAAGCCTCATTAAACTTCAAAAAAATTTATCAAAACACATGTTTCAAGTAAACATTACATTTCTGCTTTATAACTCTGCTAATAGCGTTAATAGTATTTTTCATACAGATTTTCAAAACATAAAGCTCCTTGATATTATCGTCTGAAGGATTAACCAAAACTGTACAAATAACCTCCTACAGTTTTAGTACATTATTGAATTACCAAAAAAAAAATTTTTAATCCAGAATTTATTTTTAAGTATGGTATGATATAGAAACTTAATTTTACTCTAATAAAAGTTTATAGATCCCATAAAGCTAAGTGCATATTTCTCCTGCTAGCAGTATCATTTGTCACTTTATATCATGTTTTTGTAACTTAGGCAAATCTCTTTTTTGTACCTTGTTTCTTAACTGCTTTCTGAATTTTTCTACTATATTTGTAGGCCCAAATGAGCTTAAAATCAATTTATCAAAACTCATTAAAAATAATGAAATATTTTTCAATTTTGTTAAATATATAAATTATTTTGAGGTGATATATCATTTTTATTATATTGTCTTCTTGTTCAAGAACATTATCTCTCCATTTATTTGCCTAATATTTATGTTGATTAAGGTAGTATAATTTCATATTGTTCACATTTTGTGAAGTTAGTTCTTAGTATTTTTATTTGCCCTTTCTATTACACATCTGATATCTGATTTTTTATTAAATATAAAACTGTTATCAACTTATAACAAAGAAAATATATTTTTGAGAAATTTCTGAACACTACTATTATTTATTACTCCTGGTGAAAAATTACTAACATTGCATAAAACTGTGGTTTAAATTCCTGTATTCAAATGCATTACACTGTTTTTTTTTTCTCTTTAATTGCAATGTAAAGCAATTCAACCAATTTTAAATAATGTTGATTATGGTCTTCCTTTTATTCTTTTATTTTACTGATTAATACATTTCTAGTTTTTGTTGCCATTAGGTAACGTTTTGGTCCTTGATTTAAGACATTTTTATTCTTTAATAATGTAAAGGAAATATTTGTATATTCTTATTATAATATAAATAGATTTTATTGGAAAAAAATCACTGAATTTTATGAGAAGCTCTTGAATTTATCAAAACAATTATATATTAGTTTTATTTTCATTACCTGTGGAACATGAAGTATGATTTTGATAAATGAATTGCAAGTTTAATTCAAGATAGTTTTCTTCCATGATGTCACTGATTATCATTTAATTTCCCTTTAATTTGTTGCACTATGGACTGATGTTTCCTTCCATCTGAGCATAGATAAAGATCTCTAACTGACTGGACACATTTGTGGAGGTCTAGATGCACTAGACAGGCTGAATGCAAGGGCCACATTGCTAGCAAGGAGCATTCCCATTTCTCAATGGGTGGGAGATAATAATGAATTGTGATGAGAGGAGGAGGGGAATAAATGTACAGTGGGGAAAAATAATCTCTTCTAAGTCACTATTAGTGCCAATATTGTAGATATTATATGCCAAATAGATGTTTGTTCTTTCAGACCATATTAATTCCTTCGAGACTTAGAACGAAATGACTACAACATTGTTTTGAATGGCTCAACTGAGGTCCATAAATCCAGCAGCCTCTTGGAGACATTTCTCAGTTCTCTCAGTTCATCAAGATTAGAAGATCTCACAGTTTATCTAGTCATCTTTGTGTCATGTGCCTTCAAAATAAATAGAGGCCTCTCCACCCATCTGGAACGTATCAATCCACAAACAATTATAAATACACGTGGTATAGAAACACTTTATTAAGAATTCTGGAAGGTGCAGTCAAATGTGTGGGTTATAATTTTACTCTGTGTAGCTTTACCCTAGCCCGCACTTCCTAAAGCCATTGGAATACCGAGCCCTCTTCACTCTCACGGCCCTCAAGCCTCACTATTCCGTTCCTTGTAATTTTCTTAGTCTCGTGTGTCTGGTGCTCTTTCTTCTGCTGTTGAATGGCTTTAAAATGCAGTTCTTGTTCTTTACGCCGTTCACTGCTGCCACTAACTGGCTCACTCTTTCTACCACGATTTCCATTTCTTGCCTGGAATGAAGATTTCTCTCTCCACCAATGTCTAACCTTCTGTTCATTTCCCAAAGGATATACAAGATCTTTCTGTGCTTTATAGGCTCTTCTCTCAAGAAGTTTGAGATGTTTTCCTTCGACAGTCTCAGAGAACCATAAATGACAGCTTACAATCAAAAGTCTTCCATTTTTAAAACAGTAAATTGGTTTTCCAGGAACAACTCAGCAACCCTGTCATTACCAGACATATGAAAGTACTTTATAAATATCTGCCTTACCCATGGCATCTGTTACCTCTTAATATCAGCTATAAGCCTTGGAACCTTTCCTTTGTTTTAAGATCTTAATTTCTACATCTCAGTCCCTAATCATGAGTCCCAGTGTCCTTTGACTATGTTTTGCAATAGACCCAGGTCTACATGCATGTAGAACACATGTTGGTCCATCAGAATATCTTTGTATTCCCAAAGTAAGCTTATCAATTAAATTCCATCTTCATTACCACTATTTTACTTTGCGTTTATCTTGGTATATCTTTAGGGTCATCCCTACCTTCTAACCTTCTAAAAATATTCTAAAGGTCCTGTGGATCCATCAATTGACTAACTTTGTTAGTATGAGATGTAGCTTTGTCAGAGCCATGGTTAGTTTAATGATGATATGGCTTTACTGTTGGAAAAACATAGAGTTTAGAGAGTAGTTTCATAGAAATGATCTCATTTGATCTTTACAAGAGCACAGAAAAATGTGCTTCATTTTACAAGGGAAAATTAAAGTAAGACTCAAAGAAACTGAATGGATTGCCTATAGTTATATTGCCAGTGAGTGAAACAACTGGGCTTTTTCCTCAGACTTTCTGATGTTCTTTGCTAAATAATTCAATTCCCAAGGTGGATTTTTGGGCACCAGGAATTGTCTTAACTTGTTCACCCATGTCTTATTTGAATCTAAAGTTTTTTAACCAACTCATTCTTGCTCCAAGCTAATTCCTTCTCTTATATTGTCAGTATTCTCCTAGAAATCAGGGAGATTTAATTTAGCCCATTACTACTCCCCTTTTCCCATCACAGATACCCATTTGTTATGTCCTAATGATTCTAAACCTAAGTATTTCTTGAATTTAACCTCCTAACAACATCCCTACTTTCACTACCCTAGTTCAGAACTCAACTTTTCATGGAAATCACTGCACTGTCTTCCCAACTCATCATCTTCTCTCCAGAGATTTCCTGTCATTTACAGATCACAGTCAAACCTTGTTCAAATAAATACAAGATAATCTATGAACTGACTTCTTTCAACCTCACCAATCTAATCATGTGGCATTCCCTCCCTCATCGTCTATGCTTTTAGAAACCCTGAATTGCCTCCATTTTCCTCAGTTTACCAAGCTTTCTCTCATCTGTGTCCTTTCTGTAGACTGCTGTTTCTGTTAGACAAGTGTCTTTTCTTCATTTTTTTCACATCTCACTCCATTTTGTTGGTGCATCTCCTTTCTTATGCAACCTTCATGAACACCTCCTACATCTCTAGTTATTGTGTAAGGGACTCTTTGGTGTGGCTACAATGTCACAAAACCCTGTGCATATGGCTATTACTATACTTAGAGCATTACTTGATAAGACTTTCATTATCTTTTAATTGGCTCACAGTATGTATTTATCTCTTTATCTGATAATTACATATTCATATCAGGTAACTTGTCTGTTTCTATGTTCTTGCCTCTAATTAAACTGCAGGCTTTTAAAGGGGATTATTTTCATTCACTCCTCACTTCTTCTAGCAGACTAAAGGAACTCCTTTGTGGAGATGATGTAAAACTATGTATTTATTTATTATTTATCTATCTCATTATATAATTTGTAAACAGGAACTATGATCATTAGTATATATATGCATATATCCATAAAGGTGCACACACAGAGACTATCATCTATGTACCAATACACATATATGATGCAGACATACACAACACACATACAAAAATATGTACGTGTACATGCCATATATTTGTCTTCTCTCTCTCTGAGAGAATATATTTTTCCTTGAATTTTTATGTGTGGAATATAAAGATTGGTGGAAGTAGCTATACAAAACTCAACATCTGATTCCAAAATGTAACTCCTCCTCTGGGGATATGCTTGTGGGGAGCCCGTGGAGATTTGGGAGCTGAGTACGAATTAGGACAGGAGGATTTGGAGCAAGCTGCAGGTGTATCTCTGCTCTTCTCTGTTTAGGATTATGGCTAGGGTTCTTTTCAGATCCAGCTGTCTACAAGGTGACATGCTTTCTGTCATCTTCCCCACATTGCTTTATAATCTACTAATGTAGGTAAACTTAAGGAGCCTAGAAAGGCCAAACTGTAGAAAAACAATCATGAAGTCGGGGTCTTAGTGAGGTGAATGTACAGAAGCAAAGTGCAATTTCATTCTGATATTGCAAATAATTGTCACATGCTAAACCCAAATGTATTCATTAAAGAGTTTTTAGGATATAAATGAAATAAGTAATGATGTTTTAAGCACTTAATATATACAGATATTTGTAGATTGTTAAATGAGGGGATATAGTATCTAATCACTTGGAAAGTTTGTTGGACTTTTAGATAAGCTATGAACACGCTATCCTTTTTCTCATTTAAAATGAAGGCATTCAGGTTTCCACGGTCTGAAATTTTGCCAATACTTTAGGTAAAAAAATTATATTTGTATATTTAGAAGAATACACACACACACACATATATAGTTACACATATCATATATATGTTATATATATCATACATATTTACATATGTATCTGTATATATACATGTGTTTATATGTGTGTATATATAATATCTAATATTTATATATCATAAGGACCAGAGCCTTAGTGCAGTCCTATTCTTTAATACTATTTTCCTAATTATAGGATATGAATGATTTCACAGAAATTTCACTCCCTACTTATTAAATAAGCCTACATTAGAATATTATTCTATTGTAATTTTATTAGACTATATGTTCTAATGATAGAATATATATGCTGATCATATTCTTATATCTGTATGTCAATTTAATCATTTTCTTAGTCTCTTGTAATAACAGCCTCCATCCTATGATCAAAATACCTCCTTTCTAATTATATGTAATGTATTGAATGCACTGCCTTTCTGAGTTTATTTAAGTCTGTGGAGAGGGATATTACGTTTAGGAGAAAGAAAGACTCGGCACTTCCCATTGCCTTGTGCTTATGTGTGGCTGGGACCTGCACGGCCTTCCAGCTCTCTGTAAGACCGGAATAACAGCTAGCAAGTGCCACTTCCCCCAAGTCAAGGTTCTCACTAAATCCGAATGCCAAGCACCCCATCTTCTAATTAATGGCATCCGCAAATTCCCAGTCTAGAATTTCCTTTGATTTAGTTCATCTTCGAGCTTAAACTGTTCTTTAGGGAAGAAAGTATCCTCATTTCATCAATCCTAATAAAGCTCAATTTATTCAAATCCCTTGCAAGAACTTGAGTGTCTCACATTTAAAACATAGTGATTATTCCTAATCCTTGTTAAGCAAATTACTCTAACTACCATATTGCTGACTTCTACAGGAGTGTAGTCAGAGTTGAGGGAATTCTTTTTCTCTAGCTTGAAAGTATTATAGTATAATGAACACGGCTCTAGATCAGTGGTTCTCATACTCAACATCTAAGCAAAAGCATCAGAATCACCTGGAGAGCTTATTAAAACACAGGCTCCTGAGCCTCACCCTTAGACGATCAGATTCAGTAGGTCCAGGCTGGGGCCCAAAATGTGCATGTCTAACAAGATCCTAGGTGAGGCTGAGCTGCTTTTCCCAGACTGCACTTTGAGAACAACTGCTCTAGATTAAAAATCTGACACTCTTGCTTCTTATTCTTTGCTGTTCTCCTGAATATTTAACTTTAAGTTTGCCTCTTACCTTCCCTAAGCTTCAGGTTTCTCATCAGCCCTTGTAACACAATCTAATGCTCATTAGGACGACATACGGGCTAAGGAGCTGAGGTAAGAAGAAGCGAGCACACGAATGGATGATGGTCAGACCATATATAACAGCAGAACCATGCAAAGGACTGCATGTTTGTGTCCCTCTTAAATTAATATATTGAAATCCTAATGGAAGAGGGTGTAGCTCAAGTGGTAGACTGCATGTGTAGCATGCACAAGGTCCTGGGTTCAATCCCCAGTACCTCCTCTAAAAATAAATAAGTAAGCCTAACTATCTCCCCCTCAAAAAAATTAAAAATATATTGAAATGCTTTCCCCTGATGGGATGATATTAGGGGACGGGGACTTTTGGAAGTCATTAAGTCAGGAGGGTGGGCTTCTGTAAAAGAAACTCAGAGGGCTCTCCCTCCCCTTCCTCCATGTGAGGACACAGGAACAAGACGACTGTGTGTGAGGAAGCAGGACCTCGCCACACACTGAGGCTGCCAGCTCCCTGACCTTGTACTTCCCAGCCTCCAGGCCTGTGAGAAACAAACATTGTTTATGCTACCCAGTCTCTGGTACTTTTGTTATAACACCTGAACATATAATGACAAGCTGACCCAAAACCTCCCAGCAATCCACCCAGGGAGTCAGACCACAACCTCGGCACCAGCTGGCCCAGAACATCAAGACTAGGGCAACAGCTCCAGGCTTTCCTATGTTTTGCCCCTGCCTCTAACCCCAGGATCAACGAGAGAAAGATGACCTCCAAAGCAATCACAGAAGATGCTTCCTTTCTCGTTCATCCAACTCAGCTGCCTCATGCCAAAAATCTCCAAATGAGACATAGCTGAAACCTTCCCCTTTTTTCACCATAAAGCTTTCCTGCTCTTCTGACTGCCTTTGAGTCCCTGCCAAACGCAATTGACGGTGGCTGACTCGCCTGCCGTAGTAAGCTCTGGATTAATAGCCTCTTTTTCTCCACTTCTGGGTGGTCTTCATTTATTCCCACAGCTAATGCTGAACGAGTTATACCTCAATAAAGCAAATTAAACTTAAAAAAGTAAAAATGGACCTACCATACGACAAATCGATTCTGCTCCTAGGTATTCCCCCCAGGGAAGTGAAAGCATATATCCAAGTGAAAATATAAGAATACTTACACAATATTTATTTGTTCTTGTCAAAAACCAGAACCACCCATAATGTCCTTCAACAAGCGAATGGATAAACAAATCGTGTGATATCCATGAAGGGAAATAATACTCGTAATAAAAAAGAACAGTCCACTGAAACTTATAACACGATGGAGTAATTATATTGAGTGAAAAAAGTCAGAGGGAAGAAAAGAAGTACAGGCTATATGATTCCAGTTATATGAAAATTTCAGAAAATGCAAAGTAACCTGTAGTGACAGAAAGCATATCAGTTATTATATGAGAAGGGGATATGCTGGAGGCAGGGAGGGGCAGGAGAGAGGGGTTACACCAGGTGCCTAAGAAATGTTTAGGGAGTGATTGATTTCTTTGCCATCTTGATTGTGGTGATGATGTTTTCGTCTGTGTATACATATGTTAAAAAGTATCAAATTTTACATTCTAAACATATGCAGTTTATTGTCTATAAATTATACCTCAATAAACTACTAAAACAAAACAAACAATTAAAAAACTAAAAAATAAATATACTGGGGTGTATAGAGACTCTTTCAAATTATTTGTTTGATGTTGGTTTGGAACACTAGAACCTTATGCTCTCAAATCTATTAAAAAAATTTCTTGCTACAGTTGTTTAATTTCATTCCATAGAGTAATTTTTGATAGTGCAGTCTTCTGTGTTATGGTGGGGGTATTTGCAGGAAACAGACTCCATGTGATAGACAGATAGATAGACAGACAGATAGACAGACAGACAGATAGACAGACAGACAGATATAATGCACAAATATTTCAGGAGCGTGGATATCAAATAGTAAGAGAGAAATCAGCTTTTTTTGAACTCACTATGGAAAAATGCACACTGAAGACTAGTACCACCTAGGAATTCATAGTCTTTAATAGGATAAAAATAATTCCTCTGCTTAGTTACAGATATAAAAATATCCATCTACCATAAAGCTCCATACAGCATTTCTCTCTCTAAAGTAATATCTGCCATTAAAGCACACACAAGGCCATGTAAATGCCAGTGTGTGCCCTTAACGAAGCAGCGTGAGTCTCACCATAGAAGCCAATGAACACCGCACAGTATTCAAGATTTTCCCCAAGGTTGTTATTAAAAGTTATATCCTGCAGCTTAGGCACTGTAAAGATAGCAAATAAAGAAAGGAAGCAAAATGTCTCTTTGGTTCTTCATTCCTCCCTCCCTACTATGATACTAGGAGGCCAATGAAAAGTATTTTAATTAAAAGTCAGATTGTGTGAATAATCAAATGTGCATTTTCTCTGCCTTCTGCACTGGAGGCACGACACATGCTTATCTCAGTTAGAGCCAAGGGTTTCACACTTCCCCTTTGTCAATATGACAAAGAATGCAAACTGAAACCTAGGGATCTTTCATGAAACAAGAAGGTGCAAACCAGTGTGTAGGGGAGGAAACAGAAAGGTGGAAGCTGTAAAACCCTTATTCTTAAGTCAAGGCTCTTTTGTTACAGATATGGAAATAGAGGTCCTGAGAAAGGAGGCGACTCCTAAGAGCACAGAATACATTAGAGGAAAGTTAGAAATGAAATTTATGTTACCTCTTGAAAGGCACCTAACTCAGTTAAGCTAGAAGAGGTCTTCTGATAAATGGCCTCCAATATTCTCTATTCGGATAAATTAAAGGGGGGAAAAAAAAGCCTGAGAATCAGATCTCAGCCAGCAGTTACACCTTGGCTTATTCAAACAGATGCCCTTGTTACACATTCAGCAGGTTTGCTCAGGTTAGGAGCAAGGTACTTTCAACTCCCTTCAACAATTGGCGATCCCTGAGAATTGCAACCTTGGCATTATTGACATTTGGGACCTGATGATTATTTGATTTGGGGGCTGTCCTGTGCATTGTAGAAGGCAGCATCGCAGCCTCTACCCACTACATGCCAGTAGCCCCGCATTTCATTTGAGAGAACCAAAAATGTCTGCAGACATTGCCCATATAGCCCCTGAGGAAGTAAAACAGCCCCAAGTTGAAAAATTAATGAGCTGAATCATCCCTAAGTATTTATTTCTGATATTGCCCATTGGTTTAAGCTTAGAAATATCTTTACTCACTCTGAGATCTTACATTTTTTTCTAATCAATTTTTCAATGACTTGAAACTTCTTTTACATTTGACAGTAAATTTTATCCAAATATAATTTTCTAATTACAGAATCTCAATTTTAGTATAACCATAAAATGTTTATTTCTTCATATCATTGCCTTCAACTACATCATGTTGATCACTCCTTTCCTGAAAGAAGGATGGGTTGTTAATGAAAGCTTAAGCCTATTCCCTAGCTTTTTGATCATTTTTGGTACAAGCATATTTGGTACAAGTAAGAAACTTACAATGACACATTGTATAACCCAAAGTCCACAGAATGCATTAGGGTCCACTGTTGGTGTTGTATAGTCTACGGACTTGGACAAACATATAAGAACATGTTTTCATCATTATAGTCTCACACAAAGTATTTTCATTGCCTTGAAATTCCACTATGCCCCACCTAGTCACCCCTCCCTTCTCCCAGCCCTTTGCAATCACTGATCATTTTACTGTCTCTATAGCTTTGTTTCTTCCAGAATGTCATGTAGTTGGAATCATACCATATTAATGTATGCAGCCTTGTCAGGTTGGCTTCTTTCGCTTAATAATATGAACTTAATTTTACTTCATGCCTTTTCATGGCTTGTAGCTCAGTTCCTTTTAGTGCTGAGAAGTATTCCATTGTCTGGATGGTCCACAGATTATTTAATCATTCACCTGTGAGGGACATCTTGGTTGCTTCCAAGTGTTGGCAATTATGAATAAAGCTGCTAAAAACAATCATGTGGAGGTTTTTGTGTGGATGTGTTCTCAATTCATTAGGGTAGATAGCAAAGGATGTAATTGCTGGATTGTATGGTAAAAGTGTGTTTTGTAAGAAACAGTCAAACTGTCATCCAAACTGGCTGTGACATTTTGCATTTCCACCAGCAATGAAAGAGAGTTCTTTGTTCTTTCTGCTCCATCCTCACCAGCCTTTGGTGTCAGTGTTCTGGGTTTTGGTCATTCTAATGTGTGTGATATCTCATTGTTTTAGTTTGCAATTCTCTAATGAAGTATGATGTAAAACACCTTTTCATATGCATATATGCCATCTGTTTATCTTCTTTGCTGAGGTGTCTGTTAAGTTCACTGGCCCAATTTTTAATTAGTTTGTTTATTCTCTTATTGTTGAGTTTTAAGGGTTCTTTGTATGTTTTGGGTAACAATCCTTTATCAGATGTGCCTTTTGAAAGTATTTTCTTCTAATCTGTGGCTTGTCTTCTCATTCTGATAACAGAACAAAGGTTTTTGACTTTAATTAAGTCCAGCTTATTACTTTTTTCTTTCATAGATTATGCCTTTGATGTGGTCACTAAAAAGTTATTGCCATACCCAAGGTCATCTAGGTTTCCTCCTATTTTATCTTCTAAGAGTTTTATAGTTTTGCATTTTACATTTTGGTGTGTGACCCATTTTTAGTCAATTTTTGTGAAGGGTGTCTAAGTTCTGTGTCTTGGTTCGTTTTCTTTGTGCAGGATGTTCCAGCACTGTTTGTTGAGAACATTAGCTTTTCTACGTTGTATTACTTTTGCTCCTTTTCAAAAATCAGTTGGTTATAGCTGTGTGGCTCTATTTCCAGGAACTCTATTCTGTCCCATTGATCTATTTGTCTTTTCTTTCACCAGTGCCACACTGTCTTGATTACTTCAGCTTAATAGCAAATCTTGAAGTTGGGTAGTGTCGGTCCTCCAACTTTGTTCTTCCTCAACATAGTATTGGCCATTCTAAGTCTTTTTCTTCTCTGTAAAAACTTTAGAATCAGTTTACTAATATCCAAAAAATGATTTCAGTTGGGATGATGTTGAATCTACAGATGGAGCTGGGAGGAACTGACACCTTGACAATACCAAGTCTTCCTACCCATAAATACTGACTCTTTCCCCATTTGTTGAGTTCTTTGATTTTGTCCAGCAGAACTATATAGCTTCCCTTGTATAGATCTTGTTCATGTTGTGTTGGATTTATACCCAAGTGTCTCATTTTGAAGAGTGTGAATGTAAATAGTATTGTGTTGTAAATTTCAAATTTCACTTTTTCATTGCTGGTTAATTTTAGTTTTTAATACTGATTAATATTCTTCTAGCTTCCTCCCAGGTCAGATCCAAAGCTCTTCTTACTTCCCACCAGTTTAACAAGTTTATAACTCCAGTTTCAGAGGGAGTGCAGGGGGAGGACCATTATCTTACACACACACACACACACACACACACACACACACACACACCCCACTCCCAGAGAGAGAAAAAATGGCTCACTACTTAGGAAAAAAAAAAAAACTTTCACTCCTCTTTAGTTGTCATAATTCGTGCCTTGAAGAAATAAAGTATAAATACTTGTGTATGTCTCTTAATTTCAACAAGTAGTAACCAACTCCCCTAGACATTGTGTGTCCCTTGATGTTTAAGCCCTATTTGCTTTTGAACCATAGCTGGCAGTCTCACTCAATAGTTCCCTGATTTTTGTATTTTTGGCCCCTGTTGCCTTTCCTGCAAGTCTAAGATTCTCATTTTCACCTACTCCCCATGACTCTCAAATGAGAGCTTGAGAGCATATGATTGATCTGTCTTCTAAGAATCCCAGAAATTCCAGGGAAGGCTGTCTCACCAAGCATCCTCCTCCCACCTCTTTCCTGATCCTCAGAAGCATTAGGCCATCTGCCAAGTCAATGAATTAGCAAATTTTAGGTAGGAGATAATTATGACACTTTTTTTGGCAACAGAGAGGCATTTTGTACATTACTAACATAAAAAGTGAGTTTCTCCCCATTTTCTCTCATTTTTGGTATGGCATTTTAATGCTCTGTATTAGGATTCAAAATATATACAAAGATAGGTTAAAAGTCATGGAATCCCTTAATCACTGAGGTCACCACGTTTCAAATGATATTATAATTTATCATCTTTATAATCTGCCTTTTCCAATACTTTGTGGGTTTCATGAGGATATTTGAACCTTCAGCACCAAACACAACTCCTAGAATATAGTATGTCAATTTTTCTGAAGCCATTGAATTAACTTCAAAACACACAGTTGAGGTCATATTTGCTAGCCAACTCTCATCCGGATAGTAGAAGCAATCTTAATTTTGGTGGTGAGTTCTTTGTAGATTCATGATACTAATCATCTGTAATATAAATTAACCTGTTATAATACAGTTTGTGTTGACTTATGACAGAGTTATTCTATTTACATATAATGGAATTGATTAATTCTTTATTGTAATACTTTAATAATTAAAATTTTAGGCAATTAGAAGTAAAACAAAAGTCTACCTTTAAAAATATTTAGACTCTTTACATCCAACCCTTTAATTAACAGGATTATGCTTTGCTACATACTTTGAAGTGAAGGCCCAGAATTGATTTTACTCACTTGTAGAAAATGTAGGAAACCCACTTGTAATGGTTCTTTTTTTCTCATCTCTTTCAAGAGTCATTACTTGCAATTTATTAATTTCCATGAATAATCTTCTGTAACTATTATACTGGTTCAATTAAAATAACCCTATTCCATATCTTCAAATACAGTCACATTCTGAGGTCCTGGAGGGTTAATAATTTAACAAATGAATTTTGGGGGCAGAGCACAATTCAGCCCATAATAACACATTTCAATATTATACAGTTTTATAGTGCTTTTAATATATTTAACAAAATAGACTTTAGAGTTAGATAAAATTGGTTCAAAAATGGCCCTTCAACTTTTCAGATGGGAGGCCATGTGGACAGGTTACTTAATGTCTCTAAGCCTCATTTTTTTTTCATTAAAAAATGAGAAAACAATTAAATTGTGTAATATATTAAAACTATTCAGGACAGTGCTTCACATAGGTGAATTCTCAGTCAAATGCAACCAACTATTTCCAATTTGGTTTAAGTGATTCTTAGATGGGAGATGACATCTACACAATAGATTTTCCTTACATCAGTCATTTTACTAAATTCTCTTTTATTTGTATTGTCTTTAATAGTCTCTTTATAAAAGTATATTACCTGCAAAATTTTTCCCTTGACATCTGTTTGTTATCTTCTTTTATTTGTCAGAAGTTACCAAAAAATGCAAAACTATAATGGCAGTTTTGTTCCTAGCTTTAATTGTGACATCTGTTGTTTTCCTAGCAAGTAAAACGTTGACTTTTGCTTTTTAACATGAAGAAGAGTGTTATCTTTGTGTCGGTTTTCTAGAAATTGTCATTAGGTGAATATTTTATTTTGTTGAATTCCTATTGCATTCTTACTAAAATATTAGTATAATTTGTCAGATTCTTCATGTTTCTACTGAAAATATAAATCTTTTCCAAGGTAGATCATTTTTTAAATACTCTGTTGAAATCATTTTCTTAGTGTTTCACATATATTTTTCATTTTTATCCATAAGTAAAGTTTTATATTTTTCTTTAGTATTTCCTTTGTCAGGTATAAATGTGCTTCATAAAATAAAGCATGTAATTTTTCATCATGTTTAATTATCACAGTTTATAGAGTGTTTAAATTAAATTTTTCATATAAAATTTTTAAATGGCTCACCTGCAAATTTCCTTTGTTTGAAATATTTTGAAGACATTTTCTTGATAATTTTTACATTTTCTTCTATGACTTTTATCTATTAAGGTTTTTAAATCTCTTCTTGACTCAGCTTTAGTAAGTTGTATTTTTTTCCAGAAAAGATGTTAATTTGACAAAACATTCTAAAATCAAATAGTTGCGCAAAGTATTATCCCTAACAAAGTTAGTCCTTATTCCCTTATAGCTGTATTTCTTGTCTAGTTCTAATTTCCAGCTTTTATTTTCTCCTTCTCTTGAATTCTCTGTCTTTTCTATTTTACATAATTATTTTCAAAGAACGGCTCTTTATTTTCTTTTTCCCTAATTCCATTTTTCAAATTTTTACATTTTCTTTTGATTTTAATAATTGCATTTATTTTACTTTTGGTGATTGTTTTTATCCCTTTCTTAAACCTTAAACTAAACTTTAAAAAAAATACATACTGTTTAAATAATAAAAATAATAGAGCAATAAATTCTGCTAAGGCCATGATTATGATAAAGCATTTTCTCTGAAGAGTTCATGACTGTAGTTCTTTCACCTTTTTTAAAATAAATAAGGGGAGTACTTCTGTTACTGTGGCTGCTCTGATTTTGTTTTGGTGGAGAGAGTATTGAGGGTGAATTTTCTAGTAATCGAGCTCCAAACATTTTCTTTTTCTTTCACTCAAAACCTTTGTATATTTTCATGGTCTTTCTTGTGAGTAGATAGAAAACAATTTTAAGTAGAGATTGATTTATAGATTTTGACAAAGTATTTCAAGAGATAGAAAATGAATACATGTTTGTGTCATCATTATTTAAGAACTATGATATCAAAATTGTAGATAAACAGGAGCTTTGGATTGAAAATAAATAGATACATAGTTGAGAATTATTTTGTTATTAAAAATATACATGCATATTGTGTATAAATATATTTATGTGTGCATATAGATGTGATCTCACGGAGATACAATCTTCCATCTGAAACTTTGTTTCACCAAAAATTGGTTGCTATATGATCTCTATAACAAAATCAATTGTGGGATAAATTTCATACCTTCGGAGTTGTGAGTCCTTGGAAAAATTATGTAAGTTCCCTAATCCATGGTTTATGTTTCACATGATTAAATGAGGTAATGCATTTCAAAACCTAGAACAATGCCTGGTTTATAGTTTGTATTCAATAAATATTGCGGATGAAGGTATCTAACATAGCATCTGGTCCGCCATAGCTCACCCACCTTTATCTCCCATTAGCATTCTTCCCCCATCCAACTTCCAGTTTTCTTGCACAACCAAGACTGTTCTTGAAAGAAATGTAAGACAGCTACATGGTTGGGTAAATATTGTACATTCCAAGTATCCAAAAGCTTCCCTTTTTCTACCTGTTAACATCTTTCATTTCAGGGTTATATCCTAGGTCAAGTTTTTGTATTAGAAGAATGATTGGCTTATGTATAATAAACATGATTGTCCGAATGATCCAATGCTGTTCAGAGGAAACAGTTACAAAGTTCAGATCCAATAGAGTAGAATTCAAAATCTGCTTTAATTAACCTTATCAGGATATTTAATCTGATATAAGCTTTTTATCCTTATTTTCAGAATAAGGTAATCTCAGTCAATACTCAGTGGGATTGTGTGGATTGAAGCCAGGTACATGTGGCACCAAAGAAGAAACATTGGCCTTTCTTTGTTCTTTCATGCTGGTCACCTTCCTATTCTTACACACAATCTGCTTTGAAAAATGCTATTCTTTTTTTTAGTGAATAGGTCTTCCTACAAACAAGTGTCAAATAGAGTTTGGATTCACAAATATAAGAGGACGTGATTTCTTGAGTACTTAATTTTTTAGATTTTAGTATTAGAATACCAGAAAAATTCTTTATTACTTATAACTGCCAGTTACTACAGTGAATAAAATTATACTTCCCCAAAATTTACAGGTGTGTATTTTTGTTCTTTAACATCAGTTCGGTGCTTAATTATCATCCAGTGCTGTGATGTAAAAGTTATTTAATTTTAAATTGGTTTTTCATTCTTGGAGTAAAAGCTCAGCCAATGTGAACATATTTTTAAACTGTTACTTTTGTGATAGTTGCTGTTTAAGTGATTTAAATTAACTGAATGAGTTTGGCATTCTCTCAACTTACTTCTTAGTAAAAGAAGAGAAAACTTAAATTTCTACTTTTTGTATGGTGAACCCTCGTTTTTTAAAATAACCAAGTCCACATAGAACTTTTAAAACATACATTCTCTATCTCTAAGTCTATTCCTTAAGAGGAATAAGTCTGGTGAATTTCTGCCATTTGTTTCTGTGCATATAGAAGAGAGAGTTGGAAACCGAGAGAGAGATGTACAGTCGGAGACTCAAAGGAAGAGACATGAAAGAGATGAGTGAGACTTCAGGTCTCCAAGAAAGAACATTTTGCATAGTAAAGTGGTTTTCCTCACTCCAATGAGTGAGACCTTGGAGTGACTAGAAGACGCAAAATGCTGTTTACTGAACCCTCATTCACTCTCGTTCCCTTTGTGCTTTTCATGTGGTCATCACGTAACCATGTTGAATTTGGTTTCCCCAGGGCCATGAGTATAGTATAGAGTTCCTAAAACTAGAAATATTAAAAAAAAAAAAAAAAGAAAGAGAGAGAGAGACTCTCTAAGCACATATAAAGTCAGATACTAGAAGCTTCCAAAACCTTCCAGGGCTTAAATTTATAACATAAAGTAACTGACTCTACTCAGCATAACCTACTCTGTTCTAGTCAATCTTAGGAGCTGTTCATAAAAATATTGTTGCATTTATTTTAAGTGTTAACTTTTGTGCCTCAGCGTCTTGCATATCTTTCACAGCAGTGTCTATGTTTTGTGGCTTCTTATATGCAGTCTTTCTTCTCTTGTGTTTTCTGCCAGTATTCATCCCACATGGTTTTATTTTGATTTCATAATCTATTTTATCTCTCCTTTAATGTTTCATTCACTTTCTCTCCAGGGTACCTCTGAAATCTTACATATGGTCCAGCCATTTTACACTTCCTAAAACATTTAAACCCTTGATTAAATAAATATCTGCTCAAAAGTGCATAAAATACTTTGATTAAGTACATAAACACTTAGAAACACATACAGTTCTTATAAACACTTTATGTACTATATTAAGTTTAAAATTGGTGACACATGTTTAATGTCACATTTGAAGAAATTCAAAGCTTAACATAAAAAGATTAAGTAAATAAATGTCAGAAACACACTTTTTATAATGCAGAAGAACTTGTCACTTGCTAATAACAGTATTTATAAATTATTGGGTAGGATTTGTGTGTGATTACTCATTGATTGACCATTATTTGGAAAAGCTTTGTAAAGTTCATCGCTAATTCAACATGAAAAATTTAGCAAACAGGAAATAAAAAGAAACGTCTTTACTTTGTTAAAGACATTCACTGAGCTTTAAGAAATAGCATGCTTAAACACGGCATCTTGGAAGTAGTCCTATTAAAATTATGCAGAAGGTAAGGATTCCCACCATCACTTTTGCTGTTGAATATTGACCAGAACTCTCTAGACAATGCAAAACTTTGTATAACAATTGGAAAAGAAGAGGTAAAAATCATCATTAGTTTTCAAGAAATAGGATTTAATTCATTACAAAATCCAGGAATATCTAGTAATAAGATGGCAATAAGTGTGCTGGGGACAAGTAAGGGCACAAGTCAGAATATTCCTGTGCATCATTACTGGCTGATGAAAATGAAAATAAATTATTATTCATAATAGCAAGAACTACCATAAAGTACATAAGAAAATCTTGTATAAAAATATTACAAATACATTTTAAATTTTATTAACCCAAATTAAAAAAGTAAGATTAAGCTAGATTAATGTTTCTGAAATAACAAGACTCAACACCATAAACATGTCATATGACACTATATTAATTTGCAAAATCAGTGCAATTTAAATTGAAATCCCTCCAGGATTTATTGTGGAACTTGACAAGTTGATCCTAAAGTCTGTATGGAATCATACAGGGCTGAAAATACCTAGGATGCATTTGAAGAAGAACCAAGTTGGGCAATTGGCTCTCTTATATGTTCAAAATTATTTTAAAAGTATATTAATTAAAACTATATGATATAGAGGCGTGAAAAGACAAATGGGTCACTAGAACAGAATAGAAAATTCATAAAGCCACACAACACACACACACAATTTATAGGGCAGAACTTGTATTACAACCAAATGAGGCACAGATATATTGCTCACTAAATGGTGGAAAGAACATTGATTTTCTTTATGCAAAGTAGATCCTTGTGTTATACCGTGGACAAAGATGAATTCTACATATAATAAAAGCATAAATATTAAAATGAAACTATCAAACTTTTAGAATAACATGTAGGGGAATAGCTTCATGGTAGTTACAATGAATTATTTCACAGAAACTAAGAACAACTCATAAAAGAAGACTGATAAATAAAATAAATAACTTCTACAAAAAAGGCAATATACACAAATTTAAAAGACCATCCATGGGTTTTGAGCAGATATTTGCAATGGATATTAGACCAAGATGTAGTGTCCAGAAAACATTATACCACCCTACATGTTACTATCTTTTTAAAGATAAACACCACCCCTACGCACACACACAAAAATGGGTCAATTGTATAAACAGATAATTCACAAAATAATAGAACTGAATGAATGAAGAAAAAACTTGAAGGTACACAACCTCACTAATAATCACAGGAAAGTAAGCAAAAACAATGAAATACTGTCTCACCCATCAGATTTACAAAAACTAAAGAGTTTGATGATACCAAGGTAGGAGAGAATAAGGAGAAAAAAATCTCATCAACTTTAATAATTTATAGATGCTCAGAGCCTATAGCCCAGTACTTCTACTCCTCAGGGCAATTACTAAAAGAAAGCATCACACATCTCCGTGTTTTAGTTTTCTAAGGCTGCTGTAACAAATCACTATAAATTGGGTGCCTTAAAATGACAGAAATGTTGTTTCTTCACAGTCATGAAGGCCAGGGGTCTTAGCTCAGGGAGTTGGCAAGGCTGGTTCTTTGTGGAGACCTTGAGGGAGAATTTGTTCCATGTCTGTCTTCTAGCTTCTGATGGTGGTGAATAGTTCTGCACATCCCGTGGGTTGTAGCTGAATCACTCCAGTCTTTGTCTTGTCTTTCACATGACGTTCTCTCTTCTATGGACCTGTGTGTCTGAATTTTCCTCCTCTTATCAGGACAAGGACATCGGATGAAGGCCCATTTTAATCCAGTATGACTTTACCTTAATATGATTGCATCTGCCAAAGCTTTGCTCCCAAACAAAGTCAGGTCCTCGCTGAACACTTGGAGGACACTATTCAGCCCAGGACACTACGCAAGGAGAAATGGGTAACAAGAAAGTTTACCACAGCCCTCTGCCATGAGGGATAATTTTAAACAACAAAATGTTCATTGGTATATCATGGTAAATAATTGTATAGACATAAAATGAAGGTTACACAGCTTTAAAGTGAACGACCTAGACCTAAGAAGATCAAAGCTGATAAATCTTAATTACACATCATTGAGTAAAAAAAGAAAGTTGTAAGATACCTGACAGTGTGACACCTAATACATAGGTATGATAAATATACAAAATGGTATTTTTAATCCATACAAAATAAAATCTATAAATATGGGAGTTATCAATTTTAGGGTAGTGGTTATCTCTAAAGAGGGAAGGTGAAGAATGAAATCAGAATTAAATGAATGCTTCATATATATATATATATATATATATATGTAATATCTTATTATTTAAGAATGGGGAGATTTGCAACAAATGTGGCAAAATGTGAACATCTGATATGGTGAGTTTAGAGGAGAATTTCTCAGCCTCTGTACTATTGGTATTTGAGGCAGTATTTTTTGCTGTGGGAGCTGTCCTGTGTGTGGTAGGATATTTAGATGTTTAGCAGCCTCCCTGGTCCCTGCCTACTAGATGCCAGTAGCAAAACTCATACAGCTCCAGTTATGACAACCAAAATATTGCCAGACATTTTGCTTTGAGGGGAAAAAAATCAACTTTGGTTGAAAACCACTGTTAGAGAGTATTTGTTATATCCTTCTATTTATGTTTTCTACTTGTTTGAAATATGATATATTATAATATATATGTATATTTCTTGCGTACTAAGATTTCATAGACAATTATGGCAATTGTCAACATGTAATCATAAAATATGCCATATTATAAGCTAGAGAAATAAAAAGGGCATAAGTAACCCGTACAATTTGTGATTAACTTTGTCTGGATTGTTTAGGAAAGACTACCCCGAAGGAAAATAGTTCCGCTTCACCTTAAAAGAATGTACAAGATTTCACAAGTTTGAAAAGTGGGGATACCATTTCAAGTAGAAGGAACAGCATGGAGGTAGAAACTATTAATAATTTTATGCAATGGTGAATTCTTCTGTGAAATCAAAATGTAGGGCATAACTGTCAAATTTTTAGTGCCTTCAGTGGTGGTAGCGTGTATGTGTGGAGCAAATAGGTATAAGGAAATTGAGAGTAATGTGTGGCCCAGGAAAAACTGGGGAGGGGTTCTAAAGATTCAGTCCAAGCCTGAGGAAGGAACTGACTAGATATGTCTGGCAAATAGTGACTGATAACATTGAAAGATAAAATTAATATTCCTGTAGAATGTTGACATATTAAAAATTAACTTGAGATAAATAGCTTCATGGATTGGAAGCCTTAAAGTGGTTAACATTGCAATTCTCCACAAATTGATTTTTAGATTAAATGCAGTCCCAAATACAATACCAGCAGAATTTCATAAAAACACAAACTGTCTAGACTATCTAAAACAATTTTATAAAAGAACAACGTGGGAGAACTTATACTACACGTCTTTGAGAGTTGCTTCAAAGCTGTATAATCAAGAAACGTGGTAGTGGCATAAAGATCAGCAAACAGATCAATAGAACAGAGTCTGGAGCCCAGCAGCAGACTGGCAGTCACTCGGTCTTCTGATTTCTACAAAGATGCCAATGCAATCAGATTGTATTTGTCTTTTCAACAAATCATACTGCAATAAAGAGATTATCACTTGACATTTATATCACACTACATACAAATATAATTCAAGACGCATCATAGATCTAAACATAAAAGTTGACACCTTAAAGCTTCTGCAGGGAAACATCAGAGAATTTCTTTGTAAATTGAGGCTGTGCAAAATTTTCTTAGACCAGAGTCAAAAAATAATAATAATAATAATTGTAGTGAAAGAATAAATTGAATTGACAAATTAAGACTTCATCAAAAAATTAAAAGAAATTTTAATTTTTTTCTCAATAAAGTATACCACTAAGAAAAATAATAAGAATGCCACAGATTCAGAGAAAATATTTGCAGCATATGATAGCTGACCAGGGATTGGTATCCAGGATACATATATAAATTCTATAACTCATTAACAAAAAGACAAAGAAACCAATTTTAAAATGAGAAAAAAAAATTAAACACTTCACCAAGAAATCTATAGGAATAGCCAATAGACACTTGAAAATATGTTTACAATCTCTGTAATCTGGAAAACGGCAATAAAAAAAGAATGAGAGACCAGTAGACAGCCATCATCAATGACAACAGTTGGGAGTAAGTGAATCAATCGGAATTCTCACATTAGAAGTGTGAAATGGTAAACCCCCTTCAGAAATAGGTTTTATAATTTAAATTTTTTATTTGTCTCGAAATGAGTTCTCCATTAGAGAAAGATCTAAAAAGAGGCCCCTTGTTCCTGCATCGCCATGAATGTTTTATGTATGGCATTCAAAACTTCCCCACAAGAGTAGGTGTTGCACTTAACACGCTAATTTAATACCCAGGGCTAAGCCGATTATAAAATCGTGTACAGGCTTTCGGTGCATACTTGAGTTTTCATATAGTCTGAAGGGTGTTCCAAGATATGCACAATTACAATTAGAATTAAACATTGCTGAGCAAACAGTCATATCTATGTTATTATTTTTATTCATACACTGTCCAGAATTGTTCTTAGACACTATACATATGTTCTTTATTATGTTTAGATAAAGCATGATAACTCTTCACTTAACAATATCTGCCTTTCAATAGAGAAATTCCAACGAGGGCAAACATTTTGTCTTGTTCATAGGATTTTCTCAGTGTCTAGAATAATATGCAGCACATGATAAAAACCCGGTGAATATCTGTTGAATGAAGGGATGTGACTGTCAGAGTATAATATTTACAAGACCGTGAATGTTTATGAGCATACTATTTGTATGTCTGCATAAAATTTGACATTTTAAGAGGCTATGTGACATGCTGAATATCTACAGTTTATGTATATTATTTTGCTGGAAATTAAATATTCTTTTTTTAAGTTGGGTAGATTTCTTTTGGTGCTTTAGAATTTTACTTCAAGTATTCTGCAAAGCATAAGTTTATGTTTATATTTTTAATAAAACATGCTTATAATTTGGGAACACAAAGTCTTCTATATAAATGCTTGGTGAATTTTATGTGTGCACATTTCCTATTCAAATGATTTTCATAGCTTATGGGGCCTTCGGTTAGAGGCAATCACTCTTAAAGTTTCATGGTTATGGAATAAGACCCTGGGAGAGAAATGCATTGTTCCCCCACCAATTAATTTATTTCACTGTAGATCAGACTTTTTTTAATATGCTAAGAACTGCATTTTGTCATTGTTGTTTTTTCTTTATATCTGTATTGTCCATAGTATTATTAGAACTCAGATTCCTATGTTATGTATTTTTTATTTAGGTCTTTTTTTCACACGTTAGGTTTTCCTTTGACAACTTCTACTAGTGCAGGTATCGCACAGCGATTGCAGAATTTTTCCAGGATCAGATATCCACGTATCAGGAAGGCTGTCGTTTGCTTTGTCACTTTTTGATGACTATGCACTCACAGGGATTGAATCTCACTTTTAAAAGTCAAATTCTGATTCTGCAAATGTGTTTTCCTCTCCCTTTGCCTGATCAGTGAAGGATTTTGGTAGAAAGCCAAAAAAGGAAATGACTGCTTTCACATTTTCAGATTTAGGAAATATATATCTGGCTTGAGAGGTACCCGAAATGAATCTGCAAATAGCTCTTAGAAGAAAAGAAGAACTTAATCACTGGGTTTTCCATAAATATACTTCAAAAATGAAGTTTTAAAAATAGCATACTTCTGATAGTTTAAGTAAAACGCATTTACTATTAAAAAAAAAAAAAAAGGAGGGGGAATAAAATGGCATAGGAAAGAGATAAAAGACCTCAGGTAAGTCCTCCATTGACACCTCGGTATATATTGTCCCTGCTATCTATTTATCTGACAAGTGAATATCATATTGAATTTTGCTATCTGAATATTTTGCCTTTTACTTAGCAATAATCTTAAGTAACTATTCAACTGCAATATGATTTTTAATATCTTAGTGTTCCACATAGAATGTAATCACTACTTTTGGACATTTTAGCTGTTTTTGGTTGCAATGAATATCCCTGCCTCTACTTTTATATCTGACATCCTTTTTATAGGGTATCCTGGAGTAGAAATAGCACTTTGCATTATCTCAAAATATTAACAGGAATAGCTGACAACGATGATCATTGTGACATAATGGATTGACTGTGGTGTGACTCTGGTTCTGATCCAAGTTAGTTAAGTAAGTTTAATTCTCAGAGCTTCTGTTTCTTATTCGGTAATGAAGGGATTGGGCTGAATAATTACTGATTATCCACCAAGCCCTCATGTTCTTTTATGGCTATGGATGTTTCTTAAAGATTTGATGGGATACAATTCCTGAGTACATAGCAGGAGGCTGTTTTATCCCTGATTTTTTATCTGCTCAGTCTTATCCTAGACACCATGCTGTATTTTTAATTTTGAAGAGCTTGGCAGAGATGGATTTTCACCTTCATGTGAAATGAGGAATCCTGATTGAAGGTGAAAAATAGGAGACAAGCGAGTTATATTGTTCTCATCCATAATGGGTCACCAACCACAAGGATACCACCTCTTCAACAGGGGGTCCCCAACAAAGAAAGCAAGGTCAGACCAAATACCTTCTTAGCTTTTGAACATTTATATGTTTGGCTTTATTTTCTCACTTTTGCTTTTCACTTGTTTTTTTTTCCATTTTAAGTCATACTTTATAATGTCCAGCAAGAGGCACTGGGAACAGTAAAGCAAGTCACACCACATAGTACAATTATATACTTTATCCAAAGCACGCCCTGAAGTGACCTTTATGAATCTCGCAACTGTAACAATAGATCTCCCATATATTTGAAAATCATGTGTTCAGGTGACTTGAATCTAACTCCTAAGTCCCCAGGGTCATTCTCTTTCAATGATATATTTGATTTATTGGAACAGTGACCTTTCTAAACCTCTTATATCATCTGGTCCTTATGAAAATTTCTACTTATTTCATGGCTGCAGATTTTTTACACATTTAATAACCATTGGATTTTCAATACTGTTTATGCCAATAAGAAATCAGGATGGCCCTGTCTCTCTGCACGCCTGCTGGGAAGTTTTTTAAAAATTGTCAGGAATTATACTAAGTAACGTAAGTCTGTCTAGAAAGAAGAGGCCTATGAGAAAGAGGTCCTCATTACCTCCAGGACATGGACCTTGGTCATCTCTGGGAAAATGCTTCTGGCAAAACTGAACAACTCAAATGGGGTCTTTTGATATTTTGTCTCTTCAAAGTATACTAATTATTCCTTCTCTGTAACTTAAGAAAATATTATTTAACTTAATAATATTCTGAATAATACCTGAATGCTTAGGGTACCCTAATCCTTACCTAATTTTACTCCTGTGGCTGGACTCTTATTAGAACCCATTTTTGTACACCTGACCTGAGGGATATATATGCAGACATTCTTATTCAGATAAATGGTTAGATATATTGTATCTCATAGAGGGACCAGCTAATCAAAACTAGATTGACTCATCCTAATCAAAACAGAGGCTTAAGAAGGCACTTTGAAGTCCAAAGAGTATTCATTACAATCTCTTCTTTTCATCAAATTCAATGCCATTATACCATTACTCTTCTGTTTTCCTTGCTTAATAAAACAATCACCTTGGTTAACTCTAGTTAATACTTGTCCTGTCCTAACCCATGCAGATTAACAAAGCTAAAGAAAACACAGGAACATAATAATTGGTCTCATTTTACACTCACGATCCATAGACTTGCCCTATTGCTGTTCAGCAATCAAGATAAAATAAAGTATCTTGATTACTGAATTAAAGTATCTATTTTCTATTTTCTTTTTTTTTTGATTGAAGATAGTTAGTTACAATATGTCAATTTCTGGCATATAGCACAATGTTTCAGTCATGCATATACACATATATTTGTTTTCATATTCTTTTTCATTATATATTACTACAAGATATTCAATATAGCTTCCTATGCTGTACAGAAGAAATTTGGTTTTTTATCTATATTATATATAGTAGTTAATATTTGCAAATCTCAGACTCCCAACTTAATCCCTTCCCATCACTTTTCTCCCCAGTAACCATAAGTTTGTTTAAGAAAAATTCCATACGATATCACTCATATGTGGAATTTAAAAATTTTTTTAATTTTAAAAATTAAAAAAAAGAAAAAGAAGACACTAATGAACTTATTTACAAAACAGAAACAGACTCACAGACATAGTAAACTAAAGTCTATTTTCTGTTCAGATCTTTCACATACCATTTTCAACCTTCTCCTCAAAACTCCAGTACCTCATCCTCCATCATCACTCACAAATGATGAACTTGTTCTTATGAACCTGATAAAATTATAGGAATCAAAAGAAAACATCTATAAACCCCCAGCATCACATATACCCCCTAATCTGCATCTATACCCTTTTCTTTCCTTTACAGCCTGTGATCACGAATTAATTACACTCACTTTGACTCAAGACTAACTCCTTCTCACAAACACAAATACATAACTCCAGTAATTCACCCCTCTCTAACCCCAACCCTAACCCTAACCCTAACCCTCTTTCCCACATGATGAATTTTCCCTGTGAGGTTATTTGTATCCAAATATACTGTCTTTTTTCCCATTTTAAGAAATGTCCTTCCTGTTTGACTCACCATTCCAGCTATTGCCTCATTTCTCTTCTTTTTGCAGTACAAATTCATAAAACACTTAGTTATATTGTTTCCAACTTGCCTTTCCCAATCTCTCTTGAAACCACTCCAAACAGGCTTTTGCTCCCACCATTTCTTCAAAATTATTTTTCACAAGGTCACCTACTAAAGCTGGTAATCAGTTTTTAGTATTCATCTTACTTGATCAATCAGAAGCATTTGATGCCACAGAACTGTGTTTTTATATTGGTTCCCCAGGACCTCATATTCTCATTTTTTTTCCCTTCTCTTTGCTGTTGATTAATTTCTTAGGGCTTGGTATTTGAATATACCTGCCTTAAATTCTGCATACACTCCATGGTGAAATCTTCTTGTTTCATGGCTTTAGTATCATCTATCTGTCTCTTTATTTTATCTACCTGTGTATCTACCTACCTACCTACCTACCAATCTACCTACCTATCATCTATATAAATGTATATCCCAGAATTCTCTGAAATCCCAGAATCCTACTTCCAACTCCTTACTAAAATTTCTTTATGGGAATACCTAATAGGCAGTTGAACAATATGTGTACATTTGAGTTCCTACATTTTTCTTCTCAAACTTGCTCTGATTCAGTTCTTCCCCATCTCAGTTAATAGTTAAACCATAGGCTAAATCTTGGGTCCATGCTTAACTCTCCTTTTTCAAATTTTGCATTTAATTTATCCACAAATCTTGCAACTCTGCATTTAAAATACATCCAGAACATAACCACTTTTCAACAGTTATGTTGCCAAGACCCTTTCCTAAAATACAAACATTTCTCTCCTGGATTATTGCAATGATCTCTTTGCTTTCTTTTCCCTGTTTTTAGAACAATCTCTCTCAGGCATCTAAATAACTCACACCTTCATCCCCTCACCTTCTTATTGAAACCTTTTCTGATCAACCTATTTGCAGTCCCCTTTAGCAATCCCTACCCCATTGCCTGCCTAATTTTTCTCCTGGTACCAATAACATAACTTTAAGGTACACAATAGATTCTTATTACCTCCAAGATGTGGACCTTGGTCATCTCTAGAAAAAGGCTATGACAAATATGAATGATTGAGAGGAAGACTTTCAATATTAGGTCTCCTCAAAGAGTACTGGTTACTCTTTTCAAGTAACTTCAGAAATTAGCATTTAACTAAGCAATACTCTCTAACTGGTAACTGAATCCTTAGAGTATCTTAACCATTAGATGAGAGGTTCAATAACTGTGAAAAAATAACATAGAACACTACTTTTTGTTTGCTAATAAAGAACGTTCTCCATCTAGATTGTAGAATATGAGCCAGGTTGGTATTAATATTGGGTTTTGTATAAGATTTTTCATATAGTTATGAGAAAATAAGAAAAATACTCATATCACTGTATTCAAGATTTCTTACCTCTATCTCTCAGGGGTAAAAATTGAATGATTAAAGGTGTTTTGGCCGCCATTCATGTCTGCTAATTTCAGGAAGATATCTGTTAAGCTTCCTAGCTCCCTTGACTAAAATTTCCATCTTCCTTCCGGTCTTAATTCAATTTTATGACAAGTTGGACATGATTTGTCTTAACACTTACATTCCCCCGTCAAGGCAAATGCATTCTGCTCAAACATATGGTCTCTTTTGGACAATATTTTAACTGTAATTTATTCTGCACACCCCTGTGACTTGGCAATCTCTGGGGACCTTGAATGCCTGGATTGGAGGCAGATCTGATGAAGGCCTTCTTGGACTCAATGGCTAATGGGTGAATTGCTTACCATTCCTTCGCAGACAGCAACATTAATCTAAATGGAAAAATTCATCACCAGCATTTGCAGCTCTGAATGGTAGCATGTGCTCTGAATGGTAGCATGTGGTGCTGATCTGGGGGAGTTTCACCTTTATTATCGCTCTGTAGGCCAGTGACCTAAATATTACTGAAGTGAGAGAACCTCACTTTTGACTACTGATGTTATGGTGGCTCTTCTCTATGAGAACAGAGATGTAGTGTTTCTTCTGGGCTTTAAGTCTGGGCATAGGTATCAAAGAACATTTCTATTATAATTTAATCACTGAAGAAGGAGGATGAGAAGTCTTAGATAAACATAGGTACTTCCAAACCCTATTAGTGACCCACAGCTTTTTTTTTTTTCTTTCTATAATGATGCCATTTCCTAAGATAAATTGAATAAAAACATATAACAACCTTACCTCTTGAAATTACACATTAGACTTATAAAGCACTTGCAAATATCACCATTTTATGTTTTACGGGTACGGATGAATTCAGGAAAACAACCAAAGACATATTTAACTGTGATTGGCGCCTCACTGAGTGATCAATCTAGGTAATAAACATAAACAAATAGATATTTTAATATTTTTTCTGAAGATGGATCCTAGAAATTTATTAAGCTACAGCCTAATCATCAGAAGAAATAAACACTTTATTGACAATCCTATTGTGAAGCAATACAGACATACAGATTTTCACATTCTGGCACATTTAATAGTTTCACAGTAATATATAGTCACCCTCAATGTTTTGGAAAAGAACATGTATTATAATAATAACAGCTAGTATTTGTCAGTACTTTCCATGTACCAGACAATATGCCCACATTTTTATAAACATCTTTTTTTTTTCTTTCCATAAACATATATTGAATGCTTATTCTAAGTCAAACACTGTTCTAGGAACTTGGGATATAGCAATAAACAAACAGACAAAGATAAAGATGCCTGCTATCATAGACAACTTGAGTGAGGGAGACCTTCAGGAAACAATAGATATAGACTGTAATTAGATTACTATTATAATATTGCTATTTGTTGAATTGTGTTCTCCTAAAATTCATGTATTGAAATCATAAGCCCCACTACCTTGGAATGTAACCTTACTTGGGCATGGGGTCTTTACAGAGGTAATCAAGTTAAAATTAACTCAGTAGGATAAGCTCTAATACAATATTAGTGTTCTTATAAAAAGAGGAAACCTGAAGACAGACACACACTAGAGAGAATGCCATGTGAAGATGAAGGCAGAGATTATAGATTGTTTCTATAAGCCAAGGAACACCAAGGACTGTCAGAAAACCAGCAGGCAAGGGACTTGGCACAAGTTCTCTGTTACAGCCCTCAGAAGTAACCCACCCTACCAAGACTCTGACCTCAGGCTTCTAACCTACAAAACTGTGAGACAGTAAATTTCAGTCCTCAAGCCACCCATTTGGGGTCCTTTGCTATGGCAGCCTGGTAAACTAATATAAGCAGTTCCTGTTCTCTCCAGTGGTACATGCTACTCATCCCATCATGAGGTGGAGTCCATTTACCTTTGTAGCCAGACTGACCATGTGACTTGCTTTGAACAATAACATGAGTTGAAAGTGAGGCTGTGCCACTATCAGGATTAGCCTATAAAGCATCTGATAGGTTCTGTCTTTGCTCTCTAGGAATCCAGCTGCCATGCTTTGAACTGGAAGCAGGCCCAGACTTCTGGAGGAAGAATGGTAACATGAAGGATGACTGAAGCATCCCAAGTGCAACCAGTACCAACCAACAGGTAGACCCGTGAGGTCGTCTTTCACATTCCAACTCCCAGCTGACTCCCACATGAATACAGCTGCAGAGGCCACCTGACCCAACACCGCAGAGCAGAAGAACCGCACAGCTGAACCCAGCTAATCCACAGAACAATGACAAATGCTACAGTTGTCATCTTAAGTTTCTGAGTTTTGGGGTGATCTTTACACAGCAATATATCATTGAGAAATAGATTAAGTTCCAAGGAAAAAGATTTTAAAAGTAAGGTGAAGGGATTGAGAGAGAGCATTTGTGTATGGTGGGAATAGTGGGGGAGGGGAGGATGCGGCAATCCTCACTTAATTCTCACAACAATTGATGAGATGAATATAATTAATATTCCATCTCCCAGACAAGTGAATGAGGCTTACACAGGTTAAGCAACGTGTCCATGGTTACCTGTGAAGTCCTGATTCTCATTCAGGGTATCTTTTTAAGCCACTCTATCAAATAAAATACAGGAAGTGGAAAAATAATAGATCATTGTTGGTGATGGAGTGTCATCAGAGTGAACTTTGCTCTCCTCCCTAACAGCCTAGAAAATATTTTTAAGTGAAAGATTTAAAGTGTGATGCCTAATTTTATATGTCAACTTGACTAGGCCACTATTGTCCTGGGTGTGTCTGTGCAGGCATTTGTGAATGAAATTAGTATCTGAATCCACAGACTGAGCAAAGCAGATTGCCCTCCCTAATGTGGATGGAACTCATCAAATCAACTGAAGGCCTAAATTGGACATAAAGGCTGACTTCTTTCAAAAAAGAGTAATTTCTTCCTTTTCACTGCTTTCAAGTTGGGACGTCAGATTTTTCCTGCCTTTGGACTTGAACCAAAATACCAGCTTGAGTCTTGAGCTTACAGGCCATTAACCTGGAACCACATCATCATTGCTTCCGAGTCTCTTGCTTGATTGCTGAAAATCTTGGGGCCTACCATCCTCCATAATTGTGAGTCAATTCCTTAAGTTAAATCAATAAATATGTATCCTTGGATTCTGTTTCTCTGGAAAATGCTGACTAATATAAAAGATATTTTTCCATTTCTTATTAGTAAAAAAAAATAAAGGTACCTAAGTTTGAATAGAATGCCACTGCTTCCACGCTAAAGGTAAAATGCAATTGGTATATGTCTGAGAAAGAATCATTGTTTTTGTTATAGATAACGGGTGAATATGATGTCTTGGGTTTAGAGAGCAATTTTAGAAACTTAGTCTGTAACAACTTTTTAAAAAGCAAAAAGACACCAAACCTTATGGGAGAGGCTGACTAATGTCAATATGGTGTAACACGCTGAAAGGCTGCTTGAGACTCATTAAATCCAAATTGAGTTTTCCAATAGGCTTCTTTATAATGTAAAAATAAAGTAAAATAAAAATAATATATTCATGAAAAATTGGGGAAAAAATAGCATCAAGAGAAATGAACCAAATATAACTATGCACATTAGACATCTTGCATTTTTTGTCATGAAGTGTGTTCTTTCATAACATGATAGTTGCATTTCTAAGCGAAATTGCATAAGAAATAATAAGTTTTAAGAGAAAAAAGGAAATTCTTCAGGGAGTTTTGAATTCTTTATACAAAGGAATATGTCACATCTTTACTATGTTGTTATGGTATTCAAAAATAATAACTTGATTAAACAAAATACATCTAATAAATAAAGTGTTTTTTCCTTAGTCTTTAAATTTTCCAGATATTTCAGTTTCTGCTGTTATCTTTTACCTTGACCTCGTAATTTAGATTGTTGCATTATTCACAGTTACCAAAGATAAAGCAAAAGTAAAACCACATTAAAAGTTTAAAAAAGAAAAATAAGTAAATAAAAAGATGTTAACAGAACAATAAGCCCAGAAATACCTCTGGGCCCCTATTTTTCCTCACGGGAAAATAAAATTATTATTCTCACATTCCCTGGATTCAGATTTTGATTATATTGCAACCAGTAATAGTCTGTGTAAAACAAATAATGTTTTCTTATTAGTCAAATTCCAATTATCCTATTTACCCTGGAAACTCACACTGTAGGAGAACTGCTCTGCTTAAATTGTGTAGTATTTCCCTTGAAAGGGAAGCAATTTTTCTCCATGCATTTTTAAATAGAATCAGAAAATATATGCTTTGTGTTTTTCAGCCAGTGCTGTTTTCATAAATTGTATCTTACAGGGTGAAAATAAACAGATACTTTCTAACTGAGATTCCTCCATGATGAAAAATTTTGTTACTTATGTTATAAGAGGAAAACATGTGAGTGATGAAATAAAAATAGATTCATGTGGTTTCATGATTAATTTTCTGTATGACTTTAGTCATGTTATACCAACATGACATGAATTTATATTTCTCTCTTTTTAATAATAATAATAATATCTAATTAGAAGTGTGTCTCCCTTTTCACTTCTTATTTTGTTTATCTGAGTTCTCTTTTTTTTTAATTGAAGTATAGTCAGTTTGCAATGTTGTGTCAATTTCTGGTGTACAGCATAATAGTTCAGTCATACATGAACATACATATATTCATTTTCATATTATTTTTCATTATAGGTTACTAAAAGATATTGAATATAGTTCCAGATTTTAGTGGGAAGCTTTTGAGTTTTTCACCGTTGAGTACTATGCTGGCTGTAGGTTTGTCATATATAGCTTTTACCTCACACCAGTCAGAATGGCCGTCATTCAAAAATCCACAAATGACAAATGCTGGAGAGGCTGTGGAGAAAGGGGAACCCTCCTACACTGCTGGTGGGAATGCAGTTTGGTGCAGCCACTATGGAAAACAGTATGGAGATTCCTCAAAAGACTAGGAATAGACTTACCATATGACCCAGGAATCCCACTCCTGGGCTTGCATCCAGAAGGAAATCTACTTCAGGATGACACCTGCACCCCATTGTTCATAGCAGCACTATTTACAATAGCCAAAGCATGGAAACAGCCTAAATGACCATCAACAGGTGACTGGATAAAGAAGATGTGGTATATTTATACAATGGAATACTACTCAGCCATAAAAACCGACAACATAATGTCATTTGCAGCAACATGGATGCTCCTGGAGAATGTCATTCTAAGTGAAGTAAGCCAGAAAGAGAAAGAAAAATACCATATGAGATCGCTCATATGTGGAATCTAAAAAACAAAAACAAAAACAAACAAACAAACAAAAACAAAGCATAAATACAGGACAGAAATAAACTCACAGACAGAGAATACAGACTTGTGGTTACCAGGGGGGTGGAGGGTGGGAAGGGAAAGACTGGGATTTCAAAATTGTAGAATAGATAAACAAGATTACACTGTATAGCACAGGGAAATATACACAAAATGTTATGATAACTCACAGAGAAAAAAATGTGACAATGAGTGTGTATATGTCCATGAACGACTGAAAAATTGTGCTGAACACTGGAATTTGACACAACATTGTAAAATGATTATAAATCAATAAAAAAATGTTAAAAAAAAAAAGAATATAGTTCCATGTGCTATATAGTATAAACTTGTTGTTTATCTATTTTATATATAGTAGTTAGTATCTGCAAATCTCAAACTCCCAATTTACCCCTTCTCATACACTTTCCCCCTGGTAACCATATGTTTGTTTTCTGTGTCTGTGAGTCTGTTTCTGTTTTGTAAATAAGTTCATTTCTTCTTAGTGAGCCTGGCCACAGGTTTGTCAATTTCATTTACCCTTTCAAAGAACCAGCTCTTGGTTTTATTGACTTTTTCTATTGCTTTTTATCTCTATTTTATTAATTTCCTCTCTGATCTGTAATATTTGCTTCCTTCTGCTGACTTTAGGCTTATTTGTTCTTCTTTTTCTAATTCTTTTAGATGATAGTTTAGGTTGTTTATTTTAGGTTTTTCTTTGTTTTTTGAGGAATGCCTGTATCACTATGAACTTCCCTTTAAGGATTTCTTTTGCTGCATCCCATAGATTTCACGTGGTTGTGTTTTCATTGTCTTTTGTCACAAGGTATTTTTTTCAATTTCTTCTTTAATTTCATTGTTGACCCATCGGTTTTTTATTAGCATGTTGTTTAGTCTCCATGAAATTGTTTTTTTCTCATTTCTCTTTCTGTGGTTGATTTCAAGTTTCATGCCATTATGGTCAGAAAAAAAAAATACTTGAATAAGTTCTATCTTCTTAAATTTGCTGAGGCTTGTTTTGTGTTTGAGTATATGCTCTATCCTGAAAATGCTTCATGTGCACTAGAAAATAATGTGCATTCTGGTTTTTTGGGATGTAATGTCCTGAAAATATCAATTAAGTTTAACTGTTCTATTGTGTCATTTAGTATGTCTTTTGCCTTATTGATTTTCTGTCTGGAAGATCTGTCCATTGATGTTAGTGGAGTGTTAAATTCTCCTACTGTTCGCATCAATTTCTCCCTTTATGTCTGTTAGTATGGGTTTCATGTATTTAGGTGCTCCTATATTAGGTTCATTTATGTTAATGAGTGTAATATCCTATTCTTACATTCATCCTTTTATCATTATATAGCATCTTTCTATATCTTTCTTTATGGCTTTTGTTTTAAAGTCTATTTTTTTCTGATGTGAGTGTTGCTACCCCTGCTTTCTTGTCATTTCTGTTGCATGAAATATCTTTTCCCACCGCCTCACTTTTACTCTATGTGTACCCTTTGCTCTAAAGTGAGTCTCTTGAGGCAGCATATTGTAGGCTCTTGTTTTATTTATCCAACTTTCCACTCTATAACTTTTGATTGGAGCATTTAGTCCATTGACATTTAAGATAATTATTAGTAGATATGTATTTATTGCCTTTTTAAATCTTATTTTCCAGTTGATTTTGTGCTCATAAAGCCACCAGTGCAGATCCATAGGCACTGATCCACTGAAGTCAAGAACCAGGACCTCAGTAGTCATGCACCTGAATCTGCCTTGAGAGCTACAAAAGCAGCCCAGACCCCAGCCACACTTCCATGTATGTGCGCCTGCAAAGACTGCAGCTGCTGTGCCAGACCCACCCCAGCCACAGGAGCACCCATAATCTGCTCAGATGTCCCACATGCATTGAGTTTACAAAGGCCCTCATGACAGCATAAGTCCAGGGATCTTACAACCACAGGGAGAGGGTTCAGATTTCAACCCTTCTGTCTAATTCATGTGGCCCCTGGGAGTCAGCTCAGATTTCAGCCCTGCCCCATTTGTGTGCAACCCACCAACACTAGCACACCCCCAGAGCTTGTGGAGGCAGAGCCGTTCCTGCTGTGAGCACACTGAGGGTGAGGCTGCTATGTGGGGGCCTCAGCCTACCCTTAGTGCGCCATTAACAATGGTGTTTCTATGGCAAGCTCAGGTTCTTGTACCACACTCCAGCCCCTTCAGGCTGCTTTCCCACAGCTAACGCCAGTCCTCTTCTTGGGTCTGTTCTTTGAAGCCCAAGTTTTCAGCCCTCATGCCTACCAGCAGACATGCGTCTCAAGTTGGGGAATGCAGTGAGGTGGCCAGGACCTTTTTTTTACCTTTTGTCTTACCCAGTTACACAGTGATCTTTATTAGTTTTGGTTGTCTGAGATATTCTGCCAGTTTTCAATAGGTATTCTGTGAGAATTATTACAAACATAGATGTATTTTTGATACATTTGTGGGAGGATGTGAGCTCCATGTCCTTCTATACTACCATCTTGATTGGAACCCTAAACAATGAGTTTAATTAGCTGTAAAGTTATGATTCTTATGAGAAATAAATGTATAAGTTTTCCATCACATTATTTTCCTGTAAAACTGTTTCAGGCGATACTCTGTTCTTCACATTGTGCTTGCAGATACTTATATTTCTGTCCATTATAAAATTATATTTCAATCCAGATACATTTTTGTGAGAGCTGTTAAATTATCTTATATACTCAGCCACATGTGTAGAGATTGTGACATTTTTTCAGCAAGATAGTCTTTGCACTTGTGAACAGTGATAGTTTTTAAAAGTGACACTGCTGTGACACTGTTACTAGCCAGATACTAATTTTTACCACATGGGAAGTGTCAACCTGACCAACGATTATATCATTAGTTACTGTCTTACCAAAGAAAGTCAGATTTGAGAAAATTATATAAAAATTCTGACACCTATCTAAATAAATTATACATATATGAGCAAATGTGGAAGCCATTTGCTCTAGTACAAAAATCATCATAACTACATCCAGATAGAATTTTGTAAACTCTAACCAAAAATGTGCCATACATTTTACCTGGATTTTTTTTTTTTAGGCCTGGCAAAGATTTTTTTTTGTTCTGTAGTTAACGTGTAACTTAGTAGTCTAAGCAAATCTGTGTCCTTGTCTTTGAAAGTCCCTTTTGAATAAAATTTTCTTAGCAATTTAGTTCGATCTAAGTTAAGATCATGGTTAATTTGATCTAACCATGGTAGTTGTTGTTAGGAATAAAATAATAAGATTGTAAAGCACTTTGAACTATGCCTAGTGCATAAGAACTCAATAAATTGTATTTTTATTATTAATAAACCAAACTATACTTCAAAGGTTAGAGGGGCAAATTTCCTCATGTCTAGCAGGCCTTGCTGTTTTTATGATATTAAAATATCTTAAATAACACTAATTATGAAGCTGAGGCTTAGTTTTCTTATATCTCCAAAGTGATTCTAAGAAGTGTTTACAGTAATGCCATTTTTCAAAACAAATGAAGCTTTGTTTTGAAAAATGGCCCAGAGAAGTTAAGAAATTTTCCCAAGATCACAAAGCATTAGACTTGGAGAGATATGCTTACCACTTTATATTTAACCTCCTTGAGTAAGTAATTGATCCAGAAATAAGTATTAGTTACAGGCATGACTCAAATTCCTAGGTAGGCTAGTTCAAGAAGAAAACTCATATGATGGTTTCAATATAGTAAAGATAGATTTAGAAAAGAATAACTGAATTATGTTTAAGTTTCTCTCTTTAATAAAGCAAGATAAAAAAAAAGTGGATTAGTCAGCTTGTTGTAGGTTATGCTGTGTAATAAATAATCCCTAAAGTCTTGGAGACTTGGAAGCAAAGATTCATTTCTTGTGAAGTATAAAGTTGGTTTCAGTTCTTTTCCATGTCTTTATTAATTTTACTATCCATGTTAAAAAAAAGAAAAAACAGCCATTTTACTAGATTTGCCCATTCTTGTGGTAGAGGGATAGAAGGCTCTGGTACAGACTCAAGATGTTTCATATTGCTTTTGCTTGGAAATGGCACAGTGGAAATCTTCACATTCTGTTTTCTAAAGCATGTCACATGACATGCCCAAAGTTAGTGAGGCATGGGCTTATATTCCTCCATAGAGGACATGTTTATGTATATGACAAGAGACAGGTGTTTAATTCTCTTACCAACAGAATAGAGGAAAGAGGATTTAGAGGGTGGTGGTGAATAAATTCATGTAATAATAAGTCTACTTCAGTGTTTATTATATCTTAGTTTTTTTTTTTAACAAAGATAGACATTGTTTAGGAAAAACTTAATTATTTTTCCTTTACTCTCACACTACAACCACAGTCACAACACTTCTGACACTAGATGTATTTTTCCCCCTAAGTAATTATCTGTAGCACCAGTTGGATATCTTACAATTCAACTCAGTTCTGACACTAACCAGAGTTAGTGCAGACCCCACAGGTTAAGGACTCAGTCCCATAAGGTTCCTTTCCCCACCTCAGATGTCAGATGCAAGTTCCGGTTGTCACCTGTGGTGCTAACCACTGGCTATAAATCAGAGATTCCCAAGATCCCCTCTTCACATTCAATCATGTGAAAGAGTAGCTCACAGAACTCAAGAAAACACTTACTTACAAATACCAGTTTATTATATAATAAATGATATGATAAAGAACACAAATGAACAGCCTGATAAAGGGATTCATAGGAAGGAATACAGATGTATTCACCAACATGGAAGCTCTCTGAACCTTCTACTTCAGGAATTTTAATGGAGGTTTCATCCTATAGGCATGGTCGGTTATTAACTCTACTTCTGACCTCTCTCCCCTCTCTGAAGAATCAGGGGTAGGAATGAAAGTTCTGAGCTTCTAACAGTGGCTTGGTCTTTCTGGTGACCTGTCTCCATCCAGAAGCCCACCAAGAATTGCCTCATTAGAACAAAAGATGTTCCTCACACCCAGGAAATTCCAAGGGTTTTGGAGCTCTATGTCAGAAACCAGGGTCAAAGACTAACTATTAGAACATAAGATTCTCCTCGCACCCTTATTAACGAGGGTTTTAGGAACTCTGTGTTACAAACTGGGGACAGAGATCTATATAAATATTTCTTATTATTTCACAGGCAGAAATAGTTTTTGGAAGGCTTTCAAGTAAACATAAATTCCAGTGGAAGAAAAGGTAGTGGGGAAAGGATAGTGGTAGACATAAGGCTTTAATCTTCTCGAGCTCCTAAAATATCTATATTAACCTTAACTGGACTCTTCTACGAAGAGATTGTGTGTCAAAGAATCAAAGCTCTGAATTAAAAAAATAAAAAAGCAGGCTGGATGAGAAGTCTACCCAAGATCATCTCTTTTGTTTTTGGTGTCAGGAGTGTGGACACTCAATAGGTTAGCTGGGCCAGCAGATAGAAAGAAGAATTTAAGTGGAGGAGAACAAAGACCCTGGGGAAACCCATGAGGACAATTAGGAGTCCACATCAGTCTCTTGCCATCTCCAACCTTGATGGTACAAGTGACCTGCAGGAGAATCTGTCACTTTATGCCAATGAAGTTGACCATGCACCTGACCTGGGATTTGGAGAAGTTGAAAGGAGAGGCCTGCTGGAAGAGGGAGGAGCTATGAGTCTTGGGGCCAACTCCACCAATCAGGGGATCCAGCACAACAGAAGATGCATGTAAAATGCCATGGTGCTGAGCCCCCTGTACCTGCCTCCCAAGTGTAAGGCCTACTCTTCCTTCAACTCTTTCCTAAGCTCATGCAAATCTCACTTGGAGACATCTCTCATTTGGAACCACACAGAGAAGGGATTCATGGGAAAAGTACAAAGTACAAAGTCATGTCACGACAGAGATCCAGCTGGAATATGTTACAGGCACACACACACATACACACCCACACTCAGGTATGTGCATGTATGTGTGTGTTTGTGTCTGTTTACTTCTGATACTGACCTTATTGGTTCTTTCCTCATTAGTTATGAATCTCTTCAACTCTCACCCTCCTCCACTTCCTCAAGTCTCTTATCATTGTGGTTTTCAGAAATTCATAATTAAACTAAGATTACTGAATGTAATATTTTTTAGAAAAGCCAGATAGCCATAATAACATATAAAAATATTTTAATGGCCAATAGTCATAATAATAATTATTATTAAATTACCCAAGACAAATCTCTAACTCAAATAATGAAAAGTAGAATTGTCACACAGTGTTACCATAAATCCTGGATGTGAAAATGTGACATATTTTATGACAAGCCCAGTCAATCTGTAGTGGCTGCTCAAAGTACTGCCTCAAGACAATTTCCAAGAAGCATATGATCTCAGTGGCTTGAGGGCCATGATCACTTCCCAATGTTTTTCATGGGCTCTAATCATGGAGTACCGACACATATGCTGCACATTAGATGTGACAGCCATAGCTTAAAAAAAAAAATCATGACACATATATAGCTACCAGCACCCATCTCTGCCCTGTTTAGTAGTAATTCAAAAACCCAACAACAGCTTTATCACTGTGATTGCTTTATGTGGTCTATAGCAGAGTATAATAAAAATGTTGCTTCCTGTGATCCGGATACTTGGCTTCTATTAATGCAATCTAAATTTGTCTAAGCTGTCTTTTTTTTTTTTTTTTTGCATCCACAGACTATAGTTGTATCCCCAAGATTGTGACTGCACGTTCTGTTTTCCAACAGGCTCTCCATCATCCTATATTTACATGAGTGAATTTCTGAAGCAAAATGAAGGACTCTGCATTTATGTTTCCACGTGTTTGTTTTGACTTGGTGTTTTTAGCCTGTTGAGAAATATTTTGAATATCAACTTTGTCATCTGGCTATTTATCAGATGTCCTATCTGTGTAATTTCTAGACCTGCTAAAAGCAGTTTTGATTTCCAAGTAAAACTGGTTTAAGCAGCTCTCTGAAGCTATAAGAACAGCATTCTCTAGCTTGGTTCTCCCAATCTTTGGTTGAACACTTACTTGCATTTCCTTTTTAAAAATACTTAGGAAATTTAAATCAAGTTTTACTAATCACCGCATCCTTGAGGTTCAAAGTCATTTTAACATTATTTCTGAATCTCTGAAGGGCAAGGCCTTCTTTCTTTCTCTTTTGTCCTGTGATGCACTTCCTTCCTTCTTAAGTTATTTCTGTTCCTTTTCTCTGAAATTAACAAAGCTGAGCAATCACTAATTCATGCCAAACACTGTGTAATCATTCCATGCGCTATGTAATTAGGATATAACTTGTATTGATCACAGGTTTGTTGTGAAAAGAAAGGCACAAAATAATTCACGTAAGCCGTGTAACGTAGTGCCTGGTATGCAGAATTTGTTCAAGTTATTACTAATTTTTCTTCTATTACTATTCATGTGGTTTGATCTGCCCTCCAGATTCCTCTCTGAATTTTTTCTAAGCATTCATCCCTTAGACAGTTACTTCGTCTTCTATCACTTCACTTTCTTCTGCCCTTATCACATTGGAAGGAAGAGTAGACCTGAATGAAAATGCCCTCAGAAAAGAAGAAATGTACAAGGAGGTTTGACAGGGAGAGATGGCTTTTTGGCATCCAATGATTTTGAAAGGAAGTTATTTTAATTCCCTACAGGGCTTTGTGAAATGGGATGGAGGCATTTTGGTCATCACAATATCTAGGGTTACTGGTGTTTTTGCCCAGAAGACAGAAGTGTTAGATATCTTGCACCAAAAAGGGCATTTTGCTCCAAATGTCAAAATGTTCAAATGAAATCAATGCAAAGAGCAACAAGTAAAGAATCATGAGGTTAACTCGAGGGGGATATGGAAAAACAATACAGAGTCATTAGCTCTATAGAAGCATTTTGTATGACTCTGAAATAAAATTGCATAATATAATATAAAGATATAATTTTATGTGCCCAATTTGAAATTATGTGATGCTCCCCAAATCTTCAAAATTCATCAAGAATCATAAAGATTCCAAAATTGCAATTCAAGTAAATAATATACTGTAATTTAATATTGTCACAAGGAAGTGTCACTTATACATTAAAGAGAAATGACAGTAACAATGATTAGTATTACTTGGCCACACAGTTATTTACTTGTATTGGACCTTCTACAAATGCTTTGATGACTCAAGTTCTATACTTACATTATTCCCTGTTATTATGATGTAAAATCTTTTTTAAAATATCCTATAACAGTTCCATGTAAAAATTAGTGATGATGCGGTAAAATGCAGTAAGAAATCAATAACCTGGAAAAGAAGTTAAGCAAGATAAAAATGCCACAAAGAAGCCCAAACAACCTCCATAATATGCCATACATTTAATTTAAGAGTGAGTATTCTGAGAAGTATCAGAAATAATTCCAAGGAAACAAAAAAGTATCATTAAGCAACTACACCTTTAATTTTCCAAAAATAGTCCATACAAATGGGCAAGCATGATGAAAAAATGCTGGCTGCATGATCAATGCTACTGAAATGTGCTTCTGACCCGAATTACCATATGTTCTAAGGTGTAAAGTATTCCTGATGGTTTTAAAGGAGACAGTGTATTTAAATAGAAGTATTTTTGCAAACATTTCCTGTGCTTAGGAAGCATGTCCTTATGCAAACGTATATTATGATGTTTGTAGATGTCTGTGCTTTAGAAGCCATTCCCCCTTATTTACATTTATTCAATGAGAAAAGTAGACTTAAATCTTCTCATTCTACTATTGTTCTACGAATTTGAGTCAGTCAGGCTTCTCTAGTTTACTACTGTAAAACTCTAAGCTATAAATCTCTAAGGTCTGTTTTCTCAAATACACAATCCCCCTAGAGTTGACTGGAGAGTAAATGAGATAATGTGGATTAAGTACTTAGTATAGCACAGACTCTTAACCTTTGCCACTTATCATCACAGTAACACTGGAAGACACTATTATAGCATTAACCATGGGCCAGCCTCTGTTCTTAATGGTTAGTAGACGTTAGATTAGTAGGACTCATACTGTCCTCAAAGTGCTTTTCCAGCTTAGATGGTATATCAGCACTCCCATTTTACCGAAGAGGACACTGAGAAACAGAAATGTTTATCAGTTCCCATGACTAGAAAGTGGCTAAGTTGGGATTTGAACCAAAGCAGCCCAGTTCTAAACCCTGCATGCTTCTTAATTAGTGCCAGCCATTGACAAACACCAGCCCTTGATTTAGTTCCAAGGTACTTAGAAACAGAACATCACTTCAACCTAGATTTTCATTCATTATGTATTCATTGTCCAACCAACATCCAAAATGAGACCAAATTAGATATTCAGTGCTGACACTGATGAGTGATTCTCAGCAAGGCAGTCACTGGCTTGAGTTTGGGATGATTTCCTAGTCAGATGCACGCTCCAAAGATTATTCCTTTGGTTGCTAAAGGAAATTTGAAGGAGCCAAAGACATAAGATGATGGAATAGCCTCTAACAAGAGGTACTCAAAAGGAGAAGGGTGTTCTTCTAACGGCAGAAGTGGTTGGGGGTGGGAGGAGGCTGCATTTGGCAGGGGCCAAGGACCACCATGATCCCAACAAAACTTTAAGATAGCTAAAAATTCTCACACCAGTCAGAATGACTATCATTCAAAAGTCCACAAACAATAAACACTGGAGAGGCTGTGGAGAAAAGGGAACCCTCCTACACTGCTGGTGGGAATGCAGCTTGGTGCAGCCATTGTGGAAAACAGTACGGAGATAACTCAAAACACTAAAAACACTTACTATATGATCCAGCGATCCCATTCCTGGGCATATATCCAGAGGGAACCTTAATTCAAAAATACACCTGCACCCCAATATTCATAGCAGCACTATTTACAGTAGCCAAGACATGGAAACAGCCTAAATGTCCATCAACAGATGACTGGATAAAGAAGCTGTGGTATATTTATACAATGGAATACTCCTCAGGTATAAAAAAGAATGAAATAATGTCATTTGCAGCAAAATAGATGGACCTGGAGGATTTCATTCTAAGTGAAGTAAGGCAGAAAGAGAAAGAAAAATACCACATGATATCACTTACATGTGGAATCTAAAAAAAAAAAAAAAAAAAAAGACAAGCACACTTATTTACAAAACAGAAACAGACTCACAGACATAGAAAACAAACTAATGGCTGCCAAGTGGGGAAGGGGGTGGGAAGGGATAAATTGGGAGTTTGAGATTTGCAGATACAAATATATATATGTGTATGTGTGTGTGTGTATAAATATAAAATAGATAAACAATAAGTTTAGCACAGGGAATTATATTCAATATCTTGTAGTAACTTATGGTGAAAAAGAATATGAAAACAAATATATCTATGTTCTTATATGACCGAAGAATTGTGTTGTACACCAGAAATTGACACAAAACTGTAAACTGACTATACTTCAATAATTACATTAAAAAAAAGATAGGTAAAAATCAAGGCATAAGTGATATAAGCTTGAAAATTGCCTGGCATTTTACTGGAGAGCCTTTTTCTATAGTTAGAGAATATTAAAGCGTACAGCAGTTAGCCCAGAGCCAAATGCACATGACCACCCCATGCTGTCAGGAGTGGCAGGGTTATGGTTTCTACCTGGGGTAGAGCTGACCAGAAAAATGAAGTACTTTAACCACTTTGCTCTTTAAATAGTGTTTGGGGGTTTAGACTCAGAATGAACTCACTAAACCACCTGTGTTTTTCTTTTACTTATACAGAAAAGCTCTTTCCAAACTCTAATTAAAATCTGCTGTTTATACCAGCCTTTAATGCGGTGGGTACTGCCATGGGGTATGTGATCCTTTAATGTCTTGGTGAGCCACTGCTGCTTTTCAGAGAGAGGAGGAGATAGAAAGCAATAAAGAAATAAATGAATAGGTAAACAAACAAACAAACAAACAAATAAATAAATAAAGTTAATCTGTTTCTGCCTGGTGGTAAATATTTGAAATCATAAAACTTATATTTTGAGAAGCCATTAAATATAGGATACACTGATGTGAGTCTGGCCTCATTCAGACTTGGAGCTGTTGCAAGCATCATGCATTGTGGAAGGCAGATGCTTCTTTTTTCCTAAAACCTATTTGTATCCCCCTTTCCTCCCATCACAATGTTATAAAAATTCTTGGAATCTTTATTTCTTATTAACTTTGTGACCACACAATGAGGAAGTCAGGGCAACATCCCTGAGAATGACCTGAGTATTAGTGAGACGGACTGATGTGGAGGAGGGATACAACTCCTGACATCTAAAGAGCAATAATCTCAGCTCCTGATCTCCACCAGCCATGCACATTCAGAAGGCTCATCACACAGTCAAAGAGAGAAACGTGAGTTGAAATCTTGGTTTGGGTCCATTTCTTGCTAGCTCTGGGACTCAGAAAGTTTAACTTCCCTGTGGTTATGAAACTACCTAGAAATGCTAGAGGGTACAGTGATACAACATGGATAGAGTTCTTAGTGATTCTAATAAATAGTGTCCTTTACAGTTTAGCTCAACTCTGCCTTCTCTGTGAAGTCCTTACCGAGGACCCTGACCCCTGTGGCCTTTTCTTCCTCCAATTCCACTTTCTGAATTGTTTATATAGTGTCATTAATAAGACAGCAAACCCACTGCTATGGTCTAAGAGTTTCTGCTAAGGAGAGCGGCATTGTTGTTTTAGTTTCTGCAAAGTGAAAAAGACAATATACTCCCCCACCCCAAAAAAGAGATTAAACTTACAATTTAGGGGTTAGCCAACGGGAGCTCTTGGGCCAAATCCTGCTGCTGCTTATTTCTGTAAATAAAGTTTTATTAAGAAACAGCCAAGCTCATTCATTCATATATCATCGATGGCTGCTTTAGTGCTACAGCAGCAGAGTTGAATAGTTACAACAAAGACCATATGACCCACAAAGCCTAAAATAGTTACTATCAGCCCCTTTGCAGAAAAGTTTGCTAACTCCTTGTGGTAAGCCGTTCTACTTAGCATTCTACTCAATGAGTGTATGTTCCACGGCATGTCCAATAAATTATGTGAATTTGTAGTTGTTTGTTTCAGTTCTTTTGTATGGCTCTAACTGGGGTTCTATTGTTCAAGGGAAAGCAAAGGTTTTTCCTACAGCCTGACCATTAAACACAAGGCAGCTCCTTCATTTGGAGTCAGAAAAAACCCAGCAATCTGTTCACAGCCTAGGAAGAAAATTGATGGTTGAAATATTATTGATAGATGGTTTGTTGGTCTACAGTGAGTCTTTTCTCTAAGGAAGTGTAATGATAATCTCAGCACTAAAGGGATTTCTACCTTAGGCGTTGGTGTTGGAACCTAACCCAAACCTCCTACCGCCAACTTAAACTGTGACTTAACTGTATAATTTTGCATAGACCACTTCAGCTTTGTCTTTAGATGTTTTGCAGAATTTTGAATTTTGTGGTTACTGGATTTTTTTGGTTTTGTTTTGTTGGGTTTGTTTTGTTTTTTGTTTGTTTGTTTTGTTTTTTAAGTTCTGTCTTGTCATCCAACCACTACCCTAAATGCTTCTGGTCAAAACAGATTACCTGTTCTAGTTAAGTCACTCAACTCAGTTCCTACAAGCAAGCTGGCTCTCATGTGTGTCTCTGGGCCTCTGTTTTGCTTCTCTGCTGGGTATCTCCCAAGATCTGTCCCACCCTTCTTTCATGGAAGTAGTGTTTTTATCAAGGCACATGCCTGGCTAGCCTCCTTTCTAATAGTGTGATTGGGTTTGCCTAAAGTACTGTGAGGGGAAGTGATGTATGCAACTTCTGGGTCACGACCTTCTAGGGAGAAGACTCATTTGTCCTTTTGCACCTGCACATCTTGCTCTCTTCTGCTGCCTGGCCTGGGAATGTACTATGAAATATCTTGGACAATAAAGAAATACTCTTAAGTGTTAGGTAGTTAGATAGGTGGGGGCACCAGGTGGAGGAGAGAGAGGAAGATCGGGAAGATGGCATTAACTCCTTTAACTTCTCTAAATGAGTGCCAGCAAGAAACCAGTTAGAACCCAACAGCTGCAACTGCGTGGTAGAGAGAAGGACCTAACCAGACATGATCCAATGCTCGTTGTAATATAATTAGCACCACAGCTTAGCCCCACCCCATGGGTTTTTCCTGTGTGCATCATGGGTAAGGACATGCATTAAAAGGAAAAACATGACTAGGCATTCTGGGGCAAGAACTGTCACTCAACTCTAAGCAAGCATATAAGAGGAGGGACAGAGACCACCGCTTTTCCTCCGTGGACCAGCCCATTCTTCCCATACTTTCTCTTTGCTAATAAATCCTTTAAAATCTTTCACTACACAACACTCCATCTCTTATCTGAATTCTTATCTTTTGGGTATGATAAGAACTGGGTTCTTTTCCCTTCCCTTTTTGGAGTAATGTGAGGGTACTGGAAAAGTGAAATAGAGAGACTCTGGGCTCCTGACGTCAGGGAGCCCCCGGACTAGCGGTAACTATTATACATAGGAAGAAAAAGCCTTGATCCTTTAGCAGCCACTATATTTTGGGTCTCTCTTTTATGCAGTAATTCCTATTTCCTAAGGAAAACCCAGTTGCTGCCCTTATAGAGTGTACCATCAAGTAGCTGAAGGAAATGTTTATCAATGCATTGTACCAATGAATATTATAATTTAAATTTGAATTTATGCAGAAATCTTTCTCTTAGAAAGAATCTGATCCGTATAGAGTGAGAGGACAGTATGAAATCCTCTTCTGAAATGGTGAGCTGCAAAGTTTTAGAATTTTATACGTGTTCCTTGAGGACTTTGCACCGGCTGTTTCCTCTGCCTCGTAAGCCCTCCCTGTATCCACTGCACATGCGCTGTAGCACAGGCGATGCCCTCTTCCTGCCTGCGAGTCTCTGCCTGAGTATCACCCGACTGGGGAGGGCTCCCTAATGTTGTTCCATAAAAGCATTCACAGCAGAGTTAACTACCTTAAATACTCTATACCTATGTCTTTACTTAGCACCTGCCCCTTCTCACTCCTACACTACAAAACAAAAACACAGACAAAGACAAAAACAAAACTACTTTTGATAGGTATTCTGCATCGGCTTTTATTAACTGTTCTTTCTCTGGTGTAAAGAAAAATGCCTGGGAGAAAGCAGACCCTTGATGAAGGTTTGCTGAATGATTGAAGGAATCAATGAATCCATGTCAAGAAGACCAGAACCACTGCAGCACAGACAGCAAGGTGATGGTAAATGAGCTGAGCCCGGAGAGGAGGTCCCGCCAGCGCGTGAAGGGTCGTGTGCATCACGTGCAGTGTTCTGTCTTTCTCCCAAGAGCAGAGGAAGACATTGAAGGGCTTTTAAGGGACAAGAGTGTCCCATGATCAGATGGGAGAATTTGAAGAGATCATTCTCTCTGCAGTATAAAAAATAAATTAGAAAGAGATGTGAGTTTAAGGGGAAAGTGCAGTAGATGACTGTGGTCATTTAGGGGCGACGTTGTGGGTGACATAGCAAAACTAGGCTTTGGAAACAGTGCTGGTGATTGTCCAGGCTGCTCTAACTTCCATTCCTCACCCTTTCTCTGCTCTGCTCTGCACTGCAACTGACCTGTGTGCATAGGATCTTTGTCCCAGGACCTGTTGCTAAACTGACTTCCTGGCTGGATTTGTCAGTAGGAAGCACTGGCAGGAGACTTGTTGTTGAAAGAGAGGGAGAAACAGGGTATTTCTCCCATGTCTCCTGCTGACAGTTTTTAATGCAGTGGTTGCATTTCCTCGGTCCTTCCAGTTTTTACTGCCCTCGTCTCCTCTTTCCATGTTCACAGTTTTCATGCGGCAATCATCCACCATGGATCCAGCTCTCATGTTATGTCTAAGTTCCCAGTGGTACCATGTTTTCCAGTCCCTCCCATCCTAGGGGTGGGAGCTGCTCCCTGCAATTGTTAACCTCCGTGTGGCCTCTCAGTTCCCATTCATTCATCCACCATCACCTGACCAGTCACCCTTATTATATCACCTATTTTGGGAAACACTCAGTGCTTTTTCTGTTTTACTGACTGAACACTGACAGATACAGTTCTATATGCTCTGCCACATCGATACATTTGTCAGAAAACTTAATTATAGAAATGGCTGTTACATATTTTTCATGTAGCACAATTTCCCCCAGAAAGATAATACTACTTTGAAAATGATGACTAGCATTACAAGCTTCTTGGAAGCAAGGTTTACATTCTTTTATATTCTTATTTTCCACGTGCCCGCTCCAAGTTTGCGTTGCTTAAAGCCCAGAACCATGTCAGAGTGACGATGACATTGTGCATTTGGATGCTTGGAAGTAAAGATTCAGTTGTTGACTTTCTTTCACTGATCTCTCTCTGAATAAAATGGATGTTGTCTTGTGATGTTTTTTGTCTCTTTTCCATTAAACAGATAGACCTTATTACATCATATTTCTGCTGTAAATGAGCTTAATAGCAGCTATCAGACTATATCAGTGGTGTGGCCCAGCTGCTCTTGTTTTTATTGCACCATTCCAGTGCCTCAGGGTAATTACCTTTGAGACCTCAAATGCATTCTCCTATGTAAAACCCATTCTTTCCAGTTCAGCATTCTGAGGCATATATTCTCAGTGTTTGTTTTCTTTTCTCCTATTTATTCATCCACAATAACCATTTCGTAATCAGCTTTAAATGTTCTAATATAATCCTCAAGGAGCACATCCAAGGGCACACAAAATGAACTCCGTGTCTTTCAGAGCTGGAGAGGAATTTAGCACTTTGGCAGGAGTTTGGGGCTGTGTGGGAGCCATGAGTGATGATTCTAGCTGCTGTCTTTGCATGCATTAACTGCTGGTCGCCTCTGAATAATTGGCTAAGAATATTGGTTAACATGTCAAGTGAAAATGTATGTGGCGGTGCCTGTCTCCATCGTCCCAGGAGAACATCTGTCCACTTCCCAAATCCACTAAACAATTTGGCTCTCGTTGGCGTGACTGGCAGCCTGTCCCAGAGAGGCCCTTTGCTACAAGGCAGGGATGGGGGAAGTTTGAGCTCGAGTTGTGTTGGCAGGTTTTGTTGAAGCACTTTGGAGAGTAATTTTATAATATTTGCCCGCTGGTGATATTAGCCCTTTATTTTTGTGAAAGTCAGAAGGAAAAAAAATATATCACAACTCTTTCCATGCATTGAAATTACTTTGGGAAAGAGCTCTTTGATTCTATTCAGGTTATTTCTTAAAGGTATATTGAATCCCTCCAACCTGGAGGGATGACCCGTGCTTTAGAGGAATGTAGTTTTGCAAGGGGACTATAACGTTAAAAAAAAAAAAAAAAGATACATGCTCTTATAGTAATGCACACTGACTCTCCTGAGGGACGAGGTCATTGTGTCCATGTGGAAAAAAGGGAAGCAGTAGAAAAATCCAACAAATTAAAAAAATATCATAGCACGATGTGATTACAAGGAAATAGAATGAAGGACAAAGCATATGACATGATTTGAAACTATGAATCAATGGTAAACTCAGAATTTGCAGCCCAAGGGGCCCATGTTGTTTTGTTTTGTTTTTATTGTTTTGATTTGTATATATCAAGCTTTAATCGGTGTGTCATCTTAATAATCACAAGGCTTTTGGCTTCTCTTTGAGAAACACGTACTGCAGATTCTCTTCCCTGCTGGAGGCAGCATATGAAACACTTCATCTCTGGGATCACCCACCTGTGTTTTCTACTAACATTCAGAGCTTCTTCTGTAACATATACGTTCCTGTCCATTTGTCCCCTTCAATAATTGTCTGTTCTGAACACTGAAGTCACTGTGTAGCTTAGGTTCTCTGAAAGGAGCGAGGAAGGCATAGATCACCAACTTGGCTTTTTCATCATTTTTGCCTGAAATTTTAGAGCCTTCAGCCCAAATTTCATTTGCTTTCCAGACGTGATTCTCTGATCCCCAAAACTTTCAAAGGTGATTTGGTCTATCTAGCACAAGACTTAAGTTTCTGTTGGTGATATGAATCACCTATGGGGGCTTCTTCCAACTGCTTAAGGCATTAGCTTTTTCTCTTCATGGGGATAAATTTCAGGTCTCAGTGTAGATAGGTAGTGGGTCAACTGCTGCCCCAAAATGATAGACTAGAAAGTCAGACAATCCTTGTGGACTGCAACTCCAATTAAATTAAAAGCCTTAATGTACACCCCTTTCTCCCATTTAAAGAAAGAATTTGATAAAGATTCTGAATGAACTTAACGGCACACAAACTTGAAACTGGATATAGTGAAAATGTGTTAGAGACTCCTAAGATTGGTATGTACATGCATTAATTTATAAATGCAATCGGTCGCCCCATTTTAATATTTGTGTCTCTTTTATTGGTGTTGTCATACAGTGGAATTCACTATACAGATTTAGCACAAATGGCATCATCATTCCTACCACCTTATCAAGGTCCTGTTCCATATTTCCCCCTTAAATTATTGCAAATGTATTTTTCCTCCATTCTCTCTGCATCTGTATACTTCCCCACTGGTTGGCTCCCCGCAAAATGGATTTAAGCTCTAACATTTCCCAGAATGATTGCTTCATAGTGACAAAACATTGCTGCAATCTTAGACATTCTCATGGCTCTCGACCTCTCTCCAGCATTCGTCACTTGTATCATTCCTTTCCTTTGTAAAGTCATTTCTCCCTGAATCCTCATTTTTGGGTTCCCATCCTACAGGTACTTCCCTAGATTCTACTTGAACCCTCCTAATCTTCCCTTAAACTTTCTTCCTCTAGAATCTCATTCCCATGTGTTCTTTGACATCATCAACGTTGACAACTTCATATTAGTTGCTCTGCCAATCAACTATCCCCCGTTTGTAGCTGATTGTCGTTCATTTCCCCCTGAAACTCCTGCTGGCATCTTTAACTCAACATTTCACAAAATGAATTCATAGCTCTTCTGCCTGTCCTCTGTTACTTTGAATATCTTGATCTTTCTGTCACAAAAGGGCTGAACCCTGGGAGCTCCTGTTCTCTTAGTCCAACCAGGGCACCAGGAATGAAGTCCTGGTGGTGTTACCATGTCTGTGGAGTACGTGTCTTCCCTTCCATCCCCTACACCTCAATCCAGGATCAGTCACTTATTACCTCTCTCATGGATTACCCCGACAGCTTTCTAACAGCCCTCCTTATCTACAGACTTCGTTCACCTAATTAGTCTTAGCTAACACTGACAGATTAATGAAGGGAAGCTCAAAATGTCAAAATGATTTCCCATCACTCTCCAAATTTTCTTCTAATTTCTGGCCACAGAGAATTTTTCTCATTCATATGCTCTGCATTTGTGTTGAATTGGTTTACTCACTAAACCACAAAAATGCACTTTGTCCAGTGCCTGCCTTACTCATGCTGTTCTCCTCCCCTTTGTAAGCCACACCCCTTACCCTGCCTTTCAAACGCTACCCATCCTTCAAGGACTAGCTCATATGTCACCTCCTTTATGACAAACTTTATTTAGTAACTATTACAACAGGGGAAAAGAGATTTTAGTATAGAACCCAACTCGATTCCAAATATAATGAGAACAAGTTGGAATTTATAGCTAAGGGGTAGGATGAGAAAATTACTAAGCAAAGTTATCAAGGGTAGGGGAATTCTCACCAAACCAATTTTATAGATATTTTACTGAAGGCAGGTCAGGGTGATCAGATATCAAGGGTGAGGGATTCTTGCTAAACTGACTTAGGATTCTTGATATAACTGGACTCATCAGGCTGAAGACAGGGTGCAAGGATGAGCCTAGACAAAAAGAGGACTCAGAGGAGCTTGTCCAAAGTTTGGTCAAAGGGACAGTCTGTGCTGGTAGCCCTATGCTTTCTAGCCTTCAGAAAGGAGGCAACAGTGCCACATGGTCTATCCATAGAGGTAATAGCATCTTATTAGAGAATGAGACTACTAAATGCTAGATCATAATTTTAATGGAGAATAATAGAAGAAGCAGTATCTTTAGAAACATTCCACCTGATACTAATTTTCTCTTGCTGCTGCAACAATTATTACAAATTTAGCGACATAAAACAACAGCAAATGTATAATCTCAAAGTTTTGTAGGTCAAAAGACTGACACAGGTCTCATCGGACCAAACTAAAAGTGTCATCAAGACAACATGTTTTTCTGGAGGCTCCAGAGACAAATCAGTTTCCTGACCTGTTCTAATTTTAGAGGAGGCCCACCTTCCATGGCTCATGCCCCCTCTCCTCCATCCTTAAAACCAGCAAGAGTGGGTTGAGTTTTCTCCCATAGCATCACTCAACCTTGTGTCCAGCACCTCATCTCTCTCTCTGATTCTTCTCTTCTGGCTCCCTCTTCCACTTTTAAGGACTCTGTGATTATATTGGAAACACTGAGCTAACCCAAGATAATCGCCCCTCACCTGATTAGTGACCTTAATTCCCCTTAGCCATAGAACAGAACATACTCACAGGTTCCAGGAATTAGGACTTGGGCATCTTGAGAGCCATAATTCTGCCTACCCTTTAACAATTTGTGCAGACTCTAATATAGCACGTATGCCAAAGAGTATAAAATAATTAAACTTTTGAAATTATTTTAAATAAAAGAGATTTGCATGTTCCTCATAAGAGAATTTCAAATCTCATTTAATATATATTCTCATATATATTCACAAAGTGTGAAAATAACTAAAAGATAAACCCTTTCTTGGAGCTGATAATCTCATGCAAAAAATTTCAGGAGACAAGGGTTCTCATTTCAAAAATAAAAATATAAAATTTATTATCCTATTTATGAATGCTCAGCATTCATGTTTTGCATGTTTTGTTCCTTGCATTAGACTGACTTGCTTTAATTATATTTAACTAGCATAATCTTTTTGTTTCTCTGCCTCAACCCTAGAGCCAGTTTAAGACACCCTGTAACTGGTACTTACCAACCATGAGGAAAGGTGCCCTTGACAATTTCCTTGCACTCCTTTCCCACCTGAAGGACCCTTCCTCAAACTAATCTCAAATCTGCCTGGGCTCAGACTCCTGGGTTTGTGTCTTGTTTTATAGACAAGAAAGTTCTTCCTACAAGTACCTCTCCCTTGGCATCCTTACTGGAGATACTCAACACTTCATAGTGTCTGCTGCCCCATATTTGATGGAGGATGACTGTGGCTACTGTAGATTAAATAAAGTAATTCATAAAAAACGCTTAGGACAGAGCATGTCACACAGTAAATGTGCCATTCAATGTCTCGGTTTAACATTCTTTTCTTCTGCCTCGTTGAACTCTGGGCACACAAGTTATCTCTGGCATTTGACTCTCAGCTCCCTCTGATTAGCTTTATTTTGGATGCACATCTACCTTTTGTGGCTCTGAAATGCCCTGGTGGTTAAGGCCCCTGGGAATCCCAACTTTGGCATGGGATGCTTGCTTAGTATCCTGGCTGGCCTAAGTTCTCCCTCCCATTCTTCACGGGGGATGGGAGGATTCAGAACTAGTTGGAGTTCAGCTGCTTCATAAATCACATTGCATTTCAGTTTATTCAATAGTTTATGAATAATCGTGGAGACAAAGGGAAGAAGGGCATTTATATGACTTAGGCAGCTGAGGGGTGTCTGGGATGCTGGCGGTTACACTGCATTCGGAGGAGTGTCAACTCTGCTCTCATATGTCTGCCAGACCTGGACAAAAGAAGTCTGTCATTCCCATCCAGACGAAAGCACATCAGTATCAACACTACGTGCAAATGTGGAGTTATCCAAAGCTGGTGCGTTTGTCTTTTCAGCCAAGTTTGAGACAGCAGAGGGTGTCTGTCGTGCCAAACACGTGGGACACACAGACACTCCCTGCAAGTCCCATCTCCAACCCGCTGCCATCTGACCCCAGACTGAACTTGAGAACAGAGTTACGCAGAATTGTTCCCGTATAGTCAGCACCAGCGTCACAGATCCAAACACTGAGCAGAGAGCGGTGGTCACGGTGTTCAGACAGAGGAGTGACCTTTGGAAACTCCTTCATGCCTCAGTTTTTAAGATTCTACTGTTTAGGGTGGTGGCAAAGAGTAAATCAGGCAATTCAGAGGAAACATCTAGGACGGTTCCTGGCGCAAAGTAAGAACTTCATCCGTGGAGGCTGTGGCTCTTCTTAACTCAGGATAGGACCTACGCAGCCACAACTGATACAATTCAGAGTGATGCTGTTTGAACAAAACAGATGGGACAAAGGGGACTCAGATGTTGTGGGGGACCTCCACTCTCTCAGTGATGGCTGCTTCCTCCGACTTACTCCTCAGTAATCCCTATTCACCAAGACTCCCAGGAAATTACCTGAAATTCATTTGTACCAATATGAAAGGATTCCTAGAAACTCAAAGTGAGACCTTTTATAAGAGGAATATTTCCTGTTTTAGAGAATTAATATAAACTCCGGTTAAAGACAAAAAAAAAAAACCTACCTGGAATTTCACTGATTGAGCAATTCACTTATTCAATTATTCATCAAACCTTTCTTAACATCTACCATAGCCAAGAACCCTGCTAGGTACTCCCTAGCAAGGAAGGTTAAGACAGGGATTTTTAGAGCCTGGTTGGGATCTTGTATCCATAAACAGATAGCTATGTGTCAAGGTACAATGACTGCTGCAATGACATATGCATTAAAAAAAAAAACTTTAAGAGCATAAAGGAGGGCTTTCCTTTATTTCCAGTGAAGGAAAGTAATTGGGTTGGAAGGAAGAATTTATGTATTCCAGGAAATGTGAAATCAAATCACCCAAACAGCTGTCTACTTCTGTTACGTAAAGAATGCTGTTGGATAGCTAATCACTGGCAGGAGCTATATAATATACACTTTATATGGTAAAATAAGTGCAATAAATTACACTCCTGTTTCCAGAATTCCTGTAATTTCTATATAAGAGGGGATGGGTTTTGAGGCATATGTTGGAAAAGTGGGCTGGGGGTTTTCTTGAAGCTGTGTTTGCCTAGCAATCATGCATTTTCTTTAGATCATATGTTTATTTGGGGTGATTGTGGTGCTGCTGAAGATGCCATGGTTCTATTAGAATTAATTCATGGTACCTTTGCATGTGTCCCTCTCATTATACAAACTGGGAATTGGCAACCAAAATCTAGACATTCTAGCTTCAAGCAGTAAGTTAGATAAAAACTGAGTATACAGTTTCCAGCTGGCTGAATTTTGTTTCTCAGTAATTAATAATTATATTTCACATTATTTTCTTTAAACCTAATTATATTTCATATGCTTTTTTTAAAGACTGCTAATAATGCTGATTATTGGGAAGGAAAGATTGCTATAAAATGCTTTGTAAGTTAATAAATATAGTTCTATGTGCTACGTCTTTGTGTCTTTCCAACATAATTGAGATACTGAAATGATCACTTTTTTTTACTTTTTGTATGTCTTTTTCATTCTTTTTTTTATTGAAGTATAGTCCATTTACAATATTGGGTCAATTTCTGGTGTACAGCATAATAGTTCAGTCACACATATACATACATATATTCCTTTTCATATTCTTTTTCCTTATAGGTTACTACAAGATACTGTACAAGATATTGAATATAGTTCTCTGCACTATACAGTATAAGCTTGTTGTTTATCTATTTTATATATAATAGTATCTGCAAATCTCAAATTCCCAATTTATCCATTCCAAACTCCCTTCTTCTCCTGGTAACCTTAAGTTTGTTTCCTATGTCTGTGAGTCTGTTTCTGTTCTGTAAATAAGTTCGTCTTTTTTTTTTTTTTCTTGATTCCACATATGAGTGGTATCATATGGTATTTTTCTTTCTCCTTCTGGCTTATTTCACTTAGAATGACAATCTCCAGGTTCGTCTATGTTGCTGCAAATGGCATTATTTTATTTTTTATGGCTGAATAGTATTCCATTGTGTAAATATTACACAACTTCTTTATCTCATCATCTGTCAGTGGACATTTAAGTTGCTTCCATGTCTTGGCTATTGTAAATAGTGCTGCTATGAACATTGGGGTGCAGGTGTCTTTTCAAATTGAAGTTACCTCTGGATATATGTCCCAGAGTGGGATTGCTGAATCACGATCATTTTCATTTTACAGATGGGGAAATTGAGATTCTGAGCAGTTAATTTTGTATCCCGAGATATACAGCTGAGGGATTTGGAGGTAGGTTTCAAGCCTAGATTTTCTTGGTCCAAATTTTCTATTTTCTCCCTCAAAAAAATGAATTACATTTTATCAGGACTAGAACTCCAAAATTCAAGAGCTACTAGATATTCAAGAGTCTAACATACTACTTTTACGTATGAGGAAACGGAGAGTTTAAGAAGCCAGTATCATAAAGCTGGTACGAGAGGTAAAATGAGAAGTCGTAGCTCCTGTCTCTTCCATTAAACTGAGTTGCCCGCTCTTGCTGACCATGAAGTTCAGAAACAATCAAGACAGATTTTCTTTCCCATGCATTTCATTCCACTTGATTTCCTCTCTGTTTGAGTTAGCAACAGCTTAGGTAAGAGGAAATTCTGGAGCCAAGTCAAGTCTGCTATTAATTATTTCTCTGCATTTACAAGAAAATCAAGATTACAGTGTATAGCTCAGAGATATGATAGATGGCTTTTCTTGCTGTTTAAATCATCAACACTCTCAGTGAATGAATCATCTGCATTTTAAAGTGGGAATTTAGACTAGAAATTACAACTGGCAACCTGTAGCCAGGAGAGCTGAGCCTATTTATTGAAGATACCAGTGCCTCGTCAGAGGTACAAAATTGAGTTCTAAGGAGGTCTGGTATCCTGCAGCTGGGAGGGGAAGGGCAAAAGGTGAATTGTATTTTTTAAGCCTGTCACTTTGAAAACTCCCTGCTTCAAAATGCATTTCCAGGATTGTCGACTTCACAGCAGCAGTGAAGCGGGAGAAGCAAAGGCATCTTTGGAAGGAGCTGCACACAGCAGCACTTAATCTCTCCCCAGGCTTGTGAGAACCTGCTTATCTGGCAGGTTTTTCCAAGCACGCTCTGCTCTATGGACAATGGAGTTGGCAATCTGGAGACTGTGCCTTCATAATAGAGAGCCTTTGGGGGAGAGAAGCTTCCTTTTAAAGGGATCTAAATGGATAAGTATTAAATGACTTCCCTGCAAAAAAGTTCAAATAGTTATTGAATATATTCAGGTTCCATTCTGATCTCCCTCTTTGAACACTTGAACCCTTTTTTGCTGGGTATTATGCTGCAATTTTATGGTAGGTTAAATGATGCCACCACGTGCATTCAAGTTATTCTTGAAATGGTTATTATAGCATTTCTTATATAGCATTGAATAGTCCATCAATGAATGACATCTCAATTTGCCAACCTGTTTCAAAATAGTGTGTGGTACGTAACCAGAAATACTGGCATTGCTCACCTGTATTCTGCTTCCAGGTGCATCACTACTGAGTTCTACTATGATTTTAAGTCAAAGCTTTTAACTTTAGAAATACATCACTGAAAGCCTGTGTCAAGGCCAATGCTATTTTCAAGGAAAAGAAATACATGTAAAGAATTAAAAACAAAACAAAACAAAAAAATAAGTAAGAGGCTTATTTTTGTGAGAATACAAGAAGAAAAAATCACAAAAACTTAGATTGGATTCAGTTGGGCTGCATGGAGACTGATTCACTTAAGATTTAAAAATTAGGACAGAAGATGATTATAAATTAAGATTTGTATGTCTATCAAGATACCGTATGCCTGTAGAAAAAATAAGGGTATATTTTATCATATAAATCACTAAATATAAAGATACTTTAGCTATGGATGGATTATTTCAAAATGTAACAAAATCACCAGAGACCAAGGCTGTTTTCTTGCTCCCACTGTACCATTTCAGGGTGAAGGATGTGGTCCTTTGGTTTGTCACCTTGAGGTTACAAGATGGCTGCTCTAGTTCTAGACATTGTACCCCTCACTAACGTCATCCAAAGGCAAGAAAAGCAGGTTTTTTTTTTTTTTTAATGTCTTTTTGAGACCAGAATAAAACTTTTCCAAGAAGTCCCAGTATCTTCTCTTGGAGTTGGTTCGCCATTATTGGGCCAGGTGCCCACTCTCTATCTACATGGGAGGGTGAAGAAATGCTTATCTGGTATCATCAACCTACAGACTAAGAAACTGCTCTGCATAGATAGGAAAATAACAAAAGGGAGACAAGTACTTGAGTAGACAACTAGTGACGTCTGCCATTGCTTTCCTCTTTCTCAGAGGTCACTTGGATGTTATCTGCAGTTCTTTCTGTTTCCATGAATTTTTGATACGTTTGCTGTGCTTATTGTGTATGTGGCTGGAAGCTGACAGTCTCTACCTTAGACTCTTCAGGAACCTCCCATACTACTTAACCTACGTCTCCCAGGGCCCCAACCTCACATTTCTGAAATTCTTGATAGGAGAAACTTACTGACCCAATTCAAATATTCAAGCTGTCTGATAAGTGCTAAGTGAGTGCTTTGGTTAGGTTGGATTTGCTGAGGGCGGGCAGAGTAGGATCGCACGGTTCAGTTCAGATGCAGCAGTACTGTAGTGATGCTAACTACGTCTAGGGTACTCTGAATATATATCCCCAAGGCTTACAGATGCACTTCCTCTTCTAGGATGCTAGCGGTGTATATTATTCTGGGTCTCATCTATTCCATATCCTTATTTTCAATATAAACATCAGTCAGTGAAAACAACCTTCGTGCTACTTATCAAGTAGCCTTTTTGCTAAGTATACATATTCTTATAAATACCATTAAATTATGCATATGAGTGTACTTTAAAAAGTGTTTTTAAAAAATCTGTTACATTTGTAAATTATTCTAGTTCCATAAATAGAATAACTAATTCAATCATCCTAGACATTTTCCAGACTGAAATACAGGCTAAAGCATATTTTCTAATGTATGGCATGATACATGATAATGCAAAATGCGCAGGATTTTCTGCTTTTACATCCTTTAGAATCTAGATGTTAGCTGTTAATGAGTAAGCACCAAGTCTATTACATTTATTTGCAAATTTCCCAGAATTTAATCTAGACTACAGTAATATACGTAAAAATGACCACAATAATGGACTGATTATATTGTATTCTTAAAAACGAGAGTTTTACTTCACTATGTTAGAATTAAATGATCTAATAATTTGAAAAGTATTAATTTATTCCCTATTTAAAGAACTCTCCTAAGACTTAATGATAAATATAAACAGCTTCACTCTGCTGTGATTGTTATTAAGTACACCTTACTCTTGAGGAAACCATGGCCCCTATAACAAGAGTTTCTAGATAATGTAAAATAATTAATGGGAATGTCAAAGCAAAATTATGGAATATTATAAAGGTTATTCTTAAATGATATCATCAAACATCTCAAGATCTAGAACTGTATTCTTGCCATCTTATGGCACCAAAATCTAGCGCAGTATATTCAATGCATATTATTGAACACAGCAGACAACAGTCCATGATTTATACATTACATCGACTACTCACTACGTCTGATAAGATCCAACACTAGACTCTGTTTGAAGTCTGAAGAGTAAGATAATATTTCTGCTCTCAGTGGTCTTTCAACTTAGGTGAAGGAATGTGTTGTGGATAAATGAAAATACAACTACAGCTAAGGCTTTCTGTGAGAGTAAACAAATTTGTGATGCTTAAAATAAACACTAAACATTCCAAAGAAGTTATTTCCTGTTCTCTGAGGACTCAGTCAGGTATAAGGACTCAGTTTATCTCTCGTGTAGGCCAAGAGAAAAAATTGTATTTGGACATTCTGAGGGTAAAAAGTTATGCAAAGGCATATGCAAAAGATGGAATAGCACAGGTTGGCACCATATTTTGAACTCCTCTATTTTCTGTCTGTCTATCCATGCAGCCATCTATCATTATTTATATTTATTTATAGCTAACTATAATCAATCTATCCATCCTTTGATTTTTTAAATCACTGACAATTTGGGACTTTGATGACTGTAATTAACCTTTCAACCAAAACTATGCATATGTGCCTACATGAAACTTTCATTGCTATGAAGTCAAGAACAGCTCTGAATCTTCCTCATGCACCTACATTAGACTCAGTCCCCCCAAACAGAGTAATCCAGGTGGTATTTTCATTGGAACCATCGGTTCCAGTAGCTCTGAGTCTTTTATCATGAATCCTTAAAGCACAAGAGAGCAAATGATCAGTAGATATTAGGATCTAACAACCCTCTGAGAGGCTGACTTTTTTAATTTCTGTGTTTAACAAAATCCAAGCAAATTTTGTAACATCTAGCACATATATCTGTGTATTGAAACATAAAAATCATATTATAAATGATTTGCCATCTGAAAGAGTCATGTTTATCTTATGACTTCACATGCCATCTTCACATTAGTTAGTATTGCCCCCCTCCTTTGCCGTTCATCCTATAAATGTAAGAACTAAGTTAAGAACTACTTGGTAAGGACTACCTTCAGATTATGCTGAAGGTCTCCTTAGCTTAACAGAAAGAATCTTCCAGGATCTGACTTTTATCTGGTTATATCTCTTGCCCATCATAGCTCAGCATTGAAATATCTACTCCAGACTCAAACTACCTCCAGAACTCTGTCCACTCTCCCTTCCATGTCTTTGCTCACACTGTGTCCACTGTTCAGATGTCCTCACTCCCATCATTGCCTGTCATCTCCTGTTCATCCTTTCACATGCATCTGTGTCTCTTCTTCTTGAAGCCTTTCCTCATCCTCTAGGTCTCTACCTGCTATTACATTTGCCCATTGCACATTAACCATCTGTTTATGAGTTTATTTCTTCTGCTAGCTATATTATCCATCAGCATATCTCCCATATGTCCCAGAAGAGTTCCTGGAATGTAATGGATGCTCAGTAAATGTTGGTACAAGTTAAGATGGTTGAGCATGGTGGACTTCATCTGAAAATCTCCAAAAACAATGTTGACAAGATAAAAATAATATTAAAAAAAATGTTTTCTGGAAGTGGGGAAGGGTAGTGTGGGCAGAAGCCAGGCAAACCAATGAGGAAGCTACTATAATTGACTCTTGTTCAGGAATAGGTTAATACAGGCCAGAAATATGGTGGAAATACTGGGAAGGAAGTGGAAGAAACAACTTTAAGAAGCAAGCCTTGTAGATTTGAGAATGAGACAAAAGAAGGTCAAAGTTACTCCTGAAGTTTCCAGACTGAGTGATAACGAGGGTGGAGGTGTCCTTTGTTTCATTCAAAAGATTGCTTCCATTTGTTGCTTCGGAGGGAGCAGTAATCAGCAGAAATCACTTCAAAAGGAGAGGACGAAAGCTGAGCTCAGAGGTCAGCTGCAAAGTAAACAGGTGGCTTCAACGCTGGTGGGAAAATATGAAGGCTACCCGCTAAAACCAATAGCCGTCTACTGTCAGGGAGAGCCAAGCTGAAGAGGAACCTTGTAGTGTGAGTGGGAGAGAAAGCAGGTATCCTCTTGGATAAAGTCCCATTAGGCACTGTTACACAACCAGTTACAACCAGTGGAAATGAGGCTAAGACAGCTTGGAGGTGGAACCCACGGAGGTTTCTAGACACACCCACACTCTCACAGCCAGCTCAGCAAAAAGTATCATTTCTAAGCACAAAGTCCTTAGAATCACCCTTTTTTATGTTATAATATCTATAAGTGTAAGTATTCATTTCTTTTTGTTTCAATGCCAATTTTTTTTTAAAGACCAACTTAGTCATGTATTCCTTATTATTACCTGGGTTCTGTTTCCATGTCATGGTACCAGGCCACTCCAGTTAACAAGAAGCTCACTCAACTAGCCTTACCATTTGCACTGAACCAGTTCAACCCAGGAAATAATTTCTTTCATGGATAGTAACTTTCTTAACTGGAAACTAAATTGGCTGTGGCGAAGAACCAGCTGTCTCTCATGGGCTCCTTCCAAGTGGAAGCTCTCTCTTACACGTTAGGGTGTCAGCCTTGGCTAACAGTGTCCTGCGGGCCCCTCTCTTACCTGCTTCCTTATCATGTCTTCTTCCCTCCTGGACTTACTACAACAACAATCTCAGCTGAAGTGTTTCTTTATCAAGCCTGTGCCAGAGCTGGCCTAGAGCTGAGGCTGGACAGTCCCTAAATATCTGATAGGAAAACAGCCATAAGTGCTTCTTGGAGAGACATACATTGATTTGTTCATTCATCCATCATTTGTTCATTCATACATTCATTCATCCTCTAACTCATGCATCCCCCTCCTTTTAAAACAATATCTCCTGAGTATTATTTATGTCTCAACCATGGTGTTCACAATGTTTGACAGACATGAAGGATAATCAGGGGAGAGTAAGAGATAAAAAAATGTAGACAAGCATACTGGAAATAAAGTGGTAGTCAAGGTATGTGCTGTGACAGATACCTAAATCAGTGTCACTTGTGATGCTTTTTAAAAATTCAGATTCCTGAGCTCAACCTCTGATTTAGAATCACTAGGATGAAAACCCAGAAATCTTCACTCACAGCCAAATGTTCTCGCCACACACTGAAATGTGTGAACCACTGCTGTAGAGAAAGGAGTGTTTATTTTGAATATTCCCTTGGAAAGCTCTAGTGTGATTAAAGATTATGCATACATATACTTGTTTAAGTGTCTAAACCAGAGAAGAATCCTAAAGACCATGTGGCTTCATGGAAGTATAGAAAAGGAATGGGTCCTCTTATTTTATATATGAGGTGAGGTGATATGTTTGATGTCATAGATCTCTGACTTCTCATAATTGTGTTTCCAAGTAAGAATGAGACCATGCCTGGGAAATTATTTTATCATTGTATCTAGAGAATAACTGCTAAACACAAAAGGGTGTATTTAACTGTTGATATATCCTTTGCATCTGGACATTAATTAAAGAAAACACTCATAAATTATATAAATTCATATATTAAAATATTTTGGAATCTGTGTCTAAGGTTCCAAGGATATAAGTTTTATTTGGAAAATCTTTAAAAAAATGGAATTTTACTTTTTTTAGGCATTGCACAAGTGGATGTCATTCTGGTGTTACCTCTTGAGGTGAACTCAGCTTAAACTTGGTGATTTATTAAAAACAAAAATCAAAACCAGCACTGAATGAGGACTGGTCTAGATCCTGATATTATGGTGATTGACTCATGGCCCAGGCTTCTGGAAGGAGACAGATGAACAGGCAAATAAAGTACAATTGGTAAATACTATAACGGAAAGATACCATGGGAACTCATAACTGGGTGGGGCTAGCAAAGTAAGTCTTCTTGGAGAATGTGATGGCTCAGTTGAATTTTGAAGAACAAGTAGATGTTAACCAGGAGATCTGAGTGTACACGTAGGGTAGAGGAAGAGGGTATGTGTGTGTCTGATGTGGAGGAAGTGGTCAATGATGGTGAGAAGTGGAATATTTTCTCTACATTCCACCTCTGTTGTTCACCTCTCTCTAATGCAGCGCACCTATCCTCACATCAGTCTGATTCAAATTGTATGCTTGGCACCAAAACAAAACAACCACAAAACATGAGGTTGCCTGGGCTCCAAATACCCGCATTTTGAAATTTGCTACATTGGTGAGGTCTTCTGTCCTCAGTTCTATATAATCCTCTAAACCTTGCCTAGATTCCCAGAACCTGTGTGTGCCTCCTGGGTGACTGATTTATTCATTTTGGGGTCCTCTCTGGCTTCTTGCCTACTTCTTTTTGTTGTTGTTGTTTTATTCTTGGGTCCTGCCTGCAGTCATGTCTAGTTTTTGCCTTCTGAAGTCTGCCTCACTTTGGTTGTTTACATTCTCAACTCCTATCCTGTTGTTGAAGATGGTGTGACACCATCCAAATACTGGCTCTTCTTGAGTTAGCAACGTAGTTGCATATATATTTTTCCCCTCAGGCATGTTGTTGGATGAGTTCACTCATACTTGTTCTGCTTCAAGCCAGTCTGTACCAGGCTTCATCTGATTACTTCATTCTGCGAGTGAGCCAAATACATAATTGAGTAGGTGTAACCACTGAGTTGCTAAGACTCCAGGGATTGTCATGCCTTTGTTTGGGGAAATAAGAGAAATGCACTATTGAAATATAATGCACAGGATTAACAACACATACAATGGGCCTTCAGATCTGCTTTTTCTTCTCTGAATCATAATCAAATGCATCAAAATGGCTGCCTCAGCTTTTCAAATGAGATTGGATATAAAGACAGTAAAACAATTAAGATATATTAATATCTAACTGAAGTTGTCAAATCATTGAACTATTAAGGAAAGCCTTCCTACCTGCTCCTTTGACTTAACTCAAAGATCCTGTGGCTGACCTAAAGTAAAATTCCTACTGTGCCAAGATGAATATTTATTGTTTTAAAAGTGGAGGGCCCACCTCCCCCTCTTCTTCATCTGGTGAGTTCATGTTCCCCACTCCCATTCTCTGACTCTGGGTCTTGGACGGACTGACCCCATTCTTATTTTTAGTGATGTGCTCATATAAATATATGACCCCATATGGGCTGATGAGAGTCAGACCTAGAACTTTTATTTGAATTTTCAAGGAAGAATTACTTTGTTACAGACTTGGAGCTGGGATTCAGTATGTTGCTGGAAGCCATTCTACCTGAAAATGCTTGGGGCCAATGAAGAGCAAAACAAAGAAGAGAGCTGAGAGATAGGGAGCCCTGATAATGTCTGAGCCTGTGAGTCTGGCTATGTTTCCAAGTCAAAGCCACCCTAGATTCTTAAGGCATGTGAATCACTGGCTTTGTTTTATGCTTCTATTTTATTTGTTTGTTTGTTGTTTTTTGTTTATTTTTTAGCCAGTTTCATTTAGATCTTTAAAAAAAAAAATGAACCTAAAAGAATCTTGCTTAATGTATTTGAGAAATCTACTCAACGTTGTCTTTAACGTGGTAAGATTTCTTTCCTTGGTCTTAACCTCCACTCCTGTTTTCTTATTGTGATGTGCTCGTGATGCCCTGTTAGAGCATCTTGTTTGCTTTATAGCAGAGCTACATTTGCCTAAGCCTGCTCCAGTAACCTCTGTCACCTTGGTAGGTAAGAACTATGCATGTTCATTCACTTTCATACACAGCCACATACATGCATGACTTGAATAAAAGACACTCTTCCATGACAATAAATTAATTTATTGGGCCTCAACACTCAGAATTGAGTTTCAGTGTCTGATTTGATGAGAATCACTGCTGCTTAACTCTGTCATTTGTTGTTCATTTTATTTGCAGAAGGTCAGGACTATAATTTGAGGCTTTCTCCCTAAGCTCCATGATGGAGATGAATTTATCAAAGAGGCGGGGAGTTGTCCTGTCATTTTAATGAACACGACACCCAAGTCATCAGAAAGAAGAGTTATCGGGAGTCAAGATCAATTTTCAAGAACAGGGAAATAAAAGCAGAACTCAATTTGTGTCAAAATAAAGGACTTAGGAGTTCATTCAGATTGATAACTAATGATTAATAGAGATCTTATTTATGCGGAACTTTCTCTGGGCCAGTCACCTATACATATTAGCTACCTCCCAAAGTAACACTGTGAGGTAGTTATGATTAATCACATTTTGCATTTGTCAGTTAACTTTTTCTACATAATAAGTCAACCCCAAGATTAATGGCTCAAAACAACAAGCATCTCTTATGTCTCAGAATTGTGTGGCCCAAAGAGTAGCTCTTTGGGGATGAGTTAATTCAGCTCATCTCTGCAGTCAGCTGACACCTGGCACTAGATGGTCTTCAATGACAAGTCCAGTCATTTGTGTAGGCTTTTGATCAGTGACTCTCAGCTCTCCTTCATGTGACTGCTCTGAAAGGCTAGTTTGGGCTCATTCATGTTATGGTCTGAAGTTTTCAAACACAACATGAGAGGTGAAGCCCCAGTGAGCCAGGACTTTTCGAGTCTCTGCTTGTGTTAAAATTTCTAATGTCCTATTGGCCAAAGCAAGTCACACAGCCATGCCCAGATCTAAGAGGTAGAGAAACAGAGCTGTGTCATGACTGGAGGAATAGCAAAGTTACATTTCAAAAGGGATATGCTTTGAGATGGGAGGAATTGCTGTGATGAGTTTTGGAAAAAAAAAATACTGAAAGAAAAATCTACCAAAGGAAGAAAAGTAATTCATCTAAAGGTGCAGAGTTCAGAACAAGGCAAAAGAGTCTGACTTAAAAAACATGGTATTCTACAATCTGGGAGACTGACTCAAAAATGAAAACAGTTAAGGCAGAGTTTTAATTCATCTCACAGAGAAGATCCTTACGTATGTTTTCTTCCCAGCAGGACTCCCTCTCTCACTGCACCTGCGTTTATGACCGAATGAGTTCTCTGTCTAGATCACTTAGCTGACATAGTCTTTCACTAATACATTATCTGCAGTGTTGTTTGATAGCAAAAGTTCCATGCAAGAGAGACCCAAACTCAAACACCTGAACGAGCCAGGCAGGTAACGTAAAGGTGTGAGTCTGATAAAAAACAAAACAAACAAAAAAAAAACTTATGGTTACAATGGTTACAGAGGGGGCAGAAGATGAGAAGGGATAAACTGGGAGTTTGAGATTTGCAGATACTAACTACTGTCTATAAAATAGATAAACACGTTTCTCCTATATAGCGCAGGGAACTATATTCAATATCTTGCAGTAACCTATAATGAAAAGGAATATGAAAAGGAATACATATATGTCCATATATGTATGACTGAAACATGCTGTATGCCAGAAATTGACACAACACTGTAAACTGACTATATTTCAAAAATAAAAAATAGGGGGAATGTAAAGTCTGGACAATATGAATTTTTCTCACTCATCTGTAAGTATGCAAGTTAGGAAAAAAAAATGGATACTGCTGCTTCTGCCACCCCCACCAAAAAAAAAAAAAAACAAAAAACTCTGCCCTCAGGGCAGAGATAGCCAGGAACTACCGGCTTGTGAACTTTGCAATATAAATACCTCCCCATCTTTAGCTGGAATTCGCAACATTCCAAAAGTAACCATCTCCCCAGAGTGCTGGTCTTCTACAGCTGAGACAGAACCTCTCCACGAGTTCTAAAGGAACCCCAATGGGCTTTCAATAGGGATGAAGTCATCAGTGTGTCTACCTCTCACAGGGCTGTGGTGTTTAGTGCATCTTGAGGAGGGACTGTCTGTCCAGGAGGCGTGGCAGGTGTTCCGGCTGCAAGAGACATCATTCCGAGCCCTGGAGATGAGGGGTCAGATGTCCTGAACCCTGCCAGGTGGAGGAGATGCTCACAACAAAAGGAACTGGAGATTCAGTCTGTCAACAGTCAAAGGGCAATGGAAAACTGTATTTTTTTCTCTGAAGCTGTGAGAAAACCAGGCATTTAATACCACCGTTTTAACTTCAAACCAATCAAACATTGGCAGTTTGGAATTGTTTTATTTTGAGGCTTTAGCTTATCTCCATGGGATAAAAGCCTTTCCAAACTGGCTTTAACTAAAAATGTCATCAATCCCAGCTGCTCACTGGTTAGCAGAAACCGTGGTAACAGAAGGCCCCTTTTGATAGCCTTCTTCCATAATATCATCCAAATTTGCATGGCAAAGATGTGGGAGCTATTTATATGTTGATTATTACAGTGCTGCAGTTTATATTTTTCCCAGCACAGTTGAAAATTATATTTAGAAAGCCTGACATCATCTTTAAATATATATTATAGCTCTCATTTGGTAGAGATGAGCTGTTGAAATGCACGCCACCTACTCAACTTCTCAGAAAAATGGTATAGATGTTTCACACATGGTTAAATATAAACGTGTGCTCTGGCATACACTGCACTGGGACCTGCAGGACTTAGAGGGAATTTTGTGGGCTCTGGTTTTGCCTTCTCAGTTTGCTCTCTATTTAAAAAGAAAGACTGTCAATGTGATTTAGTTGTAAGAACACGGGTTTTGTAGCCAGAAATTTCTGAATTCTGAATTCTAGCTCTGCTGCCTAGGAGCTGTGAGATCTTGGAAAATGGGAGCATCGGTGATCATTCCTACTGTTGGACTCAAACTGAAACATGAGCTTTTCCTGGGTCTCAAGCCCGCTGACCTTTGAATGGGAACTACACCATCCGCTCTCTGGTCCTCAGGCCTTCAAACTCCAACTGGCACTAAACCCCTGGCTCCTGGGTCTCCAGCTTTCTGACTCACCATGCTGATCTTGGTATGTATCAGCCTCCATAATCACGTGGCCAGATATCTTATAATAAATCTCTCTCTACATCTACACATCCTCTATCAATTCTGTTTCTCCAAAGGACTCTTGCTAATACATAGATTATCCGGTTTTGTGTTAAGCTGCCAAGAATCATTTGCTGGGGTAGAAGATATTCTATTAGCCCTATTCTACTTACCCTAGTCAGTGGTGGAGGAGACTAAGACCTCCAGAAATAAATGAATGTGTTTCAAGGTCAGAGATAATACATGGTGGAAGCAGGATTTGAAACTTGGAAATAAAGTACTTTATTTTACCCATTTAACTACTATCTTATACTGTAAATAAAAGTTAGTTGCTGTTCCAGCCCTAAGAAGTTTATGGAAACCTGATGCTCACAGTGAAAGAGAATCAAGGAGACTGTAACACACCAGCATACCCCAGGGAGACGTGTGAGGACCGTCCCACTGCGTCGCGACAGGGACAGAGAAAGCTGTGGGACCTGTAGGCATACTTCTGTGGAGTGCAGTTGGGACTGGGAAATGCTGTGGTTTCCCCAGACTATCAACCCCCACCCGTCATCTAAATTGGATCCGGTATCTGACTGCTGATACCAATTAGACTTGTATTTGCAATTCTACGGCATATCCAAGTGACCGTGGCCCTAGAGGGGTATCTATGACTGGAATGGCATCTAAAATGTTTTAATTTTATAGGAAAGCAAAGTTAGAGCAGTATTTCCCTTATTAGCTTTTAAATGTCAGAGTCCAAAATTTCAGCAAAGGAGCTTCATGGCTTAGAGTGATTAAAATTTCACGTTGTTTAATATAATAGGCCAACTTTCACACTTCAGATGAGAAGAGCCAGATATTCAAGATAAGTGTACTTTTTTGAAGGATCAAATGACCACCATATTTAATACCTTGAGGCCTCCACGTGACACTTAGATATTGTATTTTGCCGAATTTAACTATTATGAAGAATTATTTGAAAATCATTTCCCTACGAATGGAAATAAAAATACAGCTGCAAGTGCTAAAAGTAGTGAGATGACATTTTATTTTTTATAAGCTAGTTGGCAAAAATTCAACTTTTATAAGCACATATGCCTGTCTCAAGCTTGTAAGGAGTCAGTTTTATGTTTCATACCATTCTTTCTTCTTGCCTATTAAGCAAGTCTCAGTTTGAGCCAAGATCAGTTTTTATATGAAGCTCAAAGGTAAGTCATTTTATATAATATTTGCATAGGCATAATTGTTTCCACACACTCCATCCCTACTACCCCCCTGGATTGCACAGTACAGTAAAACGAATTGGTTTGAAACCCCACTCTCAACGTGTCACACCCTTGTTCAAGAAAAAAGTTCTGTTTCATTAAGTGAAAATGCTGTATGCTGACACTCCTGGTTCTCAGTAACCTGAGCCCACTTTCCCTGATAGTTATAATGAGAATAATATATTTTTAAATTAATTTTTTTCTTTTTATCTTTCTCTTTGACTTTCCAAAAGCAAAACACCTCAATTAGCAACACTGTCCTGCCCTCTCTGGTTCAGAAACAATTGAGAATTGAGATATGGAAGCCATGCAGAATCTGATCAAAGTGTCAATTTTATTATGAAAAAAGTAGACATGGAGAAAAACATGGCTCATAACTACTGTCATGTACAAGGTTTCTCTCTCCCTTACTCTAACTTAAGCCCTATAACTGTAGATACTCCCTTCAGGGGGCAGACCCAACCCTGGTTAGCTCATCACACCTATGAGAGAAGACCAGAATTTATCTTCTCAGCAGAAAGCTGGCCCAAACGAGTGAGGATGAGCTAAGTCAGGCTTACCTACTTCCCTCCTTCATGCTCACCAATGCAGGAAATATACATACAGTAGGCATGGGTAGAAAGAAAATGGATGTGTTTCTCATACTATCGCTGTATTAGCTTTCTATTGCTGAATGAAAAAAAAAAATTACCACAAACTTAGAGGATTTAAACAATACCTGTTTATTAACTAAAAATTATCTGTGTCAGTCCTCAAGCTGAAATCAAGGTGTTGAACAGACTGAATTCTTATCTGGAGACTCTAGTGAAAAATACACTTCCAAGCTCATTCTTCTCATTGGAAGAATTCACTTCCTTGTGGTTGTAGGACTGAGGTCTTGGTTTTCTGGCTGGCCGTCAGTCAGTGGCTACACTTCATACCTAGAGGTTATCTTCATTCCTTGCCACGTCACCACTACACTCTCAAGTCAGCAACAATACATCAAATATGTCTTGTGCTTTGAATCTCTAATTTATCTGTCTCTGACCTTTAGGTCCATATTTTAAATAAGCTTTTTATTAAAAAACAGTTTTAGATTTATAAAATTATTGTGAAGATAGTTCAAAGAATTCTAATATACCTCACACTCAGGTTTCCCAGTTAGTAATATCATTCATTAATATGTTATATTTGTCATTAATAAGGTTGATATCTTGTTATTAACTAAACTCCATATTTAATCAGATTTCTTCTGTTTTCCTCTAATGTCCTTTTTATGTTCCAGAATCCCATCTGGTAACCCCCATTGCATTCAGTCTTCTAAGTTTCCTCTTGGCTGTAAAAGCTTCTCAGATTTCCATGTTCATGATGACCTTGACAATTTGGAGGATTACGAGTCAGGAATGTTGTATAATGTCCCTAATAGGAATTGGACTAATGCTTTTCTCATGATTAGATTGGGATAATGCATTTATAAGGAGAGGACCACAGAGGTAAAGTGCTATTCTCATTACATTATTTCAAGGGCACATGCTAGCAACATGACTTACAATTATTGATGTTAACTTTGTTCACCTTGCTTGAGGTAGTTAATGTAGCAAAGTTATTATGGTCTTCTCCTCTTTCCAGACTTAACTCTTTGGAATTAAGTCACAATGTGCAGTGTACACTTACGGGTGAAGAGTCATACTCTACCTCCTTAAATGTAGAGTATTGACATCCATTATTTGGAAATCTTACACACAGGGTATTTAGCTCTTCTCCCACATTTACATATTTGCTCAGACATTTATTTATAACAATATGAACTCATGGATGTTTATTTAACACTTTGGGTTATAATCCAGTGTTTATTTACTTATATACTAAAATTGTTTCAACTTCAGCCATTGGGCATTCCTTCAGTTGGCTCATGCATTCCTTTGACATTCATCCAGAATATCTTCCTTTCTTATAGTCATCCCTGCCATATTATAACCTAATCACGAGAGTGAATTCCATCATATTCTGGTCTCAGAAACTGCACAAAGTATGTACACCACAGAGCAAGAAATCTTGGAACTACCTTACAGTTTTGCCTACCACACTCTCCATCCTAAGAAGCGAAGCAGAAAATTATTAAACCCCATAAAACATGATAAGTGGGAAATAACTCTCCTCTATCTCAATATTACGTACACATATTATGGAGGAAAGATGATTTTCCTGTGTTTCTGGGCATACAATCTTACTAAACTTACTTGTCTGTCCTTTTCTCTTCCTTGTCACACGTACCCCACATTAAGACTGTCAGAAATACTTATTGGGTCTGTGTTCAAATATCTCAAATATTCCCCCAAATCCATGGTCTAAGTTATCATCTTTTTTTACCTAATAGAGGACTGTAGCCTCCTCACTGGCCTCTCTAGCACAGTTGCATGAACTGGGATTTAAACAATGAAACAAATTAAATCAGACCTTTACTCTGCTCAAAAACCTCCAATATCTTCCTAAAGCTATTAAAATAAATTCCAAAATCTTTATCATAGTCTTCAAGGACCCAAATCAGCACTTTGAACACTAACACTGAGGAAGGACCAGTTATCTGCCCCAACTCTTCAGATCAATATCAATACATATCTCCTCCAACATGGGGCTGACCATGTAAATTCAACAACACCTGTTTTTGAACATATTCTATTCAATGAGATGAGTCCACTAATCACTGCTTAAGTGTTGTGCAATGTCAAGTTGCTATAAAATGTCTCTAAATACTCGTTTTCGATTTTATACTCATGGAGGACTGGTAGTTCAGAGATGGGACTGGTCAGTGTGCTACACTTTGATTAGCACTGTGCTCTCATAATCTGATCCCTGGCCATCTCCTTCCCTCTGCTCTCCCCTTTGCTGCCTTCTTTCCAGCACATCTCACTTTGTGTTCTTTGTATAACACACTGCACTGGTTTTCTATTATTATGTAATAGAGTACCACTATTTTAGCAGCTTAAAACCACACATATTTATTATCTCATCGTTTGCATGAGTCAGGAGTCAAGGCATGGCTTATCTAGAGCCTCTGCTTAGGATTTCATAAGGCTGTAACCAGGTTCTCATCTAGCCTTCGGAGTCTTCATCCAAAATCTTGTGGTTATTGGCAGAAGTCAGCTCTGTGAGATGGCAGAACTGAGACCAGCAATTTCCAAAGGTACTCCATAGTTCTCAGCTAAATGGCCCTCTCTGTATGCAGCTACGACACACAAGTTTTTTTCCTACAAAGCCAACAAGGGGGAGTCTCTCACTCCAGCCTGCTAAAATGGAGTCATACAACATTATAGAAACATGGGAGTGACATCCTATCACCATTGTCATAATAAGTAACAAACAGGGAAGTAATATCCATCACCTTTGCCATGCTCATTCATTGGAAGCTAGCCATAGGTCTCACATACACTCGGCAGGAGGGGATGACACAAAACCATGGACAGGAGGGAGTGGGAAGTCATAGGCTGAGAGTTACTTTAGGGTCTGTCTGACACACACCAAGCTTACCTAGAGCTTTGTACTTGCTTTTTCTCTTCCTACAGACTCACCTCCTCATTTCTTTCAGGTCACTGCTCTGGTCTCTTAATTTCAAAGAGTCCTTCCCAAGACCTGCCTCCTAAAACAGCCACCCCGTTACAGTCATTCCTAGTACCTTATTCTGTTTTTCTTCACAGCATGGATCATTCTCTGACATTAAATGATTATTTGTTCAAAATCTGTCTTTCTCATTAGAATGTAGGCCATTTTCCAAGCTGTAAGAAATGAACCTGTCATGTAGTTCATGCTCAAAACTGTTTGTTGAATGAATCAGTAAAAACTTTAACTGTGCAGCAATGGTCACCAGAGTCTTTCTAATTTGATCCACACATTTTACACTAGGTTATAAATACGGCAATTTGCTATTAATGTTTAATCTTGGTTCTGTTGCAAGCCTGCAAATGGAAACAGAATGATAGAATAGAAATAGCACAGAGTCTGAAACAGCACGGACTGAGATCAAATTCAAATTGCTATTCACTATTTTGGTGATCTAGGGGGTTAATTTCTCTGAATTTCAATTATAATACTGGAGAAAAAAGTGCATGGTTTCCATCAAGTAGATTTGGTTTAGATCTTGGATCCACTACTTGCTAGTATGGCTTTAAACTAGTGTCTCAGGCTTCTGGAGGTTCAGTGACTTCATCTGTAAAATTGGAATAATACTAATAATTTTCCCCACATAGGATGGCTGTGAGGTTAAATGGTCAAATTCATGAAAAGCACCTAGCTTGGTGATGGGCACACTGTTTGCACTCAGTACAAGTTAGCTTTGATTAATATTAATACTTATATGTGTATCAATATAATAAAATTATTATGTCATCAATATCAGTATAAATTCTATGGCACAAAGTATGTTATTAAATGATATCCATTATCTTTCTATATTTTTCATTAGGACTTAGCATAGAGCTAGATATAACAATAACAATAGTGGTGACTGTCTTCTATGGAAAAATTTGATTACAGGTCCTAAACAACTCTTCATAACAGGTGATTAAGAAGCAGCTGTCGACATTCCACACATAGCTGACTATTCTGACTCATGCTGAGGGAAAAAATACATAAATTACTATTTATGAGTAACTGTGGGGAGTTGCTGTTCACTGGATAAAGAGTGCAGTTATGCAAGATGAAAAAGTTCTACATATCTTCTGTACATTATGCTTATAGTTAACAACACTGTACAGCAACTTAAACATTTGTTGAGGGTAGATCTCATATGTGTTTTTTACCACACACACAAAAAAACCTGAACATAATATTTTCATTATTTTTTTAAGATTTTGCTCATGGCATCTCACAAGTGATGTATTTCTATGTAAGGATAGGCTGAACAATAGATCAAAAGAGGATTTTTTTTTATTATTAAGCTATATGAAACAGTCATAAAATTATGATTAAAAAGAAATATTTTCCCTTTCCTTAGCATCTAATCATATAGAGTCCATGAAATTTCCCATTACAACCTAAAATACTAATTAAGTAAAATTCTAATATGCTGAAAAAGAAGAAATGCAAAAAAAAAGTTCTAAATATACCTTACTGCAGTTATGAATCTAAAAACATATATATCTTTTACATATTGCAAAATAAAATTAAATGGGAATGTAAAACAAAGCAAACTGTAAAAATTGAAATAGAACTCTAACATAAATATGATGACTTAATCACCCAGAGGAAATAATTATTTGAAGTATTTTTATAATATGCCAATTTTATTATTTATCTAGAATGGAATATAATCTAAGAATAAGTAAGACAACCAAGTAATCCCAAATAACATTCAACAGTCAATAGTCTCTTTTAATATTGCTACTACTATATTGAGGTCATAGGTGTATATATGTGGGTATACTCATTACAAAAATTTAAGTAAGTTATTCTGTTAATAGACTAGTTGGTATTCTCAGTGCACAATAAAAGATATAGAAATATAGACTCACATACTATAAATATCAGTATGTTATGTTAAACCTGAATTTGAAAATCTCAATTGAACATAGAGTAATTTATATATTTATTTAGTTAGTTAGCTAGTTAATGAGTTATTTTGGCTATCTCTTTTTTTAAATTGAAGTATAGTTAGTTTACAATGTTGTATTAATTTCTAGTACACAATATAGTGATTCAGTTATACACATACATCTGTATATTTCTTTTCATATTATTTTTTATTATTAGGCTATTACAAGGTATTAAATATAGTTCCATGTGCTATATACAGTAGGGCCTTGCTGTTTATCTATTTTATTATTTATTTATATATTTTTACTTATCAGTTCCTTTTTTTGTAGTAGTCAGTTTACAATGTGTAAATTTCTGGTGCACAGAATAATAGTTCAGTCATGCATATACATATATACATTTATTTTCATGTGCGATACAGAAGAAACTTATTGTGTATCTATTTTATATTTGGTAGTTACTATATGCAAATTTCAAACTCCCAATTTATCCTCCACTCCACCTTTCCCCCCTGGTAACCACAAGTTTGTTTTCTATGCCTGTGAGTCAGTTTCTATTTTGTAAATAAGTTCATTTGTCTCATTTTTTTAGATTCTCCATACAAGTGATATCACATGGAATTTTTCTTTCTCTTTCTGTCTTACTTCGCTTACCTCCTAGCTCTGCCTATTGAAAAAGCCTAGAAGCTATGACAACCCAATAGTGATAAGAACCCCTAGGAGCCAGATTGTATTCTCTGTATAACATACTCCACGAGAGAAAAACAGTGACTCTTGAGAAATGATTGATTTCAAGTCTTAAACAGAAACTGTCTGAGATGAGTCTTAGACTTCTTGCTGTACAAAATGCCAGAAATCTCTTAAAAAGAAATAGACCACTTCAAAAGGACCCAGGAGCAAGCAGGAATTACCTCTCGCTAGTCACAAGAAATTTAAGCATATAGTAATAGTACTAAATGTAGCAGTAGTAATATTACTAGCAATCATAATATTTATAAAACTAATGAACACATAATTAAAACACATTGAATATGTTGAAATCCACAGTGTTACTCAGAAAAGAAAGAAAAAAAGGAAGAAGGGTAAGAAGGAAGGAAGAAAAGAAGGAAGAAAACTCATTAGGTACCTTTAAAAGTTACTTGGGCATTGGCTCCTTTCTCTGAAAAGAATTATTCTTTAAAGGAAATAATTAAGAATAATTTAAAATATTTAATAACAAAGTAATAAATAACTGATTTAATAATAAACTGATTTATTATAGGTACATATTAATAATTAGTATTAATACATTATTGCTACATAGCTAATAATAAATTAATAAATAATTAAAATAAGAATTTCTTTTCTGTGCAAAATTTATATATATATTTTTAAATACATTTTCATTGAAGTGTAATCAGCTTGCAATTTGTTAGTTTCTGGTGTAGAGCACAATGCTTCAGTCATTCATGAACATACATATTCGTTTTCATATTCTTTTTCACCGTAAGTTACTACAAGATATTGAATATAGTTCCCTGCACTATACAGCATGAACTTGCTGTTTATCTATTTTATATATATTAGTTAGTATCTTTCAATCCCAAATATCACCAAATGCCTTTAGTTGATGAGGAGGAGATCTTTTTAGAAAAATCCCAGCTGATAATGAAGGAAATTAGAATTCAAAAATCACCATTTGGTGCCCTCAAATAAAGTAATTAATTTAGGTAACCATCATCAATAGATGAAACCCTTAGATGAAAATTGATGGTGAACTTTATAATGGAATCATTGGGCAGCTGCAACCTGAACCCACTGGTCACCTTATGTCAATAAAAGTCAGGTACATAGACACATGTGTGTCCGATGTGATCTTATCACTTATGAACTATTATTTTAAAAGAAAAGAAAAAAAACCCAAAACGAAACAGTAATCCAATCAAGGATTTAGAACTAATTTTTAATCTAAAGGACAACTCAGAGAGTATCCTTGAAAGTCAATGACATGAAAAAAAAAAAATCGTGAGGGATATTCCAACTAAGTATAATGATAGAACTTGTTTGGATACTGATAAAAACAGGACAACTGTAAAAATGCATTTTGATATGGTTTAGAAAATGTAAATATGAACTGAGTATTAATGGATATGTGAAATATTGCTCATTGTGAGGTGGGAAGTCCCATGAAAAAGGCCAGCTGGACCCCCCCCCCAGGCAGGGCCAATACTCTCCCACCAGCACCGTCTGATTTCCTAGCCTGGCAGCATTATCTTACATTTTGCCTCTGAAAGGGCTTACTTCTAGGAAAGTGGAACTTATCCCTAAGATTCTATTGGTTCCCTGAGCTAACTCCTGATTGGTCCATTTGTAGCACTTCATTTGCATGGAGCACACTCCTGATAGGTCCATATCTACAAAGCTCATTTCTAATTAGTCAACTTTTGTTACACCTTATTTGCATATGATGTTGCAAAGTGTGGACTGGCAGCAATAAAAGCCTGTGTAAACCTACAGATGGGGTACAGAGCTTGGAGTGTTAACTCCTCTGGGCCCACTGATGTAATAATAAACCTGAGTTCTCCAATCCTCCGAGTGCTTCTTGGTTTCTTGCCTGGATCCAGCTTGCTGTCACAACTGAGCTGTAACACTGAGCTGTAACACACTTTGCTGCAACAATTGTACGTAGTTAACGATCATGTGATTTACAAGAAAATTCTTATTTTTAGATACTCTTAGTGAAATACATAGAGGTGAAATGATATGGTGTCTGTGATTTACTTCAAAATACATCAGTACATAAGATTAAAATAAAGGCAAAAGAGATAAATGAAGCAAATGTGACAAAATCTTGATAATTGTTCAATCAGGGTGATATATGGGACTTTTTGAATTAGTTTACTCTCAAGTGTGTTTAACAATATTCATTGAAATTAAAAAGAAAAAAACAAACAAACAAAAACAAAATCAAAACCCCTTCCTCTCTGGGGTATGAACCTATAGCTAGAGGGACCCTATCACTATCCTTAGGGACCACATATCTGATTGGAGGATCCAGACACTATTCTAGGTCTGAAAATCAAGGCCAGGCCCCCCGCATTCCTTATATGCTCCTTGTTCTCCTATCTTTTTCCTTAGTCCAAAAAATCATCCCCGACCCTGATGAGCCAAATAACTCAGAGACAGTGCCCTGGAGATTAGAAGAAAAGAAGCCATTTTATTGTTTTGCCAGGCAAAGGGGACTCACCCTAGTGCCTTCAAAACTGTGAACCTATCTTGGGGATGGGGCAGGGTGATTATATAGCCATAGCTTAAACAATAAAGCATCAATAATAATCAACAGAATTTTCTTCTCCTAAGACTCAGAGTGGCCTCATGGTGTCTCCAGGTGACTAGTTCTATAGAGGCTAGTGGTTGTCACTCTTTCGATCTCTTTATCTTATAAGCAACCAAGGCGTGGTCTTCTTGGTAATTCAGGCTATTTTGTAATGTTACATTCCCATGACCTTCTCCCTGGAGAATGGCTCAGAGATCAAGAATGATTATTACTTTCAATTACTGGAATAAAGTAGGAACAATAATAATAGCTTTAGTTTTAACAGTGGATCTGGAGCTGTGAGTAGTAAGCGGTCAGTCAGGTCAGTTGATCGTTTTAAGGGCAAGTGTAAGAATAAGCAATCTGTTAGCCTAAGTGCAGCCATTTTGTTAATTATCCTTCAAAACTATACATATCACAGTCATTCATTCTGCTATGGCTTCATACTGATCTCACTTCTTGACTATTCTGAGTTGTCATGAGAGCATCACAACGCTCAAAACTGAGTGCTGAGTTCCGTTCTGTGAACTCAGAATTCAAGTGCTAAATCATGGATTCTGATGATCAAAAAAGAATTTACCAAAGACCTAGAAGGGGAGAACAGGCTGCACTTTTAGAGTCAAATACAGTCACTCCACATAGAGGAAGAGAGAAAAACAGTAACCTGGTAGCCTCTGTGAGCCCAATACACATTAGTGATATTCAAGAGACTTACCTGATTATTAATTCTAATAAAACTAATATTAATGGAGCTCAGCTTACACTAGGCACAAGGGTGAGGCCCTTACATTCATTAACTCGCTTATTTATCGCAATTACTCTACAAGGTGGTCATTATTAATGTGCATATTTTACAATGCTTAATTAACTTGCAAAAGTAAAACAACTACCAAGTGAAGGAGTAAGGATCTGGCCCCAGATCTGACCCCAAAGCCCATATTCTGATAAGAAATGGAGAAAATAAAATATGGGGACCTCTGTTAAGTATAGGAAGTTTTGTTTTGTTTTGTTTTTTAAGCACTATTGATTCATCATCTGCTGTGTGTCAGATTTGGTGCCCAGATCAGGAGAATGGTAATAAATATGACCAGCTTTTGGAGAATTCAAAATCTAGTTGGTGAGTCTGATACACAAATAATCCGAATGCAATAATGCAGGTGTTAAAATCAAGGTGTATATAGTGGTTGCTTTCCTTTCTTTTGCAGTTTGCCTGCCAGTCAGACTTTAAAGTAAGGATTAAAATGGAAGTGTTTATGAAATGTGTAATTGAGGGAAAAAGAAAATGTCACATGAAGTAGAGTTGGGGAAGACAGTTCAGAGGAGAGTAAGAAAAATGAGTAGTACTTTAGCAGGGCAGATAGTGGCAGAAATAAACAAAAGTGAAGGATTTGTAGAAGTCAGGGCTCAGAGGGTTGGGGGTGAGGAAGGCAGCTGCAGCTCTGAAGGTAGCTGGGGATCTAATAGTGATGGTATTCTAACAGGGAAGAACAAATCTAACTGCATATTAGATCTGTTTCTTTAGCTCTAACACTCTGCTGTTTCCTGTGCTTAGTCATGCTGGTCCTACACCTTTTATAAAAGAATGCTGCCTAGAGCCTGAAATGTACAGGACAGCCCGTTCTCAAGGCTCTGACCTTCAAGGATATAACACTTCTTCATTCACATAGAGACAAAAAGTTGCAGAACAGAGAATAACATTTGTCTTGTTGGAGATTTATAGGATCATGATGATCTGACCTACCTGGACAGCTGCAAGAACAAAGGATTCTGACACCAAGAAGTTTGCAACAACCAGCCACACCCCCTTCCTTTTTTAGTATAAAAGGAGCGTGAATTCTGACTTGGGGAAAATGATTCTCTAGGACATTAGTTCCCCATCTTCTCAGTCTGATGGCTTTCCAAATAAAGTGGTTATCCCTTGCCCCCCAAACTCCTCTCTCAATTTATTGACCTCTCGTGTGGTAAGCAGTATGAGCTTGGATTTGGTAACAGTTTTACCCAGGAAATCCCATCATGCTCACTCTTTTAAGGCAGAGGAATTATTCAGCCAGACATGTTAGAAAAAGGGGGTCAGTTTGCACAAAATTTTGCTACAATCTTTTTGACCAATACCCAATCTTGAGTATGAACTTTGTGATAAAATATTAAAAGAAAACGTTTCCTTAAAACAATTACCTTTTTTTTTTTTTCCATTTGGGAGTTAAATATCCTTATACACGGTCTCTATTCTTGTCTTGGAATTAGAAAGGAATACAAGCCACCACATGATTTCAGAAGTAACTAGCCCCTTCAGAATGCCACCTGAGCCCTTGGCAGGCACAATGGCTGCTTCTGATGCCAACCCTGGGTGCCGTAGCTAGGGGGACTAATAGTAATTACTGTTTCAGACCCTTTCGAAAGTTTCCAAGCTGTCTGTGGCATCTGTTCCTTACATGTTCCACTGGCAGCTAGGAAGTGAGGGATTTTGAAGATACTATTAACGTTTTTTTGTCAATTAGTAAATGTGTGATCAAATAATTGCTCTAAACTCTTCAAGATGGCCTAATTCAGAGAGCTGGAATAAAGCAATGGAAGGCTATCTATATTCACCCTAGGAGCACAGGTTATTTATGGTATGGTGTTAAAACCAACCAAAAAAAAAATCTGAATTATGAAAGTTCTAAGGTGCTTGTTTGTCCACATGACTCAGGAAAATCCGCTTATTTGTAGATCTTTTATCCAACACGGTCTCCTGGCAAAATAAGCCATTCTATTTTCTCCATATGTACTCTGGGATGCCTGACTTCAGTGCCCATAATGATGCTCTTCCTTCCACAGAGAAGCCTGTTCCTCCTGTCTCAGCCCTTCTAAGTGTCATTTGTTTCATCCACACCTGGATGGATTCCTGATTTCGCCACCTAATGGTTGAGTGACTTTGGCCAAATCTCTTACCCTCTTTACAACCCCAGCTTCCTCATCTATAAAATGGAGATGATAACTACCTAATACTTAGGATTCTGTAAGGATTAACAGAGATGATATCCAGGAAGCACTCAGCATGCAATAAATGCTTAATAATCATCCTCTATTATTTTAATATAAATTATTATGATATCAGTAGTCTGTCCTACTGTCATCAATGTCATAGGGTCCTTTCGGATTCTCCATGCAGCCATCATCCTCACCTGCTCTGAATTCACATTGCAGTGGACCTACACCCTTGTCAGGGAGTGCAGCATTTCTTACTTTAGATATCAGTTAATATATACCTGTTCTGTCTCCCCTGTAACTTTAGAGATCAACATCCTTTCCTGATTCACATACATGTCCACATTTTCTAGAATGGTGATATGTTTAGGGGAACTACTTTATCGCATAGATATCTGATCTCCTTCACATTTTGAACACGATAAGCAAAGAACAAGTCAGTGTAAGTTAGAAGGTCTCAGTGGGACTACCGGCTACTTTTTCCCAGATGACCCTCAAGGTCACCTGACTGGCCTCCTTGACTCCCAGTCTGGCCCCTCCAGCCACAATCTCTAGACAGAGTGATTTTCCTAAGGTACAGACCTTATGGGGTTATTCCTTTGCTTTATTTCTTTTAGTGGCATTCCATGATCAGTCCAAACTTCAACACTGCCATAAAGGAAATTTCATAATCTACTAACCTCCACTCCCTCTTTTTTCACCTTGTCCCTCACCACTCTCTTCACCTTATGCAATATGTGGTACCCATACTTGAAATATGACATTTTCCGGACTCTCTCTACCCTCCAGTTCTGTGCACCTTTCTTTTTGCCTGAAATAAACTTCTTACCACTTTCCACTGTCATCTAGTTTACTGTGATTCATCCTTTAGAATTCAGTATAAATGTAACCATGTCATCTCATGAAGAAAACCTGTCCTGTCCCTCGCTATTTTGCTTATTTCCCTGTCTTATATGCTATATTGTCACCCTGTGTGTGTCTCTCTCATAACATTTAAAGTATAGTACTAAATTGTATCTTACACATAGGTTTCACATCTCAATTCTGCAGTCGTTGAGCAAAAAAATAAAAAGCTCTCAATCATCTTATTAACCCCCTGGAGATTCCTTTCTGAGAGATCTAAGACTTCCAATAACCTAGAATCTACCTCATGACCTTCTACCCTCATATCCATCCACTCTGCCTCATGTTTAGTTAATATCAACTGCATACATTTTCCTTCAGATATCAACCTATTTAATGTGTTTTCATGAATTTTTACATGCAATTTACCCTTCCCTATAAAACCCATCCCACCTTTATTCTCTTGACCAATACTTAACTTTTTACTGAGATTTAGCTCAGGGGTTATTTCTTCTCAAAAGCTTTTATGAACACTCAGTTTGGATTAAGTACCTTGCTACATTCTCTGTTGCATATAACATGTATAACTTCAGCTTTCCTCCTGAGTATATTCATTTTTTCCCCTAAACACAATCTATTGGCCTTTTAGTGTGCATTTGGTAATCTTGTACACTTTGGTTTCTCAACCTTGAAACTATTGACATTTTAGACCAGTTGATTGTTTGCTGTGAAGGCTGTCCTGTGTTACTGCAGAATTCTTAGTAGCATTCCTAACCTCAATACACTAGATCCTTATAACATGCACCCCTTCCCCCACTGTGACAAATAAAAATGCCTCCAAACATTGCAAGATACCACCTATGGGAAAAGTCATCATTGTTTGAGATTGTGCTCTAGATCCTAAAAGCAGAACTTGAGTTCTGTCCCCTTACAGTGATGAATGTATTTAATCTGGTTCAGTGAAAACTACTTCTATTGGTAGTGTAATTACTGATAAAGAGGATATGATTTGAACCTAGGAAGCAAATCTTTTTTTCCCATTAGTGTCATCTTCTCTTATTTAAAAAAGGGTTTTCTAAATTTGAAATGATGTTTTCTGTTTGTTGATAAATAAAGAAAGTAAGAACCAGACTTTTAATTATAACATTGTCATCATAAGTAATAGGCAATAAGCACCAAAAATTGGTAGTGGAAGATCAACCTGAAAAAACTGCTTAAGAGGTAATGATGTGGACAAGTTTCTATTAATTTAATGCTATTTTGCGTCCACACCAATAGTCTCAAACATACCAAAATGTATTTCTTTTTTTTCAACCTTTAATCACACTATGAATTACATATATTTCTTTCTGGCCTGGCTATGGGAACAAGAGATCATCATTTTTTTTTTATTTAACTCAATATAACTGAGTTTTATATAATTCAACAAACATTAGGAACTCTATTCTGTGGGCCTGACTCTTTAAAAAAATTTTAGGACTTTGCCCCTATACTCAAGATCCTTACATTCTCGTGGTTGTCTGGTATCTAAAGAAGGACTAGAGTTAAAGGGGTGGGAATTCCAGGTGGTTGCAGAGGCTTCTCAGGGAAAGTAATGCAGATAGTTGGTTTTGAAGAATGAGTAGCGATTTTTTAGGTAGACAAGGCAATGAGAATGTACCAGAGGATGGCACCAGAATGCAAATCAACACATGGCTTCCTTCCTTAAAAAAAAAAAAAAAAAAAAAAAAAGTCTTACTACAAGAAACTCAGCAAGTAGAGGATTTAAATTCTGTCACAGGCTTCTTGCTTTGAGGACTGGTTACAAACATTTTATAAACCAGAAGAGGCCCATTGACTATGCTTTAAGTGATTCTCTTGCAGGCACAAAAAGCAACATGTACGAACATGAGTTATGTTACATGAGTAAGCTTATCCTATGAGGATTTTTGAAAATCTGAACTAGGTCATAACCTTGAGTAAGATGAAAGTAGAGAAGGATTAGGGGAAAATCATTTCCTCCCTATAGTAAATTGGGTCTATAACCTGGTATTTCCTTTTAAGTCAATATTTGAGTGAGACTTACAGGGAAACTCTCCATATTATCTTCATAACTTTTCTGTAAATCTAAAACTATTCTACAACAGAATGTTTACTTAAAAAGAGATTTTAAAAAATCATGAAAACAAAGAATAGCCTGAACAATGGAGAAGGTCAGCAGAAGGGAATAGTTAGGCAAGGTGGGGCACGGAAACACTGGAAGGGGACTGAGTGTTTTTGCAATTATAGACCCCCATCCTTAGCCCCTCCATGATCCCTCTCTTAGCACATGTGCCCTTGCTCTCACTTCCTCCTATTACTAATTAGGCTGTTTTATGTGAATTTCAGCATGCAATATTTCATATTTAATAACCCTGCATCAGAAGAAATGGGAAGTCAAAGAGGCTGGAATTTATTGCCAGGTGTTCTGGACAGCATCTGGGGCATTTATAGAGAACCCACAAAATTCCTCAATACCCTGAGGAATCTAAAGCCCACACTTTCAGGAATCCAATAAGTTTCAGCTGAGAATCCCATAAATACTACAGGACAAAGGCTATCCTCTGATCAAGCTCATTCACTGGGTATTCAGGCGACAGGAAGTTGACATTCAAGGGTACTCATAATTGGCCTTTGCATTTAGCACCTTGTTAACATAAATTGAGGAAGTTCACACCTCTAATCTCTTGTTACTAATGTCAGTCTGCTAGAATCTGAACTCAATAAGATGAGGTTGGCTTGCTGGAAAAGCTGTTTTTTTTTTTTTTTTTCAGCAGGAGGAGAAGAATCTAATTGTTTCAGCTGAGAGACCTGGAATCTGCTGACATGAGCGGTATCTTCAATTTAGGGGACAGCTCCAAAGCTAAAGGTTTAAGTCAGGAAGTCACTAAGGTTGTCACTCAGTCTCCATGATTTCTGTCTTTTTAAAAGATGACTTCACAGTCTCTATTTTCTTGCATCTTACATTAGAGCCAGGCTGATCACTATGGTGGATCTGAATTCACTCATGCTTTCTCTCTTCTCTCCTTTGTTCGCAATGTATCCGTTACCTTAAATACCATTTTCTCAAATCATCAAAAGTCTAGATCCTCCCACTCCTTAAAATTTCCGTTCAAATTAATTCTTTTCTAAAAATCTCCCAGGGATTTAAATTTCTGTTTCCTTGAAGTCTCCTTTACTCCTTCAAGTATCAGTTTATTTCCATTTCTGTTTATTATATTTTTTATTAAAATTTTGACACCTAAGTTTCATCATTTATTTTTCCTTAGCAAAATGGCATGCTTCTTGGAGATACCAATCAAACTTCTCTAGCAGTGCCTGAGAGTGCTGGTGTTAGTGATGGCATTCCCAGAAAGGAAAGTCACTTTTTGTAAATCTGCCTGTTGGGGGCTTTAGGATAACAATTATAAGTGACAGTTGTTTAAGCCAGAAATAAGCCTCTCTTTAAAAACACCAGAACTGACGTAGCCATTATGGAAAACAGAATGGAGATTCCTCAAAAAACTAAAAACAACTTACCATATGATCTAGTAATCCCACTCCTGGGCATATGCTGAAACTTGAACCTTAATTCAAAGAGACACATGCACCCAAATGTCATAGCAGCACTATTTACAATAGCCAAAATATGGAAACAACCTAAATGTCCATCGACAGATGCCTGGAAAAAGAAATTTTGGTATATTTATACAATGGAATACTACTCAGCCATAAAAAAGAATAAAATAATGCCATTTGCAGCAACATAGATGGACCCGGAGAATGTCATTCTAAGTGAAGTAAGGCAGAAAGAGAAAGAAAAATATGATATGATATCACTTATATGTGGAATCTAAAAAAAAAAAAAAAGACAAATGAACTTATTTACAAAATAGAAATAGACTCACAGACATAGAAAACAAACTTATGGTTACCAGTAGGGGAAGGGGGTAGAAATTGGGAGTTTGAGATTTGCAGATATTAGCTAATGTATACAAAACAGATAAACAACAAGTTCATACTGTATAGCTCAGGGAACTATATTCAGTATCTTGTGGTTACCTATAATGAAAAAGAGTATCAAAACCAATATATGTATGTATATGTATGACAAACATGCTGTACATCAGAAATGGACACAATATTGTAAACTGACTATTTAATACAAATATTTTTATACAAAAAAAAAAAGCACCAGAATTTTGGCCTTTGTAAAGGCAGTCTCTGGGCCATCTGAAGAGAGGAAAATCTAGAGCTACTCTGAATGGGGGAATAATCCAAAGCACCGTGGTAACTATGCTATGAGAATGGATTTTACTTTACAACTGGGAGAAATGGAACATGATAAAGGACACTTAACCAAACATCTTTCTAAAAGAGCGGGTCGTGTTAAAACACTGCACACTCACTATTTTGTACTACCCACCATCCCACTGAGCTAACTCTCAAATGACTCTTTGGGAGAGAAAACAAACTAGTCCTGATAAGTAAGGAAAAGATTCGGTATTCAAGAAGTCATCAAACTGCCCAAGAGCAAGCAAAATTGTGGAAGAAAATGGTATAGCAACTACACAAACTTAGCTAAGGAAAGAAGGAAGGGTAACACCAACAAAGTATTTCAAAGATAAATATCAAATCTAAAAGGAAAAATAACAAAGATACAAAAAATTCTTCATATGTCTTACACTTTACAACACATATAATTACTAGATGAATTTAATGAACCAAAGTCTGAAAGACATGAAAATAACCCAACAATCAAAGTCTTGACGATAAACCAACAACAAAAGACAAAAAGACATACTGAAAGCTTGATAAGTAAAATAACATCATTACTGAATTGATATATAAATTGGAGTCAGCAAGGAACCAGAGTCAGCTGAAAAATCAAATTAGTACAGAAAACAGCAACAATAACAACTTGGGATAATCAGAAGTAATGCAAGTGAGAAACACACACAAAAAAAGATTAAACTAGTTCAACAATAAAAATCGATATCCTTGAAACAGAGAAAAAATTAAAAAGCAACAACGAAAGAGAAGAAAGAGTATGTGTTTGCAAACCTTTCATAAAGAACATTTCTTTGAAACGAATATAGAACTAGATCCCCAGGTACCATTCAGAGAAAATATTTCAACAAAATGTGATAGGAAACAATCAGTACCAATATGCATCATGGTTAAGTTATAGAATTTCAGGTAAAAATAAAGTTTTCTTTAGGCATTTGAGCAGAAAAAGCCAATTACCCACAAGGTAGGTAGAGCAAGGCTGGCTTCAGACTTCTCTCCAGAGGAACATCCAATGCTGGAAGACAATGGGTCTTTGTCTCCAAAGATCTGAAGGGAAAGAGAAGTATAGAAAGAACACTATGCATATGTTAATCGATCAAAACAATGAAAACCATTTTACCTTCTTTTATTTCTAATTTAGATTATTAGCACCTATAAGATGGAGTTCTTGGTGATAATAATAGGTGCTCTGTCTCATTACTGATACAAATATTTATAGAAATTTTGAAAGAAATTGTAAGGTGTTAGTAAGGTTCTATTATTAGGTAACTCTTAACCAGATAGGAGAGATTAAAAAATGTGAGTTAGCAAAATGAACTTCTAATATCATGATGGCTTAAGAAAGGGAGAATGTAGTATATTTGGGTGGACTGACAGTTTTTGATAGGAGTGGCTTTGGAGAACAATGATGAAGAATAAATAAAACATGGAAATGTACCAATGGACAGAAGGAAGGTCAAGCTGTGGAACCAGCATAAGCACAGGCTGGAAGGGGGAAGATAACTGGTCCGTTCTGGAGAGGGTAGGTCATGTCAGGGTGGCAGAGGTGGCAAGGACAGAAGAAGGTAGTAACAGAACAGCAGGTGGACACAAATCTGTGAGCAGCCTGTGCATTTCTTACATGTTGTCCACTAAGCAGCATGAAACCACAGACAAGTTTTGAAATAGAGTGTTTATTTTTGTGTCTCGTTTATAACCCAGTCTAAGGGGTTGATAGAGCTATAATTTCTGTAATAACTTAAGTGATTTGAATACAGGTCCTTCCACTGCCCTGATTTTTATTTTTTTCCTATTTTTTTAAGAGACAGGCAAAGCGCATGACTTTCAAATGGTGTCCTGAAACCATTTTTAGCATTAGACATTTACTAGATAGCTACCATGTGTGAGAGCCTGGTCTTGGAGCAGGCATCATTTCTGTATTTACAGTCCTGTATTATAATCACTTACATTTAGCAGGACAACCATAAATTCTGTAAGTAAAAATACTACCAGGACCAGTAAGGTAAGGGAATCAATACATTAGTTTAAATGGATTGTCAAAATGGTAAAGACCATGAGGCTATGTCTCAGAAATCAGGAAAATTCAATTACGCTAAGCATCGTATTTCCAAGGCATCCTGTTTTTCTGAATTCAACTCTAGAGAGTAAAGCACTGGGAAAGACTGTCTCCTTATGTGTTTCAGCTACAGTTGAGCATATCAATGCATCAATCATTTTCAAATTCTTACCCCCTGTAGAAATGGACAAGTTCTTCTCGGCATGACCTGATAGCAGTACAGTGTGTTGAAAGAACATTTGATTAAATCTCAGAATGTGATTATTAGCTTGTAACCTTGTAACCTTGGCCATGAGAGTTGGCCTCTAGAGTGTGTTTCCTTATCTGTAAACAGGAAGAATACTAAGTCGTGCCCACCATTATGATACACGTTAAGTCAATGTATAATAGGGTTTAGAATGGCAATCTGTGTATATGCAGAATAAATATCAATCGGTTACATTTTTTTTTCTTTTTTGTCTCTGATCTTACAATCAAGAAACCTGATTTTTTGTGTGTGTGACTCAAGTCCACAATGTTATACAGGCACTTAAGCAGTTAGGGATCTTGTCTCTAACACATCTCTTATGTTTCTTCCAGCAGTACAACCTGAGCAGTAAATATCATGTAAAGTTGTTGTAAGGAGCAATTATGGTATACAGGGAGATGAAATCATTTAATATAGCTGCCCAAATGGCTATGAAATCAGATCTGCAGGATTCCTGAGATACAAATCATCAGTCCTCAACAAGTGAAGAAATCTCAGCCACTGTGGAGAGCCTTGTAATTTTATACATTGAATACGTTTATTCTTACTTTGTCCACTTTGCTGTGGGTGATGTTCTTCATTAATGGCAAATCCACACCTCCAAATATAACTCATGCATGGCCAAAGTGCATGGACATTCGTGTCAGTCGGATCACTAGCTGGAGCTTGTGCATCTCAAATGCTGCAACTTACGTTCTTCAGGAAATAAATATGTTGAAAAAGAACTCATGAAGGAGCTACTTAAGGAATGGTAGGACTTAATTTTCCGTTTCCATTTCCTTCCCCTTTCTTTCCTTAATGTCTGGAAAGGGATGAAATGAACTTGAAATGGGGAATGATAAGAAGTGAGTTTGATTGCCATTTTGAATTTCCTCAACTCCCCTTTATTCTTCAAGATAACTGACAGTATAAAAAACTTAAGAGAATTCCATCAAACATAGGTTTAAAAAATTCCCAACTTTTAGTCGACATATGTGAGTATTGATTTCAAATTTTAGCCAGGCTATGCTTTGCAGGTCAGTTAAGAAACAATCATGCTTGAAGAATAACAAATGGTGTAGAAATCTAAGTTTTATGTTGTCTATTTAACTAGATTTTCTGGCATTCCTGCCAAGTCTAGTTCTCCTGAAAGATAACTTATTTCTTCTTGGGTGGCACTGGAATCTATTTATGCAATTGTAATATGGATTCATACTCCATTGAATGGTGTCACACTGATTTAAATGACTTGATCTTATATGAAGGTTGCCCAAAATGAAGACTGGGTTGGGAAGTATTCTAGATACAAATAAACACCACCATATCAGGAGTATTATGAATTGTCTTGCTACATTTTCTCTAAAATTAACCCTTGGCCTAAGGGGTGCTGAGGAGCATGATCGCTTTAAGTTTATTTAGATCTGTGGATTCAACAGGGTGACATCAAATTTATTTCAAAAGTAAAAATATCATCTGCGAAGACCAACCCTATTCCCTTGCCAGACAAAATTTCATTAACTAACTTAAATTGGACTTAATAACAATCACATAAACCAATTAGTTTCAATTTTTAACTCCATTAGGAGTATTATTCATCATGGTATTGCTGGACAGAGCTGTGCTTCTTCTGAGTTTCAACGGATTAAATAAATATAACCTGGGGTGCTAATTATACGATGATGGTGCAGACACTTCAAGATTACTTTCCTTAATATAGATGGAATTTTGGGAAAATGGATTTTTCTTTTCAGAAAATGTCCTTAGCCCACGCTGCATTTTCTCATTTTATAATTTAAAGTGAATGTGAGTGTCTAACATATAATTGAATCTACAGTAACCCATGGGCTTTGATGATAATTTCTTTTCATGCAAATCCAGATAACCTTTACTTTTGCCTTCTCTGCAAAATCCATGGCTTACCAAGTGCTCTAATCTTGTGTAGTTTTATAATCCTTTCTGGTTCATAGAGGGAAATTTGGTGTCTCCAGGGCTTATGACCTGATCCTGGAATTCTATCAGCATTAGTGCTCCAGAGATTGGTGCTGAACTCTTTTTTTTTGTTTTTCTTTCTTTCTATCTATAGTATTTCTCTGTATGATCTCATGTTCATAGTACCATCTATGCACTTGTGCCTCTCAAATCTGTAACTATATCCAGAACCTCTTTCAGAAGCTCTAGACTTGGGAATCTAACAACTGACTTGCATCTCCGGTTTGATATGGTGAATGAAACTCTCTATTCTGCCTACCAAGAATGAAGGTAGTAGAGACAGATAACTAAGTTAGTAGCCCAGATCAGAAGAGTATCTAGCACCTAATAACCTCTCAATATGTGTGAATCATTATTATTTGTTATTACTGAGGAGTTGTGAAATATAATGCGAACTTCCTGTTTTTCTTCACTAAGTACCTGAGGGAAATCTACAGACAAAGGTGACTAAGACCATCTCCCTATTGCTACCTAAATACCTTTTTATTTTTTAGATATTCTTCAGGTTTCTTTCAAGTAGCCCCCGGTTTTTTCTTTCACACCATTTAGTCTACATGCTATTTGCTTGTACAAGACCCTTATTACTATTCTCAGATTTCTTATTCACTGTCTGCTACCACCTGAAGTCCAGAGTCAACACTGAATACCAGGATATTGCCGAGGACTGTCCACTTACGTTATTATCTGTGGTTACTTTCATGCTGCAATTGCAGAGTTGAGTACTTGCAAGAGAGAGCTTATGACCAACAAAATCTAATACATTCGCTATTTCATTCTCTACTGAAAAAGTTTGCTGCCCCCTGCTCCAGAAATTTCTCTAGAACTTGCATCATAGCAGTTAGTATAATGTTCCCCCAAAATTATCACTTTAGTTTCACTGAAACCAGTTACATACATGAATGTTAATTACTTGTATTTTTATTAGTTTTGTAATTTGACTTAAAACTTATTTTGGTTCTAGAGTTGCATAAGAACTATGAGCATGAAGAGTTCATGTAGTTTTGTTTGCAAATTCAAGCATTATAAATCTCTTAGGGACACATAAGGAGTCTAGGAGCACTTGCTTTTATTTAACAGAGGTCTATACTCTTAGATATGAGAAGCCCTTCACTAGATAACTAGCTAAAAATTCTGGCTGTCATGGTGGTGAGCTGGCCCTGAGTTTCATGAGTCTTCTCTGGGCTTCATCCATACTCTGTTTCTAAAATAACAACTTCTCCAACTACTTGTGATGAAGGATAGGCTTTTATTTTTCCTTAATCTATCATAAATTCATACTCTTCAAAAAAACAAAATTATTATTAGAAAAATAGTTGCAAATTTGGGTAGGATAACGATGTCAAATTGCTACAAAATTTCTAAATGTATACACTCGATTTCTGTACTCATCAAAGGTCAGTAAAAACATTAGGTGGGTGAGAACCAGTTAAAGAACCACAGTAGCGTGGCACTATAGGATTCATCTAGGGTATGAAAGTCACTTCAGTGAGAGGAAGGGGAGAGATTATCCCTAAATTCAAGGATCACCTGGAGTCCTAGGGTGAACTGAGGAATGAGTAAATTCCTCCCTATTCCTTGGGCAAATACTCAGGATCCTTAAAACCTATGTTGCAAAGAATCTAGGTTTGGGGACTAGGGACCACGTCTCTTCAGCAATACTTTTCAAAGTATATCCACTGACCACTAGATTCATATATTCACTCATTCATTTAAATCATCACTTTTGAACAGACAAGGCATTCCAGGAACTATTCTAGTTACTGGGGATACAAGCTTGAGCAAGGCAAAAATCCCTGCGCTCGTATAATTTACCTCCTAGTAAGAGAAATTGGAAAATAAACAAACAAGAAAAAAATGTAGAACACTGGTTAGCGTTATGCAGGAAATTAAAATAGTACGGTTTGGTAGACGGTGAAAGAGGGGCAAGTTTTGTCTGGGTAGCCAAAGAAGCCCTGAAATATGAATGATACAGCAAAACGAGCCATAATTAGCAAAAAGCGTTTCAGGAAGGAAAAAACAAAAACCAGGAAGTGGAAAGTTCTCAGGGTAGCAACAATCTTGGGGAATTAAAAAAGGTCCTTGTGGCTAAACTGTTGCAGGAATAAGGAGAGTAGTAAAAATAAAATCATAGAAGTAATCAGGGAACAAATAACATACGGCTCTATGTGTCAGTGAAAAGGAATTGGATTTTACTCAATGTTCAATGGAAAGACGTTGGAGGGTCTGAATGGTCTGACATGTTTTTAACGTCACCATAGTGTCTTTGTAGAGAAAGAATGTCAGGGTAGCCAGAATGAAAGCCATCCACACCAAAGAAACCTTGAATTTGGGTGGTGATGTTGACAATGAAACAAAATGGATATATTTGGGATATGGTTTAAAAGAACATCTATATTTTGAGTTTGTGGGAAAGAAGGTGCCAATAGTTGAACAGTTCTAAGCCTCTACTTCAAGAAAAAATGAAACCATTAACATTTCCAGATAGAGAGATAGGCAAGATAGCACTCTGAAAATTCATCCTACTAGCAAATAGGTCAGTGAAACAATCAAATCCTCAGTAGTTATGAGAAGCAGTAACCCATGAACACTGCCGCTTTAGGAAGACGAAAACATTGGCACCACAGAAGCAGATTATACCAGTTAAAATCTCTGAGCTCTGTTCCACTCATCAGCAACGTCCACAATATCCAGAGATGTTATTTCCCGAGCTCCTTGACATGTGCTGTTTGGATCCGTTGGTCGAACTCTTAATTTCTGAGTTTGTCCTTCTGATATAACTGCTGAAAACTTGTTCATGACTTTTCATTTCACTGCTACAATAATAACTAAGGTTTATTGAAACCTGTAGTAGATACTTCTACTACCCATGTCACGTTCTCCATGGCCTGCCTCTAATCTCAGCTCTAGCAAGAACTGGCTTTTGGTCCCTAGGACCTCAGACCCTGACAGCATTTGGTCTCAAATTTATATCCTACATCTTTTTGCTTTATGCCTTGGAAGTTCTACCTCAAAGGAGCCTGCTCTGTTGGCAGAGCTAATTGAGCCCCCAAACATAGCTACAGCCTGGATGTGTGAGAGGGTTAATCATTCAGGGAAACACTCAACCAGTGGAGAGGACTGGCTGAATGTCCTTCTGCCCTTTAAGTCACCCAATCTTGGAAACATTCAGTTTGCTCCCTAAGCAGTCGCAGCCACGCTGGGTCCCTGATGCCCACAATGGTAAATGTTATAATACATCCTTTTATTAAATTTTATTTCTTCCCTCTTCTTATCACAGTTTCCCTGGTTCTTCCATTTTTCCCCTCTGGATTTATTTCTCATATGAGTTACCTGAATACAACCCTTGCTTGAGCCCCTACTTTTGGGACAATCCTAGAATAAGAAAAATAATTACCTCCAGTAAATCATCTGTAAAATATTTTCCCTATAATTTCTTTAATTCTCACCACAATCAAAAAGTAATACCTTATTTTTCCTATTATCTGTTAAGAAATTTAAGATTCCAAGAAATTAACCAACTTGTTCAAAGTCCCATAGTGAGTAGGCAATGAGGCCAGAATTCCAAACACATATGTCTGACTGCAATAGAGCATGTTTTCACTCTACATTCTACTGATGCTACAAGATATATTTCATTCAATTTTGGCTTGGTATTTTGGCAAAAGCTTTCTGGTCTTGCTCTGGGCTTTATCTCTGGTGTTCACTCTTGATTTACTCTTTTCTGGGATGTCTCTAACCCCTGATTAGGATGGCTCATATCCCCAGAGAAGCCACCACCACTCCTACGTGATATGGCTTAGATTCCAGGGCAATCAGTGCTCATGGATTAAAAAGAGCTTGCCTTTATAGGTGGTAATCTTGAGTAAAGACTAGCGATGCTTGCTTTGAATTTTTGGCTCTGGTGAGCATCAGATTAGTTCTTATAAAGATCACAAGCAATTTTTTTCTGTCTTTCTTTAGATGTTTTTCTTAATTTTCAATTTAAGCTATGAATTATTTTAGCTTATTATACTGCCTTAATACTATTGTGAGATTATAATTTTTAGAAATCCTTAATGAATGGAAAATTATGAATTCCCACATATAGTGTTTTTTTTTCCCTCTGAATAAAATAAAAAATAGACACTGTGGGATTTAAAATTCTTTAAGTACTACCTGCTGGGTAACTTAAATTATGTACATTTTTCTATCTTTTTGAAGCTATGAAATCATATTTTGTTAATTTCCATAAACTGAGTAAGTTTCTTTCCTCAAATTAGTAGCTAGGAACAGCTATAATTTATTGAGCTGTTACTACGTATTAACTGCTTTTCATGCATGTCAAAAGAACTGTTGATTGCCTAAACCAATGCCCAATATTCATTCCTAAACTCATTTTCTGACCTCCATTATAGAGGCTGGAAACATAATCACATTTCTAGCCCCCTTTGTCAGATAACCATACAATATAATTCTGGCCTATGATACCTAAGTAGACCTCTATTGGCGAGGAGCTTTTAGGAAGGTTTTGCTATTCCTGATGAAAGGAGTAGATAAGGCTGGGATGACCAACCGTCACTTCTTTTCCTGTGTTGAATATGTATTTGATGCCTAGAGCTGTGGCAGCTATCTTGTGCCCTTGAGGTAAAGACCAAGAGGATCACATTTTGATCAACAGAATAGTTATACAATGTTTCCTGTGTATTTAAGACTTCAGGAGGCATTACAGAGAGCATAAATGTTAACAGGACTCTTGCACTAAAAACGTTATATTTGTAGACGTGTTGCAAGAAGAATAGGAAGGAGAGTATGGTCAAAATTTTATAATAATTTGGTGCCATGATAGTTTCCAAAGGAGAAGATTCAGAGATCTTGCCAGTGCAAAGCACAGAGAGCTGGTATCATCGTGGCCCTGGCACAGGGCTCCACTGACAAGTACGCTGATTTGGGGAACCGTCTTTCCCATCAACACCCTCTCCTCCTTAGGAAGAGGTCTTTAGTCTTTGTCCCACCACCTAGGGAACAGCCCAAACAGACAGACTGTGCATTCCAGATCAGTATCAGAGAGAGAGTCTGAATTTAAGAAATGAAAAGCATTATTATTCCTTCCAAATGCTAAAAGCTCAGAGATGAACAATATTTTCATCCAAATTGTCTGGCTTTCATTGTACATATTAGAGCCAGACATGGAGTAAACCAGATGCAATTTGAGACTTGTGGAATTTATTTCTCAGCCAAGCAAGAAGCTGAATTAATAGACTTTTACTTTTACTTTTGTTGAAATGAAAAAGCTGAAGATTCTCCAGCATACTCCTACCAGATGGCATGCTCTATTGCCTACAATTTTCTCCCTGCTGTGGATCATCTCCAACTTGGCCTATTCAAAGGTGAAGAGAAAAAATGCATATCTACCTATTTGCATGGTAATCAAAGCAGGATAGAGAGAAAAGATCAGTGTGCCTACTTCCAGCTAAGGCTCAACTTGACCTAACTGTACAAATCTTTCAGATTCTGGTAAGATAAGATATGTCTTCCTGAAATTTAAAGGCTTAAATACTTTTTGATATGGCAGTTACAGTGCATGGACGTTTAATGGCTAATAGCCTAAATATAAAAGAATGTGCTGATAATTATGAGGTCTATGAGTGATGATGGAAATTAAGAACTTAATATGATCACAACTAACTGAATAAATTCACTACTTTAAAGACACTGTTTAGATTGGAAGCATCGATTTGTTATTCATATTTTTATATGGGATCTCTTAGAAGTTTCTGCTGTGTCACAAAATGAGAGACTAATCATCTTTAGAGTTATAAAAATAGTAGAATCAGAGAAATGTATTATTGAAAGCTATATTTAGGTCAGTCGCAATTAAAATCTCCATTTTACACTTTAAATGAGGGGTGCAGAGAAGTAAGAAATTTAACACTAAATTAGAAAAGAGAATGCTTATATAGTGAATTGAGTGTGAATTTCAATCTCACCCCAAATAATTGATCATTACAAGTAGCATATTTCTGACGACATCTACAAAAATATCAGTAAATACGATATTGAGAGTTTTCAAAATAGCTGGTGATTTTTCAGGGTGGTCCAGCTCTGTTAATCCCAGCTTTGACCCACTTTTTGTATCTACTTGCTGGAAAAGCAAATGATCATTTATTTACCACAGTAGAAACTGATGTTAGTAAAGTAGAACCAATCCCTTTACAAGTTTTACCTGTTCCCACATTGATTTAAATAGCTAGAGACCATCTATAATTTATTTCACTTTGCCAAGAAGTGTGCCCAGACATCAGACTTTAAAGAGGAAGCACTGAATGTCATAGTTCTTGAAATATATTAATTAGAATGTGGTCCAGCATTTTATAAGTCATGATCATGTATGTCAACTTTCTTGATCTCCATTATGTTTCTTTCCATTGCAGGTCTGTGTGTAACTTTCTCAGGTTTCTATGTCCATGGAGAGCCTTTCTAATTGATGTTTGGATTACCTGATAACCCCGGACTGTGACAGAGCAAGAAGAGTATGATCTGTTTCCTTTACCCTTCACAAGTGTCTTCCCCGATGGATACATTTAATCGGAGGCAATGATTCCACAAAAAGCTATACAGAGATAAATCAGGATAGAGGGATGGATTCTGAGAAGTCACAAAAAGAAAAACAAAATCCACATTTCATCCACCACAAGGCAAAATTAGAACTCAAGCCCCTGTCATCTCACCATTGTCCTTTGGCTACTTCAGTCCCTGCATTTTTCTTATATTCTCCAAACACTGACCATTTTCATCTAAGAATTAGGTTGTTTGGCTTGATATCCTCATAAGAGTATCTCTCTCTGTCGCTCCCTCTCTCTTTTAATATTTTCTATAAATTACAAGACTCATTTCTGGTTCTGGTTTGCTATGTTAGAAATATCACATTTATCAGGTGAGTGGTCTGTGTGGTCTCTCATTGTTCTATTAAATATTGCCTCAAATGTGATTTTTCATATTTTCTCCCATCTTCCCAAACTGCCTTATCATATCTGCCAGCTGTTTAGAGAATTTATTCTTGAGCAGTGTCAAATTATCAACATTAAAATTGTACCTGTTAAGCTTTTTTTTTTTGGAAAGTGATTCAAGTCTTACTTTTTTTTTTTTTAATTTTACAGTCATGATTCACTTCTTCCATTCATTTCTCAATGTGGACATTAAATTAAAGTTAGCTCCTATTTATTTTGTGCTTTGGGAGTACCTATAATTTGCAGCAATATTTATGGGGTAAAAGGAAGTGTTAGGTATTAAACTCAATAGGAAATTGAAGCAAAGTGATTTATAGCTTGAGGGGAAAGCACTGATGTCATCAAACATAACTCATTTATTTGCAAATAAAAAGCCAAAGGCATCCATCCCATCCTTTACGAGCTCTGTAACCATGTTTTTGATATCTTTAAATAAACTACATAAATGCAAAGTATAGAATTTTTTTTAATTTCCTTTAATTTTTCTGCTACAAATCTTAACTTTTTCTTACCCATTTACTGAAGATAGAAGATACTATTGTACTTTTGTTGCCAAGTCCAAACTCATTCTGCTCGCCGCACAACAGGCCAATAATCGGGAGACGAGGTGTTGGGGCAAGGAATAGCTGCTTTATTCGGAAAGCCGGCAGACCCAGAGGATAGCTGACTAGTATCTTGGAGAACCATCCTGCTCTAGTCAGAATACAGGCTCCTTTTACACAAAAAATAAGGGAGGGGCTGTGGTTGATTGTTGCAATCTCCTTGCTGCAGGCATTCTTTATTCTCGCAGCCGTCCCCGTGGGCCAGGTCACGGTGTCCCTGCAAACCTCCAACAACACAAAGGTTATTCTCTACTACAATTTTCAGTCACGGTCAAGGAGTTCAGCCATTCCCTTTGCCCCAAACTGGTCCCTGATTCCCAAATTCCCACATTCAGTGTATCTTGTGTCCATGTCAATGCCCTTCATTGACTGCTTCTCTGACCACCAAAAGTGTAACAATTAACTTCATCTGAACAAAACTGTAACAGAAGAGATTCTTATAAAAGGCCAGAAAAGGAAATATTAGTTTTCAGTAGATACTATTCTGTGTATCAAACATGATGAAACCCACTTGGTGAAACATTCTGAATAATCCATTCTGTTCGAGAATTGTGCAATGGCTTTTTCCTCCCTTTGGCTTTCTAAGTCAACAGACGGAAAATCTCTCACTCTCCTACATGCTTGGCTATTAAACTTTCAATATACTGCCAAAAAATATCTTGTCAAACAAATAACCAGATATATCGCAGAAAGCAAATTCTAGAATGATGAAGTAAAATCGAATCATGATAATAGTTATGATGTTAGAGTGGTAATAGCGAAAGGCTTTGTGTGTGTGTGTGTGTGTGTGTGTAAGGTATTCCATGTGCAACAAGCCTGAAGTAGTTTAAGTTTCATTTAATTTTTTTTTCTTGAATTTGAGTCATACCTTACAAAATTCCAGGGGCTTTCATCCATTTCCCCAAATGTACACCCTTGTGAAAAAAATGCCCTCTTGGTTGTTAGGATAAGCTGCTTAGATTTGATTTCCTTTAGCTTCTGGTCAAGAAGAGAAAGGTGTTTTTAAAATTTCTGTTTTTTCGTTTTTGACATGGCACTGAAAGGTGAAGCTCAAGCAGACACTGTTCCCCAAAAAGAAGAGGGAGGTCGGGGGCTAGGGGATGAGGAGGAAGAAGAGAAAGAGAAAGAAGAGGAGGACAGGAGGAAAAGGAGGAGGAGGTAACGGAGGAGTAGGAATAGGAGGAACTTTGCACTGTATGCAAAAGAAGTTCTATTTTATAATAATTAGAGATAGCCAAGCCACAGGTATCAAAAGGAAAGTGAAAGTACCATTTAAAATATGTCTAATTTATAAGTTTCTCATCTATTTTTTAATTTCAGCTCTACTGAGGTATAATGAACGTATAAAATTATAAGATATTTAAATTGTACATTGTGGTGATTTAATATAGATATACATTGTGACAGGCTTCTACTCTAGTCAATTAACACATCCATCATCATCTCACATATTTCTCATATTTCTTTCTCTTTTTTTTTTTTTTGATGAGGACATTTAAATTCTACTCTCCAGTTACTTTCAATTATACAACACAGTATTATCAACTATAGCCACTATGCTTTATGCTACATCTTCAGACCTTATTCTTCTTATAGCTGAAAGTTTGTATTCATTTACCAACTTTTTCCTAGTCCCCCACACCTGGCCTTGTGCAACAAACTTACTATTCTCTGCTTCTATGAGTTTCATGATAGCAATTTTTTATTTTTTAGATTCCACATATATGTGATGCCATACAGTATTTGTCTTTCTCTATTGATTATTGCATTAGCATAATGTCTTCAAGGTCCGTCAATGTTGTTGTAAATGGCAGGATTTTCTTCTTTCTCATTGTATTTGCACAACAGAATATTATTCAATAAAATGGGATATTATACATACTGACACACATATATATATATATACACACACCCAAACATATACACATAACATATCTTCTTAAAAAAATAAATAAAAACATAACGTATCTTCTTTATCCATTTAGCCATTAATGGACATTTAAATTGTTTCTGTATCTTGGCTGTTATGAGTGATTGCTGCAGTGAACATGGGAGTGCAGCTAACTCTCTGTGATACCCTGTTTTCATTTTGATTTTCTTTGGATGGATGTGAAGAAATGGACTGCTGGATATATGGTAGTTCTACTTTTAATTCTTTGAGGAACCTCCATATTGTTTTCCATAGTGACTTTACCAATTTACATTCCCACCAACAGTGCACAGAGTTTCCTTCTCCTTCACATATTCACTAACACTTATCTTTTGCATTTTTGATGATTGATATTTATGACAGATATGAGGTAATATCACATTATAGTTTTTACCTGTATTTCTCTGATGATGGAAAGTGCTGTTGGACACATTTTCATGTACCTATTGGCCATTTATATATCTTCTTTGGATAAACATCTATTTAGTTCCTCTGCTCATATTGTAATGGGGTTGTTTCTTTTTTGGCTATTGAGTTGTATGAGTTCATGTATATGTATATGGTATTTACCCCTCATCAGGTATACAATTTGCAAATATCTTCTCTCATTCTGTAGGTTACATTTTTATTTTGTTGATTGTGTTTTTTTCTGTGCAGAAGTTTTTAGTTTGCTTTAGTTTCACTTTTCAATTTTTGCTTTTGTTGCTTTGTTTTTGGTGTGATAGCCAAAATAGTGTTGCCAAAAATAAATGTTAAGGAGTTTCTTACCTATGTTTTATTCTAGGATTTTTATGGCTTCAGGTCTTATGTTTATGTCTATAATCCACTTCAAGTTAATTCTTGTTAGCTGTTTTAGTAGGAGTTTCATTTCATTCTTCTGCTTATGTTTATACAGTTTTCCTAGCATCATATATTAAAGAAACTAGTCTTTCCCCATTAAGTACTCTTAGCTTCCTTTTTAAATGTTAGTTAACTGTATATGTGAGGGCTTATTTCCTGATTCTGTTTTATTGGTATTTCTGTTTTTGATGCAAGTACCATACTCTTTTGATTCTGTACCTTTGTAATATAGTTTGAAATTAGCAATCATGGTGCCTCCAGCTTTGTTCTTTCTTCTCAAGATTCCGTGTGCTATTTGGGGTCTTTTGTAGTTCCATACAAATTTTAGGATTTTTTTTTCTATTTCTGTGAAAAATGCCATTAGAATTTTGATAAATATTGCATATAATTTGTAGATCGGTTTAGGCAGTATGGACATTGTAGCAATATTAATCTTCCAATCCATCAGCATGAAATATCTTCCCATTTTTTGTGCTTTCTTCAATCTCAGTCATCAGCATTTTACAGGTTTCTTATATAGATCTTTCACACCCTTGTTGAAATTTATTCCTATGTATTTTCTTCATTTTGATGCAGCTATAAATGGGATTGTTTTCTTGATTTATCTTTCTGATAGTTCATTATCAGTGTATAAAAACACAACTGATTTTGTATGTTCATTTGTATCCTGCAACTTTACTGAATTTATTAGTTACAACAGTTTTGGGTTTTTTTTTTTTTTTTGGTAAAGTTTTTAGGGTTTTCTATATACATCATGTCAACTGCAAACAAAGACAGTTTTACTTCTTCCTTTCTTACTTGGATAACTTTTATTCCCTTTTCTTGACTAATTGCTGTATCTATAACTTCCAGTGCGATGTTAAATAAAAGTAGTGAGAGTGGGCATTTTCATCTGAACTTCTTAGAGGAAAAGCTTTCAGGTTTTCACCACTGAGTATGATGTTAGCTATGGGCTTGTCATATGTGGGTCTTTATAATGTTGAGGTACTTTCTCAGTTTGTTGAGAATTTTCATCATGCATGATGGTGAATTTTGTCAAATATTTTTTCTGCATCTACTAAATTATATGATTTTTATTCTTTTTTGTTTGTTTGTTAAAGCAGTACACCACATTGATTGATTTGCATATACTGAACCATCCTTACCTCCCTGGAATAAATCTCACTGATTGTCATGGTATATGATCCTTTCGATGTATTTTTGAACTTGTTTTGCTAATATTTTCTTGAAAGTTTTTCCACCTGTGCTTATCAGGGATATTAGACTGTAATAATATTCTCTTTTTTTTTCTTGCTTGGTTTTAGTATCAGGGTAATGTTGGCCTCATAAAATGAATTTAGAAGGGTTCTTTTTTATTTTTTTTGGAAGGGTTTCAGAAGGATTGGCATTAATTCTTCTTTAAATGTTTAGGAGAATTCACCAGTGAAGCTATGTGGTTCTCTTCTTTTCTTTGTTGGGAGATTTTTGATTACTGATTCAATCTTTCTACTAGTAATTGGTCTGTTCAGATTTTCTATTGTTTATGATTCAGTCTTGGTAGTTTGCATGTTTCTAGGAATTTGTCTGTTTCTTCTAGGTTGTCCAATTTGTTGATGTATAATTATTTATAGCAGTCTCATATGACCTTGATATTTGTTTGATATAAGTTTAATATCTCCATCTTCATTTCTAATTTTCCTTATTTGAGTCCTCTTTTTTCCCTTGGTAAGTCTTGCTGAAGTCTTACCTATTTTGTTTATCTTTTCAAAACACCAGCTGTTAATTTCATTAATCTTTTCCATTGTCTTTTTTTGTCTCTATTTCACTGATCTCAGCTCTGACCTTTGCTATTTCCTGTATTCTACTACAAGGAAACCTGGAGTGGGCCATAGGGACAATGTGAAGACAATGCCTGCCAGCCTCGCCATAGGGTCTTAAGGGAGGATCACAGTCAGGCCCTAGATGTGTAATAAATCAGAATCCTGACCCGCAGGCAGTAGTTTTTAAGGTATGCAAATAGGTCTTTTCCAGGGAAAGACTAGAAGATGAGTTTTTCTGGCTGCTCCCTTTGTATTTGGCACTGAGGGGATAAAAACAGCAAGTTGTCCTGAGCCCACTAAGAAATATTCCTTTGTTTACTCTAGTCTTGTGTGTCTGATTAATTTTCAAAGCTAGGTGATTTGGTGGTGGGAGGGGGGACTTCCATCAGGTGGAAGTCTTAAAAATTATGGCTCTAGATATTGGGTCTAAACCCTTTGCTCCTTAAGGAGAAGCTGGGAACTGTGAGTCCCTTTCCTATATTTTGTAACTGTGCCGGGCTGTGGTTTATGGTGAGAAAGTTTCTCAGCCTTTCCTACCTATTTCAATTGTGAACGAAAAATACTGCAAACCACATCAGTAAACAAAGAATGCTGAAACCATCAAGTCATCAGCCACTGCCGCCAACCACCAGTGAAGACAAGCCTGCAGCCAGGCCTCTGCAGCTACTCACAGTGGTGCACTCTGAGGGGACTCAGAATAAGAAAGGACAGGATACTGGCCCTAGATAGCGAGGGGCTTGTCAAGGGAATGAATTCAATGAGCTCAAATATTTGCTTCCTCCCAGACATAGAAAAGCGCTAATTCCTTTAACTTGAGATGCCTGGTTTTCTTTAGATAACAAGTAATCTTTTATTGTTCCAACTACCTGGTCTTTGTTGTAAAGCTCCTATATATGCTGGCTCCTCCCCTACATCTGTGGAGCAGTCCCTCAGAGCCATCTGAGAGGCTGTCATCCCTGCTCGAGTCCTCCTGCCAAGTAAAACATAACTCTCAACTTTTAGACTGCGCATTTATTTCAGTCAACAAAATACAGGTGTTTTCTAGTTCACCTGATGTGTAACTCAGTTTCTGGATTTCTTCCAGTAGCAATTGTTCCACGTGCAGCTGCAGATTCAGCGTGCCCGTGGTAGGAAGTGAGACCAGGAGCCTTTCATGTTGCTGTCTTTGCCTGACTATGTTGTTTTTAAATTCAAGACACAATTCTAGCAAGTGTCTGGCTTCTTCAATTGACATTAGGTAAATGGCCGAATCTCTTAATGAACCTAATGACTACCTAACTCAATTCTAAAATCTAGTATGCCAGAGGGATTACCTTTTTGTGTTATTTTAAAAATTGTGAGATACACATACAAAAGGGTATCCAAAATGTTGTGTGACACAACGGGGTTGGGGGGGTGTGCCGGTTGGTGACATGGTGACCTGCAGGTTGGGAAAAGAATTTGCAAGAGGTTAAGTATCAGAACAGAAAGGAGTTTATTAGGGTTCACTGTCATACGCAACAGCAGGCCACACAGATGAGAGGTGTCTGTGTGAGCAGCAGGGTGAAGAAGAAGGGAAAATTTCAGTGGTTATACTGCTATTGGCAATAGGGGGCCACACAGGCAAGAGTCACCTGTGTGAGCATCAAAGGCCGGTTATTGGGGTGTTTTATAAGGTAGGGTCACAAGGTGCCTGATCCACTTGGGCACAAGTCTGACTGGTTGTAGGTGAGGTAAGAGGTTTAGGGTCGGTGAAGGGCAGTGGGATTTGACTCTGATAAGGTAGGCATTACCTGGGGTTATTCAATTGTTAGGAGAAACACGCCCAGTAAAGAATGTACTTTATCTGTTGAAAGATCACAGATGTCTGAAAGCCCAGGAATGGGGGTCCTTGGACTTTGAAGGACATCAGTGGACCCAACAGGAAACACACATACACATATACATATAGAACATACATAGACATAAAGTTTAACAGGTAGGTTAAACTGAGCAGATGAATAACATCACTACGCTTTTAGAAGAGCTTGAATTTCCCCAGTACCTTGGAAGCCATGGGTACCTCAACTCAGTTATTTTCCCTTCCCTCTCCTGCAGGCAGCTACTGTTCTGAAATGTGTATTCACATCTCTGGGATTTCTTGTTTTTCTTTACAATTTTCTCATTCATGTATCCATCCTAACAATTTAGCTTTCTTACAGTTGGAATTCATGTAAATAGAATCACACTGTATGTTTTCTTTTGTGACATGATTCTTTCACTCAGCATGTTTTTGAGATACACCCATGTTGATGTATTCATTTGTGGTTCAGTAATTTTCTTTATTATCTAACAGCCCATTGCTTATTCAACATGAGTTGTTTGACCTTTCTAATTTTTATGATCATTCGGGCTGTTTTAAGTTTGGAAATATTAATAACAATGCTCCTATGATCAGTTTTATATATGTATCCTGATATAAATGTGCATACATTTCTTTCTAAGAGTGGAAATATTAGGTTTTAAGAGAATGCCAAAATTCTTTCAAAACATTACAAAATATTTCAATTACTTTTATAATTAGAGTTTCTGTTATTCCTACTTCCTGAGTATTTTCACATTTTTAATTTTTGCTAGTCCATTCATGTGGTTTTAATTGCACACCCTGATTGCTAAGAAGGTTGTGTATTCCTTCTGTAATAATATCACCATCATATATTAAGTGTCATCATAGTTTCATTGACTATAGACATTTTTATGTCTGTGAAGTACTTCTTTAAATTGTCTGCTCATTTCCTATTGGATTGTTTGATTTGTGAATTTACATGTAATTGTTCTTTCTATATCATGACTATTACTTCTACTGTACATAATATTTTGCCAGGAAAAAAAAAAACTTAGTATTTGAATGCTTTACCTCAGAACTTTAAAACAAATTCCTCAGATTTCTGTACAAGCTCCTCATCCTAAATTAAAGGTCTTCCTTGATACTACAGTAACCTCTTTTTCTGATTGAAATCATTTTCTATAATGTTCCTGTAAAAAAATTTTTTTTGCCAAAATAAATGTTCTTTCCCGACCTTTCTAGAGAGCACTTTACTGGTCCTTATCCATGGCAAATCAACCAATCCATCAAGATACACCTTGATGGTGACAACCTCCAAACTCGATTCGTGCGTCTCATCTAGAGATGAGTTACTGCTTCTTTCCTCTTTTCCTCCCATTTTTCGTTTGTTCATGGGCAGTAAAGGAACACTGTCATTTTGTATCTACCCGCTAGATGTCAGACTTGATGACTTTATTTCATTTTTCTTATATTTTAATCTTCAAAAATGATGTGGTAAAACATATAATAGAGTACATTTTATAGATGACAAAACTGAAACTTGGATCTAATAGGTAACCTGCCAAAGGAGAAACAGACTATAATTACAGCAAAGATGAAGTTCATACTCCTCTCTGCCTAATGCCAGTACTTTTGCCTTTTCTACTGTTCCACCCCACTGAAAGGTATCTTACTAGGCCCTTCAATCTAATTATTTACATATCAAGAGTCATAGCAAGGGCATTGCAGCCCAAATGCTTGCTGAAGTTGATTGAATGATGCCCCTTAAAAAGGTATGTACAAGTCCTAACCCAGAAAACTTATAAATGCAACCATGTTTGTAAAAAGAGTCTTTGCATATGCAATTAAATTAAGGATATTAAGATGAGATTGTCCTTTATTATCCTGGTTGGGCCCTAAATCCAATGGTATCATGATAAGAGAGAGAAGACAGGAGAGGAGTTGGTCACATGAAGATAAGAGGCAGAGACTGAAGTGACATAGATACAAGGGATGCTGACAACCACCAAAAGCTGAAAGAGGTAAGAAAATGTCCTCCCTTGGAGCCTCTAGAGGCACACAGCTTGGCTGGCAATTTGATTTCAGACTTCTGCCCTCCAGAACTGTGAGAGAGTAACTTTTTGTTATTTTTAAGTCAACCAGTTTGCAGTAATTTGTTACAGCATTCCTGTATTAGAAAAGAACAAATCTGAGTGCGTATGAGAGCTGTTCCTTTGGTTTTAACCCTGTGCTCCGTTTCCTGTGCTGAGTCATGCTGGTTCTGCACCTTCTGTGAAAAAATGTTGCCTAGAGCCTGAAATATACAGGACAGCCTATTCTTAAGATGCTGACCTTTAAGGGTATTAACACTTTTCCATTCATATAAAGATAAAAAGCTGCAGAATAAAAAATAACATTTATTTTGTTAGAAGTTTACAGGGACATCATGACCTGATCCACTTGGACAGCTACAAGAACAAAGGATTCCTACACCAAGAAGTTTGCAACAACCACACCTCCTCCCTTTTTAGTATAAAAGGAGCCCGAGTTCTGACTTGGGGAAGATGGTTCTCTAGGACATTATTTTGCCATTGTCTGGGTCTGCTGGCTTTCCGAATAAAGTCATTATTCCTTGCCCCAATGCCTTGTCTCCTGATTTATTAGCCTATTGTGTGGCAAGCAGAACAAGTTTGGACTCCGTAATGGCCCTAGGAAGCTAACATACCTGGATTTGCAATCCGGTTTATAATTTTTTTTTTTTTAACCATATAACCTGGAGCAAACTACCAAAGCTCTCTGGGTATCAGTTTCCATATATAAAATGAGAATGAAAAGAACAATCTGCTTGTTTTTATAACCAAATGATTTAGTAAATACAAAATGCTTAAACATTCCATGGTGCAAAGTAAGCCCTCAAAAAATCTTAACAATTTTTATTATCAACTTATTATCCTGCCAACTAACTTTGAAACAGTTCAAGAACAGGGACTTAAATATATTTATATTTATATTGTAACAGAAGAGCCCAGCATGGTTTCATTCAAAAGATTTACCAGTTTGAATTAGAGAACTGCTAGGAACCACCAACCAATTAAACTGTTCATAGGAATTCTAGAAATAGAGGTTATTAAGAAAATAACCATTATCTAAAATTAGACTACACTTTAGTCATTGCTTAAACTTTTAAGGAAACATCTTCTTGATAATTCAATAAAGCAGTGCTAAGAAACTATAGAATATTAAATGTAAAGGAGAATTTATCATGTCACCAAATGGATGATCTTGTTAAAAAAATATTTTTTGGAAAATAAATGAATTAAATATGGCTGCCTCCCTCCAATTGCTTTAATTGCCCCCAAGATTATCACTCTTTGACAAACACAATTCAACGTTTTCATTAAAATTACTTCTTAGTTACTCACAAAATAAGTTGGGCACGGCTGTCCTTCTCTCTATCAGTGAACTTGAAACCAAGGCTTTTCCTCACAAACCAGTCAGAAGCAGCCCTGGCTTGGAGGGCTGGTTGTCATAGCTCAGATTACATCATCTGTTCATCTTGGCTAGCCCTCAGAGAGTCTTTATGTTTTGGAGGTGTCTCTTTGGCTAGAATTTCTTGTTTCACCTATTAAGTGTTTTTTATTACCAGGGAGTTTGCCACTGTATGTATGGGCTCCACCCAAGGAGGCTGTATGCAAAGCCTTCTTGGCTGGTAAACAAGAAGCAGGGGTAAGAATTGTATCTAGCAGGATTCTACCAGCCTGGACAAGGGGGGAGCTGCCTAACTTAAATAAAAATCTCTTCTTCTGTAAGTTCTTCAACATAACCAAATTACATAAATAACTATTTCAAAAATACATCAGTGCCCCAGTTTTACATTCATATCACTAGAACTCATACAGTGTGCATCAGGAAAGTATCAGGGACACTTACCTGGTATGAGACTAAATGAGCATGTCTGGAGACAAAAATCTCTGACTTTAAATCTTGGCTCTATCACTAGTTGTGAGAATGTGGGCCAGTTACTTGACTCCTCTTCTATTCTTTTTCTTTGTTTATAAAATGGATGAATAAGAAGACACAAAGCACGGGTTTGCCATAAGAATTCAGTGAGTTAAGAAATGTATGCTACAAAAATAGGTAGTGAATAAATGTCCGCTATTGTCTTAATAAATATTCATCTTGAAGGAAAGCTTAGAAGAAGTGGAGTTTGTGTTTATTGGCTCTAGAACAGGTGAGGTTATCTTTTTCAGGAATGACCAGTTACACTTTTCAAAAGGATTCAGTTTAACATAGGTACAGCCAGAACTCATAGACAGTATCTCTAAGAAGGCAAGTAAATTCCATCCCCTGTCCTCACCCAAGAATGGAATCAATTGTGATATAAAGCAAAGGGGTTGGTCTTCTCATAAAAGCAAGGGTGGTGGATGCATTCCAGGCTCCCCGTTCCTTATGTGTCACCTTGAAATAACACCTCCAAGGGAAAGATTCAGTCTGCAGAGCAGACCAAAATACCAGGTCAATGCCTTCTACTAACTTTGATAAAGATATCTTGGTTCATTCCACTGCTGTAACAAAAATACCATAAGCTGATGGCTTAGACAACAAACTTGAATTTCCCACAGTTTTGGAGTCAGAGACGTCCAAAATCCAAATGCTGGCAGATTCAGTCTCTGGTACGGGCCCTCTTCCCTGTGCTTAAATGGCCATCTTCTTGGTGTATTCTCACACGGTGGAAGGGGCATGGGATCTCTCTGGGTTTCTTTCATACACGCACCAATCTTACTCAGAAGGATTCCACCCTTATAAGCTAATCGTCCTCACAAAGGTCTTGCCCACAAAAACCATCATGCTGAGGACTAGCTTTCAACATAGGAATTTTGGGAGGACACAAACATTCAGTCTATGGCAGGGAGGGAAGAAGCAAGGGACAAAAGCCCCTACCCCACCACCCATGCCCAGTCCACAATCACAACGTTTGATAGATTTGTTCACAAATAAGAAATGTGGACAATGGTGGACTGTCACCAGTGAGGCCACTCTCAGAACATCGATAAAGATCTGAGGTGTTCAGGGATTAATTAACCAGTGAAGAGCATTATGAGTAAAGAGCACTGGAGAAGGGCTTCCCAGGGTCACCCTGGGGTGATCATGCAGGGACATTCAATGCAACTGTCTCATGGTAGTTCCTCAAAGTCTCTTCTAGTTTGTAGACACCAAACTAATGCCTAAAGGTGGAGAGGGAATTTTTGCAATTAAAAAAATTATTAAAACAAATGGTTTAACTAACTAATGGGCTAAAATATATTTGACATATACTAAATCATGAGTGTCTCAAGGCAAGCCTTTGCCCACTGACGGAAAGCAGACTCCAGAGTTAGACATGAGGGTTTGAATCCCGGCTTTGCTGATTATGAGGTGTGTGACCGACACCAAGCTACAGTGAACTCACTTAACCTCTCTGGACCTCCATTTTCACATATATAAATGTTGGTAATAACACCCATACATCCACCTTACAAGATGATGTGAGGTTTAATTAACTACATAAACATAGTACTTAGAAGAGTTCACAGTAGATGGTCAATGCTATTATAATAATTAATAATAACATCATTATTCTAAAACTGCCATTTTTTTCCTTTGTAGACTTCACAGTGAATTTCCCATAATAGATGTTCAAAAAATGTTTGATGAAGATATGAATCGAAACACTTTACCAAATACTCTAGCATTATATTTCAAGGGCTTATTTTTATATAAATATAATGGAGGAAATAAGTAACTGAGCAAATCTCCACAAAGGTAAGCAACCAGTAAATCAAAATTCATTTAGTTAGAAAGGAAATTACTAAACAAAAATTAAAACAGAACCTTGTGATGAGCCATTTGAACTGATTTATCAAAAACATATTGAGAAGTATTTAACAGAGCTTATGGCCCGTGCACCAAAATGGTGCGGTCATGGTAGTCATCACCGATTCAGGAATAGCCACCCTTTTACGGAAACCTGGACTTACTTTGGAGAAACCATTCCAATGGAATCATCATTTTTAGACGATAAAAGTGAAATAGAAACGTAAAACAGAAGAAAGAAAACACAGACCGCATGCCAACCTCGTGCTGGGATCTGCATTAAGCACTTTAGATATTCAATCTTACTTAATCCTCACCACCACCCTGTGAGGCAGGTATAATTATCCTTTTATTTGATTTCTTTACTTCCTTTTTTCTTTTTCTTTACAGATGAGGAAATAGACCCTTAAATGATTATATGAATTTTCAAGATCAGACAACTAATAAGTGAAGAAGCTGGAACTGGCACTCACGTATATTTAACTGCAAATACAGTGCTGTTAGCAATATTGAAAGGAAGATATGAAGAGAGATAGGAAGGGGAGAATTTTACTGCAACTCAAAATGAATTTTCTGCTTCAGTAAAACTGTGCCTACACATGTAATGATATTTTACTAAACATGGAAATGCCATATTTAGGAGAACAAAGGATTATAAATGAGAATTCATGTGCATCAGTATTTACCACATTATGATTTTTAATATTACTCCACAAGAAGTTCCATCAGCTGGAATTTAAAATATGAAGGCAGTCGAGAATTCCTATAAAGATTAAGGCACAATAATTTGAATTCCACTCAATACTATGTACTCCTTTGAACCTATTCTGTTACTACTTAAAAGGAATTCAGCGTCTAGATTGCTACCTGGCAAACCACAGTGCTGGTGTTCTTTGAGGCTTGCAAGACAGGTGAGCTCATGTTGCCAAAAATGCTTTTAAAAGAAAGAGTAAAAATAAAATGTGGCTGAATAGATTACATCAAATACATACCTTCTAGATGCAGTTATGTAAGTTGTATAAATATTTTAATAGTGTGCTTTCGTATTGTAAGGGCTGTGGAGAGAAAGTAGCCGATTTCTGCAGTAAAATCTTAGCCTCAGAGATAGCCCCCTACTCTTAACTCATACGAACCATATATTAAATTCTCATTGACCAGATTTTAAAACTTCCTCTTACTTTTATTATCAATATGTGCTTTTCGATAAATGTCATGTTGTTATCAAGCAAGTTTCCTTTCAGAAGACTTGGTAGAAAAATCGTATGAGGGATGATGACTCTAGGATAACCTCCATGAACCCCACATTCTGGTTGTCATATGCCTGCACACTCCCCTTCCCTTGAGTGGATACACGGCCTGAGACTTGTTTTTAACAAATAGAATATGGCAGCAGCGAGGAGATGGATGTGATGCCGTGTAGGGGATGACATCCCTTAGGTTATAACAGCCATCCTTCTGAGATTCCACTCTCTGACTAGCTTTGAGGAAGCAAGTGGCCATTGGGAAGTCTTGCATGGCTAGAAACTGATGGAGACTTCTGGCCCTCAGTCCAACAACCTTCTAGGAACTGAATGTTCCCAACAACTACATAAGCTTGGAAAAGTAAAGTATTCCTCTGTCACACTCAGATGACAGGACAGCTCCACCTACCACATTGAGCATGGCTTTGTGAGAACCTGAAACGGAGGACTCTGCCAAGGCAAGCCAGGATTCCTAACCCACAGAAACTATAGGATGATAAATGTATGTTGTTTGAAGCCACTAAGATCATGACATTGTTATGCAGTGGATATCTGATAGATACCAAATAGATATTGCATATGTATGTGCCCCTGATTTAAGATTTTTGATCAACAACTATCTATTAAGCACTGGCCATAGGACAAGAGTCATCTGAGGGCAAACATATGGTTACTGGTTTCAAGGATATTTATTCTTTTGGAAAAGACTGAACGTATAAGGAGCAAAGTACAAAAAGTATGTCACAAGATTATAATAGCAAACGTAAGAGGCAATGCATATGAGAACACTTAGCAGTATGCCCGATATATAATAGCTAACTTAGAGAACAATTTTTTGGGTTTAACATTAACTACTGTAGCTGCTAAGTCGTTAGGAATAGAGCTAAGAAAGGGGAGACTACTAACATTTTGGGAGATGTAAAAGGCCTGAGTGGAAAATAAATAGAAGTATGATATTAGGTGTATCTGGTGAGTATGGAATCCCACAAGTCTTACATTTGAACAGTAGTATAAGGAAGAGATGGAGTAACCACAGTGGTAGAAATATAATTTCCACATGATGGAAAAGAAAAGATAAGTAATTGCTTTTAAATTGCCCAAAGGACTAGATTCTAAGCCAAAAATAATCTTACTAATTAAAAACCTAGTTCTCAAATTATTGCAGTTAGGAGTTATTTATTATCTTTAAAATTTTGCCAAAAAAGCATTCAACCAAACTAGAAAATATTCAGTTAAGAATAATGTCATCTGACCAAAAACGCTGGAGTTATGAATTGTGTTTGAAATTTCAGTTGTGACGTTCATTAGCAGCTAGTACAGCAGCCTACCTTCGTACTTAGGAAATCTATTGCCAATTCATTAGTTATTATTAGTTATCCCCAATTATGCTTGGGAGATCTAATTCATAGTTATTGCTAGTTATACCCAATTATGCTTGGGAAGTGTATTGCCAATTCATTGGCTATTATGAATCGTGTTTGAAATTTCAGTGGTAGCCTTCCACTGTAGCTGCTACCAGATACAATTACGCTTGGGAAGTCTGTTGCCAAGTAAATCTTAACTTACTGCTCAGCGATACAATCCGATGACTTTCATTTCGCTTCTTAACTGGAATAGTCAGTTTAGCCAATTAACGAGTGCTTTAAAATAACACAATATTTTATCAAATGGGGCAGAATTTATAGCAATGGATTTGTTATTCGAGGTGGCCATTCAAATTATCAGAGAGCCACATGCCTCAATGAAATTATACCTGTCCAAGAGACATCAGGACAGATTCAAACATAGTATCATTCAAAAGCAAAAACAAAACCAAAAACAACAAAAATCTTATTACTAGATTAGTCATGTAGTTTATCGTCCAAACTGGGACATCTTTGGGGATTAATGAGACAATATCCAGATAAAATCCTGGGTGAACTGATAGAATTCAAGGCAGTCACAAGCACTCTGGGATGAATAGTCACCTTTCCTACTGTTCAGTGTTAATGATTACTGTTATTAGTCCCATTGTTAGCCTGAAATGATTTTTTGTTCATGTTAAATTGCCTCATGGACATACCTGTTGTAGTTCTGAAGGGCAGCAATGAAATGTGAGAGTTAAGAGCTTTTCTAGCTTACTGATGTTATTAATACTAATACTATTTATGTGTTTAGGGATTTATAGGGAATAGTTTTAAAGGATATTTCTTCCCATGAGCTTATTACATATGGTGATAGTTGTGTGATTGAAGTCATCATTCATTCAATGAATATCCATTGAGTATCTTCTACGTGCCAGGCCCTGGCGTAGCTGGTGGGTGCACATTGAACAAGACAGAACAAACCTAAGCAATTAACACTGATTTTGAAACATTTATCCAGGACTTATTAATGATGCCCTCTGCTTAGCAACTGAGCTACACAACTGGTCACTCTGCCAGGCATCACTGCCACTTCAGAGAGAAGGAAACTAGTCCTCACATTCACAGCCAAACAGAGCCGTGACTTGAATCTGTAACATGATATATAAATGAGAATGCGTTCAGTTGACAGCAAGCTGAATATTAAAATCAAAAGGTGCTTTAGATATTGTGATAGCTGTCATCAAAATCCATATTTTTGTTTTCTTCCTAAGGACACAGTGAAACTGAGTACTGACTCCATTTCTATTAGATTTGACCACGTGACATGAAACCTGAAAGGCTGGGAGTAGAAGTGATGGATGAAATTTTCAGACCTGGATCATAACAATTTCCAATGTGGTAACACTCTATAGCTCGTCTCCACTTTAGCTAGAACTGAAGTAGTATCTACCATTCACTGTGTGGGAAGGGACATCACACCCACTAGTCCCCTTGTCCTGTACTGTCATGAGATTGAGAAACAAACGTCTATTTTTGTTTGAGCCAATATATATTTTAGAGTCTCTTTGTTATAACCTTAGGTATAGCAGAAATCTTGTGCAAATGCCCTGCAATTATACAGCCATTTCTTTCTACTCTGCCTTACTATTAATCCCAGTATATTTTTCTTCTAAATCTTGATATAGCTCAAAATCCTTAAAAATCCTCCCCCAAAAGGAAAAAAGAGGACACTAATGAACTAATCTACAAAGCAGAAACAAACCTGCAGGCATAGGAAAACATTTTATGGTTACCAGGGGAAAGGTGGTGGGAAGGGATAAATTTGGGAGTTTGAGATTTGCAAAGATTAACCACTACATATAAAATTAGATTAAAATTTTTTTTTCTATGTAGCACAGGGAACTATATTCAATATCTTGTAATAATCTTTAATGAAGAATAATATGAAAATGTGTATATATATATATGTGTGTGTGTACACACACACACACACACACATATATATATATTCATGACTGGGACAATATACTGTAGACCAGAAATTGACACATTATAACTGAGTATATGTCAATTAAAAAAAAAAAAAAAAAAACTACAGACAACCAAGATAGAATAGAATCGTGATGCAAAGTGAAACCTAGTAGTCATTGTTTTAACTCCCACTAACTTACAGATGATGGACTGGAGGCCTGGAGAGGTTATGAAATTTAACCAACATCACCTGGGACATGAAGCTGAACACAGATACAGGTGAAAAGCAGAGATTTTAGTAACTTGCTCAAAATCATACATTGAGTGAGAAACTGTAATTCAAATGTTGTCTTTTTGACTCTGTGACATGCCTTTTTCTTTTCTTTCTTTCTTTCTTTCTTTTTTTTTTTTTTTTCTGCAATTACCTCCCATTACGTGATCCTGAGACCTCTGGTCTCTTAACTTTCTGTATTATTCTCTAAGGTACCTTTAAACTTTTTGGTTTATTCTGGCAAATGCCTAATTCTGGTATCTATTAAGGTACAAATATTCTAAAGTCTACATTTCCATTTTCCTGTTTTTTTCAAACCTTTTCTTCTTCCTTGTGCACCCACAGAGCTAAAAGGCGACTACTTTGTAAAATATAAGCCTCAAGAGGAAAGCAGTTTTAAGCACATAGCAGAACTCCTGCAAACTTTTGAATTATATTTTGATCTTGCTGCCTCTGAAACAGAATGCATAATGTTTTGGCATTTTTCTCTCCATTTATAAGGACATTAGAATAAATTTTTAAAAATGATATGAATCCCCAAGACCCCTCTCTGACAATTCAGAACACCTAATTAAAAATAATTTTGTCAAGTAGAGAGTAATATCTCTGTGAATATTTAAAGTACTCACTAATGAATTGGCATAAAAATTCTGCCCTCCTAGCACTGAGTTTGAGCTAGTATTTTCCACTGTGCTACCTTGGGATGATTACAATATTACAGTTTTTGTGAAAAAATGGATAACCTCAGATAACATCTCTGAGGTCAGTTCAAAAACTATGATTTAGAAGAGAAATTCAAATTTGAAATCATCTTACTTTTCCTTGTGTCTTTTTATTAGCTGACTGTGTGCAATTGGAAAGAAAGATACTATTCAAAAAATAATTACCAAGGCAGAAAAAAAATTTATCATTTTTCAAAGGTGTTGAGAAGAAGAAAAAAAGTTAAATGTTGGCAACCCAGCAGTTTGGAAACTTTGTTAAGGCTTTGGCTTTGAAATTTGAATATGAACTGTAGGAGAGTACTCAGGAAAAGAGTGAAATAAGCAGGTTTCATTGTATTTAATTTGGCCTCTTAAATGTAACATGATGGAACTTGTAACCTGGAAATATTTTCTTAGGTATAGTCACTAGGGAAAGTAAGCATAATTACAGCTGTTCAGACTTCATGCAAACCAAATTGGCGTTATGGACAATTAATCTTTTGAAACATTAAGATAGCTCTGTAATTTCTCACTTTTATAAAAAGTAAGAGGAAGGCAACATAAATCAAACTTT